>NC_142063.1:176440916-176758059 GCF_059756535.1 Pantherophis guttatus | reverse complement strand
CATTTAAAGGAGTCTCAGATCAAATGGAAGAAATGAAGGACATAATTAAGACAAGAAATCAACATATAAGGGAAGATATAGTCTTTGCACTCCAGGGACTGGCAAAACATGTTAGTTATGTAGAAGATAGAATTGATGAGGTTGCTCAAGCTAATGAGATTTTAGATGGTAAAGTTGAGGAATCACAAACTAAGATTGACAAAGCAGAAGCTGAAATGTTGTTGACACAATATAAGATGATGGAATTTGCCGTGAGAATAAGAGGCTTGAAAGAAAATCCGAAGGAAAATCTGAAAGAGATCTTTGAAGATGCTCTGGCACAATTTATAGGAGTGTCCAGAGGTGAACTCGAATGGCAAATGGATCGGATCTATCGTGTTAATTCATGGGTAGCTAGACAAAGGAAATTACCAAGAGATGTTGTGATTTATTTTGTCACCAGAAGGATTAGAAATGAGATTTTACAAGCTGCCTATAAAAATAAGTTGCAAGTGGCAGGACAAGAAGTTGCAGTATTTAAAGAAATACCACCCAAAATGCTGAAATCTAAGAAAGAGTATGCTTTTCTGGCAGATGAGCTGAGGAACCGACAGGTACAATATAGATGGGAAGTCCCAGTCGGATTATCAGTGGATTATGCAGGAGAGCGATATCGCCTTAATACAATTTACAAAGCAAGAGATTTTTATAGTAATATATTAAAGGCTGGACAACCACCAGTGCCAGGAGGCAAAAAAGCAAGAGAGGCGACAGAGGGAAGAAAAGAGGATCTGCAGAAGCAATCGGAAGGCGGAGCTATGAGTATGCAGGAGGAAGTACTGCAACTTTCAAGTGCTGTCCAAGCATGGGATATAGTTGAAAAACAAGAAGAAGGCAAAGATCAAAGACAAACCAGAGCAGCTACTAAACGTAAAGTTGAAGAGTTAAAAAAGTTACAAGAGCAGGCTTTATCACAAGAAGTGAATATTGGTGTAGAAGCTGTGGGAGGGGCGAGACCTAAAAGAAAATTCCAAGTGGATTATCAAGCGGTTCTCGCCAAGCTTCGAGATTCTGAGGATGGCTTCTAGGTTCTTAACCTGGAATGTTAATGGTTTAAACTCACCACAAAAAAGGAAGAAAATATTTCACCATTTGAGACAATTTAAAAATGAAATAATATGCCTGCAGGAAACACATATAAGGACAACTGATCAAAAATATTTAATAAATACAAAATTGGGAACACATTTTGCTGCATCAGCCCCGGAAAAAAAGAATGGAATAGTGATTTACTTGAAAAGAGATTTGATGGCTAAATTAGTTGAGGCAGATCAACAAGGAAGATTTCTGGCAATTGAGATAATGATAGAAGGAAAGAAAACACTCTTATTGGGGATATATGCTCCCAATCAACAGCAAGAGAAATTTTATAAGTTGATACATACAAAATTATTACATTGGGATTATAATTCATGTATACTGATGGGAGATTGGAATGGAGTGTTAGACCCTAGTATTGATAAGAAAAGAATAGTACAATCTACCAAATTGCGATCTAGACTGCCTAAGACTTTTTTTGATATGATGGAGGATATGGAATTAAGAGACATCTGGCGTGAAAGGAATTATAGAGAACAAGATTTTACATTTTTTTCAGATAGACATCAATCCTTTTCAAGAATTGATTTTATATTAATTACAAATGATTTTTTTTCCAGGGTAAAGAAGATAAAGATTTGTCCCAGAATTTTAACTGATCACAGCCCAGTTTGGATGGAACTGGAGTGTGGGGAAAGAGTTAGGAGATCTTGGCGGTTAAATGAAAACCTTTTCAGATACGAGAAAAATGTAATAGAATGTAAAAAACTAATGAAGGAATTTTTTGTTTTTAATATGAACAAGGGAACATCTATGGATATGGTATGGGATGCTAGTAAAGCATATATGAGAGGAGTTCTGATAAATATGAATAATGCTTATAGGCGTAAACAAGTGGAGAAAAGGAGGGAATTAGAAGAAGAGATTAAGAAAAAAGAAAGGGTGTTAATTGATAACCCAGGGGATAAGAAAATTAAAGAAGAGATCAGTTTATTACGTGGGCAATTTAATATGATGCTTTCAGACCAAGTGGCAACCAATCTACAATATGCTAAACATAATACTTTTTGTAATGCAAATAAACCAGGTAGATGGTTGGCATACATGCTGAGGAAAAAACAAAAATCTCGTACCATAGAGAAAATAGAGTATAAAGGTAGAGAGCTGTATCACCAAAATATGATTAAAAAGGCATTTTTAGAATTTTATGCAAGATTGTATACTGCAGACAAAATACAAGGTGCAGAGGTAGAGACATATCTGGATAGACAGAATATTCCAATAGTTACAGAGGAACAAAGAGAACGGTTAAACCAATTAATAACAGAGGAGGAGATCCTCTCAACAATTAAACAGTTAAAAACTGGTAAGGCTCCTGGTACGGATGGATTAACAGCTGTGTACTATAAATATTTACAATTGGAGATGGTTTTACCTCTTAAAGAATTATTCAATAGAATTCAGCTGGGTGAAGGGGTACCACCTTCATGGAAAACAGCTTTTATCTCGTTAATTCCAAAAGAAGATCAAGATTTGACACAACCCAAAAATTATAGACCTATATCCTTATTGAATACAGATTATAAAATATTTGCTAAAATATTGGCAAATAGGTTAATGCTAGTAATGCAGAAGACGATTCATGCTGACCAAACTGGTTTTATACAAGGTAGACAAATGAAAAATAATGTAAGACAAATTGTTGACATATTGGAACATTTGGAAAGGAATAACCAAATCCCTGCGGTGCTTATATTTCTGAATGCGGAAAAAGCTTTTGATCGATTAGATTGGCAATTTTTATTGAGAGTGGTTAATAGGATGCAATTTGGGAATTGCTTTATGCAGTCCATAAAAGCAATATATCAGGAACAGACAGCTCAGATAATTATTAATGGCAGTTTGACAGAAACTTTTAAAATTGAAAAAGGCACGAGGCAGGGATGTCCCTTATCGCCATTATTATTTATATTAACTTTGGAGTTGCTGTTAAATAAAATACGTAATGCAGATGGGATAAAGGGAATCAAAGTTAGAGATTATGAATATAAGATACGGGCATTTGCAGATGATTTGGTTATGACTTTAACTCATCCAGTGGAATCAGCAAAGGTTTTGATTGATATAATAAAACAGTATGGTCAAGTATCTGGGTTTAAGATAAACATTGGAAAAACAAAGATGATAGTTAAAAATATGACAGTTAATCAAAAAGAGGAGTTACAAAGGGTAACGGGATGTGAAATAGTTAAAAAAGTCAAGTATTTAGGAGTTTATATTACATCTTCTAATGGTAAATTGTATAAGTATAATTATGAATTGATATGGCATAAAATACAAGTTGAAATGGATAAATGGAAAAAACTACAATTGTCCTTGTTGGGTAGAATAGCAGTTATAAAAATGAATGTGTTACCTAGGTTTTTGTTCCTCTTTCAAATGATACCAATACTAAAAAAGGATGCCAACCTGGAAGAGTGGCAGAAAGGTATTAATAAGTTCGTATGGCAAGGTAAGAAACCAAGGATAAAATTGAAAATAATGCAGGACATACGAGAAAGAGGAGGACTGAAAATGCCAAATTTAAAATTGTACTATGAAGCAGCTGTCCTATCAGCAATTAGTGATTGGATTAATTTAACAAATGGAAGGATATTGAATATTGAAGGGTATGATCTGGTCTATGGTTGGCATGCTTATTTAGTGTATGAAAAAAGGGTGGATAGAGCATTTAAGAGTCATATACTGAGAAATGCTTTATTGCGTGTCTGGAAGAAATATCAATATAAGTTAAATGAAAAAATACCTATATGGACAGCACCCAGGCACGCAATAGAGAATACGAGTATAGAATGTAGACAGGATGTAATTACGTATAAAGATATTCTCATTATGGAGGGAGGTATATTAAAATTAAAATCTGTGAATGTGTTGAAAGAGGAGAAAATAATTCAAACATGGTTTCAATATGTACAATTACAAGCCAGATGGAGAAAAGACCAGAAAACTGGTGTTATACAAAGTGATGAAAATTTAATTAAACAAATTAGAGATCAAAGCCCAATGCATATAAAAAGATTGTATAATATATTGATAGAGATGGACTCGGAAACAGAGCTAGTTAAGGACTGTATGATAAAATGGGCGCAGAATTTTGAACAGCCAATAATGATGGAAACGTGGGAGAAAATATGGGTAACAAATGTGAAATTTACCAAAGCGCAAAATTTAAGGGAGAACTTTTATAAAATGTTTTATAGATGGCATCTAGATCCAAAAAAGTTATCTCGTATGTATCCGAATGTACAACCAAAATGTTGGAGATGTAATTGTGAGGATGCTACTTATTTTCACATTTGGTGGACATGTAAAAAGGTTAAAGCGTTTTGGATTAAAATCTGGTGGATTTTACAAAATATTCTTAAAAAGAGATTGAAATTTACACCACAGCTGTTTCTTTTGGGTATAGTTACGGATTGTACAGTTATAGAGACCAAATTGATTTTGAATTTAATAACTGCAGCAAGACTGTTGGTGGCACAATATTGGAAGAAGCAAGATTTACCTATAATCCAAGAGTGGACAATGAAAGTTACAAATCTAGCGGAAATGGCAAAAATCTCGGCGTACCTGAAGGATCATTCAAATGAAAGATATTTAAGAGACTGGAGAAGATGGATAGATTATATTCAAAATAAATATCGGAATAAGAAATTGCAGATAGGTTATGAATGATTATATAGATATTTAGTGTGTCTTTAAGTAATAAAGCTAGGTGGGTAATTAGGGAATTGAAGAAACAAGAGATGTGAAATGTCATAATTGTTTAGATTAGGATTGATTATGATTGTGGAAGTTTATACCCTGTAATTTGTTCTGGGAAGGGGAGGGGGGAGGGGGGAGGGGGGAGGTTGAGGTAGGGAAGGGGAGGGGGAAATATGTAAACTTTTTGTAAAACTTTTCAATAAAAAAAAAAGTATTTTCATATTGTTGTCTGGTGTTATTACTTTAGTAGAACTAGGTTCATGTTGCTCTTTATATTCCACCTTGCCACCCACTGCACCTTCTTCTTTTTCAATCGTTGCTAGGCATTCCTCTTGTAATTCAGTCAGTGATTTTTCTCTTATCTCCCCTCCTTTTTCTCTAAAGTATTCTACGTAAAAGGCTTTTGCTTTATCAATTGAATCTATTCTGTATTTTTGTTGTTGCCAAGTAAACACCAAGTCTTCTGGTATCAACCATCTGTAGTTCACTCCTTTCTGAAGTAATATTTTGGTCAAAAAATGATATTCTCTTCTCATCTCTCTCACTCTTCTCAGTATTTGCTTCAGAACCACAATCTCCTTATCCTTATATTTCAATGTTTTCTCTCTAGTAATCTGCAGTATTTGCGTTTTAATCGATTTCTTAGTAAATCTTATATGGACTTCTCTTGGTAGCTTATTCCTCATTGCATATCTAATATAGACTCGAAATATCTCATCTATACCATCCATCATCTTTTCTTTGGGGATTTCTAATGCTTCTGCTAAGATTTCTAACATTATTTCTGCCAAGTTTTCACCCTTTTCGTCTTCAATATTTTGAAATCTGAGATAAAATTCTGATTTGTCCATCTCCCATCCTATTCCACTCTTATCTCATTCAACCTCGTCCAATCTACTGTCAATATCTCTGATTTTTTTATCCCTTTGTTCTTCCTTTTCTTTAATTTTTTGGAGTCTTTCCTCATATTTCTTCATCATTTGGTGTATGTTCTCCACTTTTTCATCTGTTTTTGCTGTTCTTTATTCAATTATTTCCGATCTTGGTTCAATTTTTTCTGCTCTCCGCTCAATATTCTCTACTCTTGATTGTATGTTTTGAATTCCTTGCCAAATCATCTGCAACATCGCTTCCTTTTCCTTCTCTCGTTCCTTCTCCTTTTCCTGTTGCAACATCGTCTGTATTGATCATTGTCCTCCAGATGATGAAGAGGAAGGAGTCGCTGTAGAAGAACCAATAGCTGTTGTCTTTTTACTCATTTCTGTGAAGTGGTTGTGAAAGGTTCAAACAAATAAAAAATCTTCTGGTTCTATACCTTAATCCATTTATATATAGGACAAATATTATCCAAGTGGCAATAAGAAAAGAAAAAGCCAAATAAAACCACAAGCAATAGATGAAGGGAAAAAATCTTCAGGCTCTTGTATGCCTTAATCCAATTAAACAAAGGGATATTAAACACCTTAACAATCTCTCCTCAAGGAAGAAGAAAAAGGAAAGGGGGGGATTCAAAAAAGAAAAGGAGAAGAAATAAACACTAATAAAAAATCTATGTATATTTGAAAAGTTAAAAGTCTTCCAAAAAATCACAGTCCAGTTAAAAATAATTAAATAGGGGAGAAGTGGAGAAGTAACATCAAAAAGAGAGAGAGAAAAAAAACTTTCTGTCTGAAAGAAAAATCCACGACAGTATAATACCCAACAATTCTTTTGTTAAGTCTCACATAATATTTACAGCTCTTTTCCAAAAGTCACTGTAATCTTCTTCCTTTCAAACTCAGACTCTTGCCATTAATAGTTTCCCAGAAGAGCACCTGAACAAACAATCCTTCAAACAATCTCTAATGTTCTTCCCACTATCTTATCTATGAATAGGCTCAGAGTTCTTGAAATGTAGCACAGTTGTTACTTTCCAGAGGAAAAAAAGAAAGATACAATATATCCAATCCACTAGATGGCAGTGTTACTTACTTTCTCCACTCTCCCTTCTCTCTGCACCCAATACCCGATAAAATTAAAATGGAGAGAAAAGAAAAATAAAAGAGTAAAACCAAAAATAATTTGTGCTAAAAAGGCACCAAAATATTTAGCAATTAAATGCATAAAACGGAAATCTCCAATCCAAACCAGTCCAGTCCAGGTTAAATAATAAAATCGTCCATGAGCATCCACCAGTAAAAGTAAATTAAAAAATGGGAAAAACTATCTTAAACTCAGGCTTAATTCCTCCGCTTAACTTCTTATGTTTCAATTTTAATTATCTTTTCACCACAGAGCATTCTTTCAAATAGTCTATTTATTTATTTATTTTTATTTTATTTTGTTCTTATACATCAAACATACATTAAATCTATAGCGGTCTACATCACAGTGTGAGAAGGAAGTAAAATTGTCCCATTACATATACAAGATAGCCAAGAAAAGTCTGTTATGTATACCAAATGACATGTTTATCATATACATCAATTTGTAGCTCGGTTGACATCCAATTGTACCATTGACTCCAAGATATATAATAGTCTGTGTCCCCTCATCCTTTCAGTATCATAGTAAGCCGAGCTGATTCCACACAGTTCATTATTTTCTGAATTACTACTTGTTCGGGTGGGCTGACATCCATCTTCCAATATTGAGCCCATGCCAATCTTACAGCTATTGATATATGTAGCAACAGGTACCATGCCATTTTGTTTATATTTTCATTTTCGGGTCTTATCCCTAATAAAAATACCTCAGGACGCAGTTGTATACGTTGCCCCAACATCTCATTAAGCCATTTCTGAATATTTTTCCAAAATTTCATTACCTCTCGACAGGTCCACCATTGGTGGAAGTATGTACCCTCTTTAACACCACATTTCCAACAGACTGAGGGTGTTCCGGGGAACATTTTGGCGAGTCTGGCCAGTGGTAAATGCCATCGATATGCCATTTTATATATGTTTTTTTAATATGCTATTGACCGGGTTAGTTTAATATTTTTAGTCCAGATTTTGTTCCACCTCTCAGGCTCTATTGAATGACCCAGATTTTTCTCCCAGGCATGAACCAAAGTCTTCGCACCTTCCTCAGTTACCTCCATAGCCATAAAGAATTTATAGCACTTACTTAACACCTTTCCATCCACCCCCAGTAAAATCCTATCCAAAGTCTGCACCTCTCGGCTAATCCCGAGTCTCTGTCTCATATACTTACTACTAATTTGCATGTATATCCACCAGTCTAAATTCACTCCTTGTTCTTTTTTTTTTTTTATTGAAAAGTTTTATGAAAAATACAAACATTTTCACCCCCCCACCCTTCCCCCCTCAACCCCCCCTCCCCTTCCCACCCTCCCTTCCCCTCCCTCCCCCCACCCCCCTCCCTAGACTTCCCAGAATGAGCACAGGGTATAGCATTCACAAACCAAGAACTAAAATGTGCTAACAAATTATTACATTTCATATTCTCCCTAGGTCCTTAACTCCTTATAACTCATAAAAAAACAAACATAAACTACTTAATATTATTTCATTCATAAGCTATATGAATCTTCTTATTCGGATACTTCTTCTGTATGTAATCAATCCATTTTCTCCATTCCGATATATATCTCTCATTTGAATGGTCTTTAAGGTATGATGAAATTTTTGCCATTTCCGCCAGATGCACAACTTTTAATGTCCATTCCTCAATAGTAGGTGGATCTTCCTTCTTCCAGTACTGTGCCACCAGTAATCTGGCAGCTGTTATTAAGTTCAAAACCAGCTTAGTCTCTATTACAGTACAATCCGTAACTATTCCCAACAGAAAAAACTGTGGTGTAAATTTAATTTTTTTCTTCAAAATATTTTGAATAATCCACCATATTTTTATCCAAAAAGCCTTAATCTTTTTACATGTCCACCATATATGAAAATATGTAGCATCTTCACACTCACATCGCCAACACTTGGGTTGTAAATTTGGATACATACAAGCTAGTTTTTTTGGGTCTAAATGCCATCTATAAAACATTTTGTAAAAATTCTCCCTTAAATTTTGTGCTTGTGTAAATCTTACATTTCTAACCCATATCTTTTCCCATGTTTCCATCATTATTGGTTCACCTACATTTTGTGCCCATTTTATCATACAATCCTTGACTAAGTCTGTTTCTGAATCTATTTCCAATAATGCATTGTACAACCTTTTTATGTGCATTTGACCTTCATCTCTTATTTGCTTTATCAAATTCTCATCCTGCTGCAAAATACCAATTTTTTGATCTTCTCTCCATCTGGCCAGCAGCTGTCCATATTGAAACCAAGTCTTAATAATCCCTTCTTCTTTTAATTGTTCCATGGATTTTAACTGTAGTCTGACTCCTTCCTTATAAAGGAGTTCCTTATATGTAATCTTATCTTGCTTTTGCTCTAAATTTATGTTCTCTATCGCGTGTCTGGGTACTGTCCATATTGGTAACCTATCATTTAGTTTATATTTATACTTTTTCCAGACATGCAATAGAGCATTTCTTAATATATGACTTTTAAAAGTCTTATCTACTTTCTTATCATACACTAAGTAAGCATGCCAGCCATAAACCAAACCATATCCTTCAATATTCAATATCTTTTCCTCCGTTAAGTTTATCCAATCTGTGATTGCTGAGAGGGCAGCAGCTTCATAATACAATCTTAAATTGGGCATCTTAAGACCACCTCTTTCTCTAGTATCTTGCAATATCTTTTGTTTGACTCGTGGTTTCTTCCCTGCCCACACAAACTTATTTATGCCCTTCTGCCATTCCTTCAAATTCTCATCTTTTTTAAGTATTGGTATCATTTGAAAAAGAAATAGAAATTTTGGTAAAATATTCATTTTTACAGCAGCTATCCTTCCCAGCAAAGACAGTTGTAGTTTTTTCCAGTTGTCCAACTCTTTCTGTATTTTGTGCCATAATGGTTCATAGTTATACTGATATAATTTCGTATTTGCAGTCATAATATAGACCCCCAGATATTTAACCTTCTTAACTACTTCAAATCCTGTTAACCTTTCTATCTCTTCTTTTTGGCTCCTAACCATATTTTTAGCTATTATTTTTGTTTTAGCTGCATTTATTTTAAAACCAGATACTTGTCCGTATAAGCAGGTTATATCCATCAAGGCTGTAATCGATTGTACCGGTTGGGTTAAGGTAACAACCAGGTCATCCGCAAATGCTCGTACCTTGTATTCATGCTGTCTAATTTTAATTCCCTTAATTGTATTCATCTCGCGTATCTTGTTTAATAAAATTTCCAGCGTCAAAATAAACAATAACGGGGACAAGGGACAGCCTTGCCTTGTTCCTTTTTCTATATTAAAAACATCTGTTAAACCACCATTAACTATTATTTGTGCTGTTTGTTTTTGATATATTGCCTTAATAGATTGTACAAATTGTTCTCCAAATTGCATCCTTTCTATTAGTTTAAGTAAAAATTGCCAATTCAATCTATCAAAGGCTTTCTCAGCGTCCAAGAACACAAGCACTGCGGGGACCTGGTTGTTCCTTCCCAAATACTCTAATAAGTTAACAATTTGCCTTACATTACCCTTCATTTGTCTACCATTTATAAAACCAGTTTGATCATGGTGAATCATTTGCTGCATGACTGTCATTAATCTATTTGCCAAAATTTTTGCAAATATCTTATAGTCTGTATTTAATAATGAAATTGGCCTATAATTTTTAGGATCTGTATCGTCATGCCCTTCTTTTGGGATCAACGAAATAAATGCTGTCTTCCAAGTTGGAGGTACCTCTCCTCCCTGTTGTATATTGTTAAATAATTCTTTCAGCGGTTCTATCATTTCCTCCTGTAAGGTTTTATAGTAAATAGCCGTCAGACCGTCCGTCCCAGGGGCTTTACCCACTTTCAACTGCTTAATTGCTAATGCAATTTCCTCAGAAGTTATCGATTGATTTAAACTATCCCTCTGCTCATTTGAAATTGTATAAATATTCTCTTTCTGCAAATATCTATCTATATCTATATCTTTAATTTTATCACCAGTATACAGCCTCGAATAAAACTCTAAAAAAGATTTTTTAATCAATTGTTGCTCATAAACCTCTTTACCCTTGTATTTTATTCTCTCTATTGTCCTTGATTTTTGCTTTTTCCTTAACAAATATGCTAACCACCTGCCTGGTTTATTGGCATTGTAAAAAGTATTATGTTTTGCATATCTTAAATTAGTTGCCACTTGATCTGCTATTAACATATTAAATTGACCTTTCAATAAATTGATTGCCTCTTTAATTTTCTTATCTGTTGGATTAGCTACTAAAGCCCATTCCTGTTTACTAATCTCATCTTCTAATTCTTTCCTTTTTGTCCCCTGTTTCTTTCTATATTTATTATTCAAATATATCAAAATTCCTCGCATATATGCCTTACTTGCATCCCATACCATTTCCATCGATGTGCCCTTTTGCATATTCATAACAAAAAATTCTTTCATAAATTTTTTACACTCTTTACATTTTCTTCATACCTAAACAAATTATCATTTAACCTCCAGGACCTCCTAGGCCCTTTCTCATACTCCAATTCCAGCCAAACTGGACTATGGTCTGTCAATGTTCTTGAGCAAATCTTCGTATTTTTCACCCTGGATAAAAGATCGCTAGTAATTAATATAAAATCAATCCTTGAAAAGGATTGATGTCTATCTGAAAAAAAAGTAAAATCTTTTTCTTCCAGGTTTCTTTCACGCCAGATATCTCTCAGCTCCCAGTCATCCATCATTTCCCAAAACGCTTTGGGAAATTTTGCTCTTGTTGACACATTTTGTTTAGGTCCCATCTTGTCTTTTTTAACATCCAAAACACCATTCCAGTCGCCTAACAGGATACAAGTTTTATATGCCCAGTGTGTCAATTTTGAATGTAGTAAATTATAAAAGTTTTCTTGTTGTTGATTCGGGGCATAAACTCCGATTACAAGTATTTTTTCTCCTTTTACTAAAAGTTCTATCGCTAAAAATCTGCCTTGATCGTCTGCTTCAATTAATTTAGCAACTAAGTCTCTTTTCAAATATATAACTATACCATTTTTCTTTTCTGGTGCTGCTGCTACGTAAGATGTACCAAGTCTTGCATTAATCAGATATTTTTGATCTTGTATTCTTATATGAGTCTCTTGTAAACAAATTACTTCATTCTTAAATTGCTTAAGATAGTGAAATATTTTTCTTCTTTTCTGTGGAGAATTCAAGCCATTAACGTTCCAAGTCAAAAATCTAGTTCCCATCTCTGGGCCTTTGGAGCCTCTGAAGCAAGTCCTGATGCTCTGATCTCATTTGAGTTTTAGGTCTTGCTCCCCCCACTGCTCCTGTTCTAGTAGTATCTTGAATCATTTCTTGAGTTGCCATCTGGGATTGTTGCTGTCTTAATTCTTCCTTGAGTCTAGCTGTCACCGATCTGGTCTGTCTTTGATCCTTTGGTAACTGCGAAAAATCAATCAGCGCCAACTCTTGAGTAGCCATTTGAATTTGTAATATTTCTTCTTGATCAGCCAAAGCTCCCCCCTGAACTACTGTCAATAGCTCTTCTGTCTCAGCTTCCATTACTTCTTTCTTTCTTTTGCCTTCTGGTGATTTAGTTGATTTGGGTGTGCCAGCCTTTAATACATTAGTATGAAAGTCTCTTGCTTTCCAAATTGTGTTAAGCCGATATCTCTCTCCTGAATAAGTCACCACTAGTCCAGTTGGCACCTCCCATCTGTACTGTATCTGACGTTTTCTCAGTTCATCCACCAGAAAGGCATACTCCCTTCTAGCTCTCAAGATCTTAGGGGGGATTTCTTTCATTGTCATTACCTCCTGGCCTTCCACCCGAAGCTTGTTTTTAAAAGTAGCCTGTAAAATTTCGTTGCGTACTCTCCTTGTAGTAAAATATATCACAATGTCTCTTGGTAGATGTTTCTGTCTAGCAATCCAGGAGTTAACACGGTACAGCTTGTCCATCTGCCAGCCCAGATCATTTTTGGACTCCCCCACCAGCGGTGCCAATGCCTCAGACATCATTTCTCTCAAATTCTCTTGTTTATTCTCCTTCACCCCTCTAAAACTTAAAGCAAATTCCATATCTCTGTATTGTACCATTATTACATCGTCTTCAGCCCTTTGAATTCTGTTTTGAGCTTCTCCTATTTTGCTATCCAAAATTTCAGAAGATTGTTTAATTTCCTCAACTCTGTCATCCACCATCTCAATATTGCTTGCCAGACACTTAAATGCCATTAATATATCATCCCTAATCCCCTGATTGCGAATTGCAATCTCATCTGACACAGCCTGTATCTTTTCATTAGTTTCCTTAATTTTTTCATTAGTTTCCTTAATTTTTTCATCAATCACATCAACAATTTTATTTTGGGTGATTTGGAGAGCTTGTTGCAACATCTCCAACGTTAAAGTCTGTGGATCCGCTGGAGGAGCAGAAACTTGTGATCTAGGAATATGAGCTGGGGAGCTACCAGCACTCCCAGTTCCTTTAGTAGGAACAGTTTTTACAGACTTTGAGGCCATTTCCAGTTTGAAATTAGTCTTTATATTTGATCAGAGTCAAAAAGAAGAGTTCCTCAAAAGGTTTCCCAATGTTAATTAACGTTTAAAATCCTCCTTCTGTCAGCACAAAAGCTTTTTTTTTCCCAAGCGAAGGGCTGCCAGCAAAACGAAACTTTTCCTGTAACTTTCCGTTTCCCCCGCCCTTTCAAGCTTCAATCGCCATATTGTTGCAAAGTACTAAGTGATTACTTCCGAAGGAGGCTCTAGGCATTGGAGTTAGGTAAAAAATACTTGCAGTCTGATTTCTCCTTGCTCGTTCCGCCTGCTGTTAGTTCAAGATGTTAATTCCCTCATTTCCATTCAGCAAGATTGGTCGCGGCTTCTAATTCCGCTAATTAGCTAATTAGCGGAGACGTCCCTGGTCTGGAGCGGCTTGACAGGCTTTTAGGGAACGCGCACCCTTCGCGCCCCAGGATTTTTCCTAGGGCGTTCGGGGGGGGTTCTACCTCCACCTGCCTGCTCTTCTCTCTCCCCTTTGCCCGGGGGGAGAATTTCAAGCCTCCAGACAGCGTTTGTCGGCTGTTCTGGGGCTTTAACAGAGCCAGGGAGCAGACGCTCTCAAAAGAACGTCCTTCAAAGCTCGTGGAGCCAGCGGAAGTCCAATTCACTCCTTGCTCTTGAAGTGACAATTTTGTTTTTAACTTCCCATTCGAGTCTAGTATTTCTTTATAAGTCAATTTTTTCTCTGGGTTATACAAAATCAGATAGATCACAGCTTCCACAGGTGAGACCCAGAGTGGTACCTTATTATAATATGTTTTCTTAATTTCCATCCAACTTTCAATCAGAGCTCCTTGCATGTGATGTTTAGTGAAGTATGCTGGGGGTTTACCTCTTTTCCACCATAGGTGGGCATGCCACCCCTGTTGGAGATTGTGGCCTTCGATTGCTAACAAACGTTTCCCTTGTAGTGTCCATTCATGGATCCAAATCAAAACCGCTGAATTAGAATACTTCTTCCAATTTGGGACCCCAAACCCATCTTGTTCTTTTGGTTTCTGCATCATTTTCAACTTAATTGGAGGCTTCTTGCCCTACCAAATGAATCTATTAGTAGCCCTGTCCAGATTCCTAAAAAAGGTTTTATCCAATCTAACTGGGGCCGTTTGGAAAAGAAATATCATTCTAGGCACTACCTGAGTCTTGATTAAGGCTATCTGTCCCATTAACGACAGTTGTAGCCTGCCCCATTTCTCCAGATCTTTGTCTAATTTCTCAATTAATTTTAAGCAGTTATCCGCCTTTATTGAGGAGCATCTATCAGACAACCAAATCCCTAAGTATTTAACTTTTCGGACTACCTGGATGCCCAAAGTGTTTTGCAATTCTAATTTTTGTATTTCCGTCATGTTTTTGACTATAATGTTCGTTTTCTTTCTATTTATTTGTAATCCAGCTACTTCACCGAATTTCTGTATTTTGTCAATAAGCCGCCGACTAGAGGTTTGTGGCTCTTCCAGAACAAAGACCAGGTCGTCCGCAAATGCCTGGACCTTGTATTCTTGCTCTCTGATCTTTAGCCCTCTTATGCCCACATCCTGTCTTATTAACCTAAGCAAAGGTTCTAAAGTAAAAATAAACAGCAATGGAGAAAGTGGGCAGCCTTGTCTCGTTCCCTTTGCTATCGTCACCTCATCCGACTCTTCTCCATTTACCAGAATCTTGGCTTTCTGTTGACTATAAATTGCCCGGATTGCGTTCAGAAATTAGTCGCCAGCCTCCATATATCTCAATTGTGCTATAAGATAGTTCCAATTGACCCTGTCGAAGGCTTTCTGGGCATCCAGAAAGAGGAACACCGCCTGTTTCTCAGGGTGGGCCTCGTAGTATTCCAGGGCGTCCATTATGATTCGTAAATTATCTTTCAACTGTCTAGTAGGTAGAAAATCATTTTGATCTATATGGATGAATTCACTAAGGTATCTCTTAAATCTAGCTGCCATTACATTTGCAAAAATTTTATAATCGGCATTTAAAAGTGAAATGGGCCTATAGTTATGTATCAGTATGGTCCACCCCTTCCTTCGGTATTAGAGAAATAAAGGCTTCTAGCCATGATTTGGGAGCCTTAGACTCCATCAACACCATATTAAAAATTTCCTTCATATATTTTATAAACAGATCTGTAAAGGTTTTATAAATCTCCGCAGGCAAGCCGTCACTACCAGGAGTTTTACCTGCCTTCTGCTTCTTGATCGCAATCTCTATCTCTCCTTCCGTAATCTCCTTATTCAACAGATCCTTGACTGAATCTGGGAATTTGGGAAGATCCGAATGTTCCAAATATTCCTTAATTTTCTCATCCAACACCTGCTCATTAGCATAAAGTTGTGAAAAGAATTCCTGTGCAATCCCTTTTTTCCGTTCATTCTCTACCCATATGACTCCCGTCTTATCCTGTAGTTGATCTATCCGCCTATTTTCCCTTTCCTTCTTTAGTTTATAAGTAAGCCACCGGCCTGCCCTATTAGCATACTCAAAGTGATGTTGTCTGGCCATTCTAAGTTTTTGTGCTATTTCCTCCTGGTCTAGTAGTATGAGTTGATGTTTACTTGCGTCTACTGCTTCCTTAGCTTTGACATTTAGTGGGTTAATCTGTAAATTCCTCTCTGCAGCCCGCACCTTCGCTATCCACCTTTCCCTCTCCTTAAGTTTCTGTCTTTGCTTCCCCGCGATATACTTAATCGCTAGCCCTCTCATATAGCTTTCGCCGTATCCCACAGAATCTGTATCGAGGTTTCATTATTATCATTGACCCTAAAAAGGCTTCCATTTCTCTCTTTAACATTTGTTGAAATTCTATCTCCGTTAAAATACTTGTTCTCGGACTTCCGGTTTGCTGGCCGCCAGCGAAGACGGTCTCTTCTTAAGGACCGCCAGCCCCGCTGTCTGTAGAGCCGCTTCGACATCGAGAAGCGGCTTGAAAACTCCAAAATCCGAAGGATTGTAGGAGGAGAGAAGGCAAGGCACTGGTTGAGCCCCTGTGAGCCCCCAGAGAATCGCTGCTGGGGAGGAAACAGGCGCGGCTCCCTTTCAACTTGCCAGACTCTGGATGGCGTGGGACGATTCTGCTTTTTGCAGAGCAACCTGGCTGCTGCAAACGATCTAATTGAATGAAACCAACCTTAATAAACAGTGGAAGTATCAACTTGAACCCCCAAACTTGAAAATCGCAAGTATTAATGCTTTGGTGACTTTTTAAATTAAGAGAAAGTACGATCGAGTGAAACTGATTTGAAATAAAATGGCGCCCAGCAGCAGAGTTAACGAGCTAGTGAAAGTGATTCTGTGAAGCTACTTTGATCTGTTACAAAGTTACTCTGCCTGTAATACAGAGGAATAGGAGAAGAGGAAAAACTCTTTTTTTAAAATCTGAGTTTGCTTCAGTCTAGCTTCTATTTGATTAAACCTGGGGAACTTTTTTAGAAGTCTTTGTGGAGGTGGAAAAGGAAAAAGGATTTCCCTTTTCAGGAAAACTAACCTACATGGCAGGATGGCTTCAAAGAAGCAGGAAGGAAAGGCAGCAGGGGGGGGATCCCCCACACACAAACATGAATTACAGCCTCCTTCCGCCCAACAGACTCAGAAAAAAGGCTTTGATTTTGAAAATTTAAAAGAATTTATCTCTCAGGCTTTGGATGATAAATTTCAAAAATCTCAACAGGAAATAGATGATAAACTTCAAAAATCTCAACAGGAAATTATGCAGGAAATTAATGAAATCAAAGATATGGTGAAACAGGATCATGGCAAGGTGACTAAAAAAATATCAGATGTGGCATCTGGCCTTGCAGAATTTATTATTAAAGTGGACAATTGCCTAGAGATGTGGTGATATATTTTACAGACAGAGCAATAAGAAATGATATCCTGCAAAAATCTTTTCTCTCCTCTGTGCAAGTTGGGGGGGCTCAAATTGGAGTTTTCAAAGAATTGCCACCCAAAATGCTGAAAGCCAGAAAAGATTTTGGCTTTCTAGTAAATGAATTGAAAAAACAAGAGATACCATTCCGGTGGGATGCCCCAACTGGTATAATTTTGAAATATAATGGAGAAAGACATCGCTTGAATACTGTGGAGAAGGCGGAGCATTTTTATTCTACTATTTTTAAAGAAAGAACACCATCTCCACATACATCTACAGTGCTGGAGATTAAGGAGAGTGATAAGAAGCAACTCCAGCAAGAATTGCAAGAACAGTCTAAGCAGGTGGAGTTAGAGGAAACGTAGGGTGCTGTAGGAGGTTTTCTGGAGGAGCCCCTGTTAGAATCTTCTCCGATCTTGGACCTGGCTCGGATGGTTGAAGTTAAAGATCAGCGTATAACTCATGCAAAATCTAAGCAACTTAAAGAAAAGCAACAACAGGAAAGACAATACAAAAAGGGAGCTAAGAGTACTACACAAGAGACTGAAGCCATGGGGGGAGCAAAACTGAAGATTCCCGAAGATATTCGGTTATTCTGCTCGTTGCTTCAAAAAGATAAAGATGATAATTAAGTGCTTATCCTGGAATGTGAATGGGTTGAATTCAGTACAGAAAAGGAAGAAGTTATTTGCATATTTGAGACAATTTAATAACGATATAATTTGTTTACAAGAAACTCATATCACAACTCAAGATCAAAAATACTTGATAAATTCTAAATTAGGAACACATTTTATAGCTTCAACTTTGCAAAAAAAGAATGGTGTGGTTATTTATGTAAACAAAAGATTAACAGCTAAAATTATAGAAGCAGATGAAGATGGTAGGTTTATAGCAATTGAATTGTTTACAGTAAACGGCCAAATTCTTTTGATTGGAATTTATGCTCCCAACCAACAACAGGATCATTTCTATAAAATGTTACACACTAAAATACTGCAATGGGACTATAGATCTATTTTAATTATGGGAGATTGGAATGGAGTAATTGATTCTAAACTAGATAAAAAGAGTTTGGCGAAATCCAGGATCAGATTACCACAGACTTTTTTTGATATGAAAGAAGATTTGGAATTAAAAGATATTTGGAGAATACATAACCCAAAAGAATTGGACTATACTTTTTTTTCTGATAGACAGAGATCCTTCTCTAGGATTGATTTTATTTTGTTGTCAGATGATCTACTTGTTAAGACAAAAAGAACAAAGATTTTCCCAAGAACTTTGACCGACCATAGCCCAGTATGGATAGAAATTGAGATGGGTAAGACTGAGAGACGCTCATGGAGACTAAATGAAAACTTGTTCAGATATGAAAAAAATATAATAGAACTTAAAAAGCAGCTGAAAGAATTTTTTGAAATAAATTTGAATAAGGGTACCCCAATTGAAATTGTGTGGGATGCGAGCAAAGCTTATATGAGAGGGGTACTCATTTATATGAACTCTAAACATAGACTGAATCGACAAAAGAAAAGATCTGAATTGGAAGTAGAAATAAAGAACAAAGAACAGCTACTTATTAAAAACCCAACAGACGAAAGAATACGTGGTGCTATAAAACTTTTGAAAGATCAATTTCAAATGCTTATGGCGGAACAAGTTGCAACAAACCTACAATATGCGAAGCATAATACATTTTGTAATGCCAATAAACCGGGCAGATGGTTGGCCTACACATTAAGGAAAAAGCAGAGTATACGGACTATTGATAGTATTGATATCAGAGGGAAAGAAATCTTTCAACAAAAGTTAATTAAAGAAGCTTTTGTGGACTATTATACTAAATTATATGCTAAAGATGATATGCAGAATGGACTTATAGAAAAATATTTAGATAATAAAAGAGTTACAAAAATTACTACTCAACAAAAGGAAAGAATGAATTACCCTATAACAGAGGAGGAGATAATGGCAGCAATTAAACAATTAAAAACAGCTAAAGCTCCTGGAACGGATGGTTTGATCGCAGTGTATTATAAAACTTTGCAAGCAGAAATGGTGGAACAACTTAGAGACTTATTTTGTAATATTCAACAAGGGGGTAAAGTTCCACCATCATGGACAACAGCTCATATTTCTTTGATACCAAAAGAGCAAGCAGGTCCTAAAAAGCCGGAGAATTATCGACCAATATCTCTTCTGAATACTGATTATAAAATTTATGCAAAAGTACTAGCCAACAGATTGATGCCAGTAATTCAAGAGGTGATTCATGATGATCAAGCGGGATTTATTGAGGGTAGATATATGAAGGATAATGTAAGGCAAGTAATAGATTTATTGGAATATCTTGAGAGGAATAAACAGGTATCTGCAGTGCTGGTCTTTTTGGATGCGGAAAAGGCCTTTGACAGAGTGGATTGGAATTTTCTATTAAAGACTTTAAAAAAGATGGACTTTGGGGACCAATTTATACAGGCGGTTTCAGCAATTTACCAAGAGCAAAAGGCACAGATTATTATTAATGGAAGCTTGACAACAGAATTTAAAATTGAAAAAGGAACAAGACAGGGATGTCCGTTATCCCCACTGCTATTTATTCTAACACTAGAAGTCTTGTTAAACACAATTCGGGACTCTAATATCTTGAAAGGTATAATGATAAGGCAAGAGGACTACAGAATAAAGGCATTTGCAGATGATCTGGTTGTTACCCTAACACAGCCAATGGAATCAATAATCCAGATGAAAGACATTATACAAGACTATGGTAAAGTTTCAGGTTTTAGATTGAACCAGAAAAAAACTAAGATGATAGTTAAAAATATGACACAAGACCGTAAATACGAGCTTGAAAGGAGGGCAGGTTTTGAGATTGTACCAAGGGTAAAATATCTAGGAGTTCAGGTTGCAGAATCAAATATGAAACTGTTTCAAAATAATTATGAGGTGTTGTGGCGAGAGGTACAAAAAGACATGGAGACCTGGAAAAAACTGCAGCTGTCTTTACTTGGAAGAATAGCAGCAGTTAAGATGAACGTTTTGCCAAGATTTCTTTTTTTGTTTCAAATGATTCCGGTGCTCAAAAGTGATAAACAACTGAGAGAATGGCAAAGTGGAGTGAATAAGTTTGTCTGGAAAGAGAAGAGACCGAGAGTGAAATTGAAAATTATGCAAGATGTTCCAGAAAGGGGAGGTCTTAAACTTCCAAACCTACAATTATATTATGAAGCAGCAGCCTTAACTCAAGCAAGCAAATGGTTTGGAAGGAAAAAGACTGGAATATTGAATATAGAAAGTTTTGATCTTGAATTTGGATGGCATGCTTACTTATTTTATGAGAACAAAATGGATAAAGTATTTAAAAGCCATATACTTAGAGACTCTTTGATGAGGGTTTGGAAGAAGCACCGACTCAAATGGGATTATAAAATACCGTTATGGCTGGATCTTGGTCATATTATGTGGAATACAAATATAATGTCACTCGGGGGGGGGGGTTATATAAAGAGGTTCTTTTTACAGATGCGGGTAGATGGCAGTTGAAGACATTAGAGACACTGTTGGACGAAGGGATTAACTTAACTTGGTTACAATATAATCAACTAACACTGAGATGGAAAGAGGACCAAAAAATTGGTATTATGCTGCACGAGGAAGAATTGGTTAGACATATAAAAGAGAAAGGTCCAATGCATATTAAAAGGCTTTATAATGTTTTGTTAGAAAGGGATTCAGAAACTGAATTGGTTAAAGATTGTATGATTAAGTGGGCACAAAATTTTGAAGAACCAGTGATGTTGGAAACATGGGAAAAAATCTGGGTTCAGAACGTTAAATTTACACAGTCGCAGAATTTGAGGGAAAATTTCTACAAAATGTTTTATAGATGGCATTTAGACCCCAAAAAATTGTCGTGTATGTACCCTAACGTTCAGCCAAAATATTGGAGATGTGATTGTTTAGATGCTACATATTATCATGTTTGGTGGACTTGTAGGAAAGTTAAGGCTTTTTGGATAAAAATTTGGTGGGTTATGCAGAATGTTTTGAAGAAAAAAATTCAATTTTCTCCACAACTGTTTTTATTGGGTATAGTTAAGGGTTTTACATTGGGTGAAACAAAATTGATATTGTACATGATAACAGCAGCGAGATTGTTGATAGGTAAATACTGGAAAAATGAAGCTTTGCCCACTATCGAGGAATGGACTTTGAAGATGGCCAGTTTTGCAGAGATGGCGAAGATTTCAGCATATTTAAAAGATTGTTCACAAGAGACTTATGAATGGGAATGGAAAAAGTGGATAGATTATGTTCAGAACAAATATCAAACTAGGAAGTATCAAATAGCTTTTATTTGAAAATGTTATATTAAGATAGAAATATTTTAATGTAATGAAGATGAAAAATTATACGAGGGAGGGAGGAGTTCAAGTTTTATACAAAGGGTTTTTTTTTACTTGATATGAGTATATTGTGTGGAAGTCCGGGGGGAGGGGAGGGTTAGGGAGGGTTAGGGAGGTTGGGAAGTTTGGGGTGGGTTGAGGGGGGGAAAAAGGGGTGAAAATGTAATTGTAAAACTTTTGCAATAAAAAAAAATACTTGTTCTCAACATCCACCTCTTATTTCTTTTAATTGTATCCCTTTTCCACCTAACCAATAGTGGACTATGATCTGCCCAGGTATTAGGTTCTATCTCTGTCGCTACAGTTCGGGTTTTTAAATCTGTAGTTACCCACATCATATCCAGCCTTGACCAAGATTTATGCCTGGGAGAAAAGAAGGTATCTTGATTTGTCTGAGGATGGAATGCGCGCCATATATCCGTAAGACCCAACTCGTCCCTCATATCTGCACATACTTTCGGAAGTGTTCTCCTATTTTCTCTCTTTTGACTGTTCCCTGGTAAAGTCCCTGTCGATTACTGCATTAAAATCACCTAATATAGATATATGGTCATATTGCAGATCGACAAGTTTTTGATACACCTTTTGATAGAAGTCAGACTGTCCGTTATTTGGAGCGTATATTCCCACCAAGAGGACCTGTGGCCGGCCTATACATACCTGGCCACCCCAACGATGCCCTTGAAGTAATGTCCCGGTGCCTGGACTATCTCTGACTATTGGGAGCGAGTCTTTGGCTCCCTCGGAGAGGGCCCGCAATCTGGGTGTCCTTCTGGATACGCAGCTGTCCTTGGAGGAACATCTGACGGCTGTGGCCAGGGGGACTTTTTGTCAGGTTCACCTGATACGCCAGTTGCGGCCCTTTCTTGATCGGGATGCCCTGCGCACAGTCACTCATGCCCTCGTCACCTCTCGCCTGGACTACTGCAATGCTCTCTACATGGGGCTCCCCTTGAGGGGCACCCAGAGGCTCCAACTGGTCCAGAATGCGGCCGCGCGGGCAGTTACGGGAGCTGCATGGCACTCCCATACAACACCTCTCCTGCGTGAGCTGCACTGGCTTCCAGTGGTCTTCCGGGTGCGCTTCAAGGTGTTGGTTATCACCTTTAAAGCGCTCCATGGCATAGGACCTAGATATCTTCGAGACCGCCTGCTGCTACCGACGGCGTCCCATCGACCTGTGCGCTCCCACAGAGATGGCCTCCTCAGGGTGCCATCAGCCAAACAATGTAGGCTGGTGACCCCCAGGGGGAGGGCCTTCTCTGTGGGGGCACCTGCCCTCTGGAACCAACTGCCCTCAGAAATAAGGAGAATCCAAGACCTCGGTGCCTTTCGCCGTGCCCTTAAAACCTTCTTTTTTTCAGCAAGCCAGGCTGGCTTAACTCTTTTAAATGTTTTAAATTGGTTTGTTATTGTTTTTAATTACGGGGCCAAATTTATATATATCCTTTTAATACTATTTTAATGTTTGTAATTTATGTTTTTATTTGGCTGTACACCGCCCTGAGTCCTCAGGGAGGAGGGCGATATATAAATTGGATATAAAATAAAAATAAAATAAATAAAATCTCCAACATTAAAATTCTTCCCTCATCATCCATATAAACTAATTTAGGTTCCAGGTAATTCCTAACATAGAAGATCACACCTCTTTGCTTCTCATTGGCTAATGTAGCATACAGCTTACCAAATTCAGGACATTGCAAAACACATTCACATTGTTTTTTAATATGCACTTCCTGGAGACATATAACATCCATTTTCAGTTTTAGTAAATTCTTGAAAACCCGCTTCCTCTTCACCTGTGCATTCAAACCATTTATATTTAATGAGAACAAACATATTTCCTCCTCATCTTTACCTATCTGCGTTCTTTGCCCCAGTGGTCTGTCTGGTTACCCGTTGGTTGCTCTCCCCTTCTCCTTCCCTTATTCCTACCGCTCCCTTCTCCTCCTGCCCTCCTTCCTGACACTTACTATCTACCTCATACTCACTTTCCCTTTCTTCTTCCCTTTCCAAAGTTGTAAATTCACTCTCAAGAAATTCATCAGCTTCCTGAGGGGTTTCAAGGCGTACTCTCTTCCCCTGCCACGACACCAAAAGCCCATCTGGAAGTAACCACTTATATCTCACATCATATTTTTGTAATTGTGTTGTCAGAGCTTGGTAATTTCGTCTTCGGTCTCGCACTTTCTTTGGCACCTGTCGCAAAACAGCGACATGTTTACCAGCGTATTTTATCACCTGGTCCTTCAATCTCTGATATACTTCCTCCCATAACGATCTCTTATTGAATTTTACATGAACTTCCCTCGGGAGGTTCTGTCTCCTTGTAAATGATGTAAAAACCCGGAAACACTCTTTAATACCACTATGCACCACTTGTGGGTCTGTCTGCAGTATCCCTGCCACCATCTCAACCATCTTATCTTCCAAATTTTCTTCCAACTCCTCCCTAACATTTTGAAATCTCAGGATATGGGCAGACTTCTCCATCTCAAGCAGAACTATATCGTCCTCCAGCTGCTTATTGACCAATAGCTGTCACAACTCACACCTCTCTATCACCGCCTCAACCTTCTCCACCTTTGTAGCCACCTCCTGAATCTGGCCCTCATGTTTTTCCATTGTCACACACACATCATTCAATCTCTCAGAGATCTGTTTCATTTCCCCTCGCATGCCTCCCATCTCCTGTTTCAATTCAGCCAGATCCTTCGCTGTGGCCTCCTGGTTTTTTGTCATTGCTTCCTATATAGAATGTAGTAGATTCTGAATTCCTTGGAGCATAGGAGTCTTCTCAGTCACAGCTACAACCTCTAGAGATTTATGCAGAGTAGGAGTGGTCATGATTGGAGCCGTAGCTGCTGCTGTTGTCGGGAGCTTCTTTCCGGTCTTAGTTGAGGAGCTAGACATTTCTGTTAAGCAGAGGAACCTCCTCCAGGGTATCATACAATTAATCAATTGTCTACCTTATTTCCTGTCCCCCCTTCAATAGACCATTTAGTATTAATTCACTCCAATGAATTTTAACTCTTAATTTTCCAAAACAAATATACCCCAACAACTTACTTAAACATGCAGATAATTTCAATCAGCCTATTAATAAAGAATTTGAGTAATTACTTATTAAGTTAATATTAAGCCAGCATTAGCATGTAGTAGTGAACAGTGTAAAGACCAAATGTCTGTCCAGTGAGGGTAATAAAAGGGAGCAAAGCTACTCATAATAGGGAAATTTGAAAGAGAAAGCACTGTTCGACTATAATATTACGGTTCTCCCACCTTGCAGATGCTCCTCACCACTCTTCCAGCTAATTAACAAGTCGCTTTTAAAAAGCACAACTGTAAAGCAGGGGGTAGAGGTCTGAAAAAGTTCTGAATACATTCAAGATTAGAGTAAAGCAGCACCCATCCGACCCGCCAGGCAACTCGGCACCCGATCTCTCCGCTCTTCCACTTCCGCCTCCAAATTACTCCAAGTTACTCTCGCAAACCATTCTGCCGCTTCCAGCCACAAAAAAGATAAGTCTTACACCCCCCAAATTCCATCAGCGTCAATCCTGAGAAGACAGTCTGTTCCTTTCTCGCAGTCTTATTTATTTATTTCACCGCCAATACCGCTACCACTCCATTCCCCCAGAAGCGCTTTGTCATGGCGATGGGGCCTCTGTCCTCTCTGCAGGGCCCTCTTCTCTCACCGGAGATCAGGATCGTCCTTCACTTCGTTGGGAGTTCACACTACTCCCAGCAAGCCCGGACCTTCATCCTTTGCCGATCGTTCCACGATCGGCAACAGCTCATTTAGCTGCTCGGCAAAGAGAAATAAACGTTTTGTGTCTCAGGAGAGCTTTCCTTACCGCTCCACTTGCCTATGACGTCACACCCGAAGTCTCAAATAGTCTATTTAAAAAGTCTCTCACCAAGCTGACACACTTTCTCTCAATCTCTTCTGTTCCGGTGCTGTCCCATCTTCAGCAGCTTAATGGCTGCCTCTTCACCGCTGGTAAAAAGGGCTTCTCCTGGATCAACCAGGGACTTTGCGATGTGCCTGGGATCAACAGGACGTGCCCTCCACAATCACCGTCTCTATGGGACGGTGAGGTCCAAAAAGGACCGACCAGCAGTGGAGATATCGACGGCGATCTTGGAGCCCCAAGATCGTCCGTCGTACCATCGCGATGTCAGCCCCACCCTCCAGGGACGTTAAGCTCCTTCTTGTATAGTTCTTCTTGTAATTATGCCACCTCTTCTTAATCTCTTCTGCCTCTGTTAGGTCCCTGCCATTTTGGTCCTTTAGCATGCCCATCTTTGCATGAAAAGTTCCCTTCATATCTCCAATTTTCTTTAAGAGATCTCTGTTCCTTCCTATTCTATTGTTTTCTTCTATTTCTTTGCACTGTTCATTTAAGAAGGCATTCTTATCTCTTCTAGCTATTCTCTGGAATTCTGCATTCAGTTGGGTGTATCTTTCTCTTTTTCCCTTGCCTTTCGCTTCCCTTCTTTCCTCAGCTATTTGCAAAGCTTCCTCAGACAGCCATTTTGCTTTTTTGCTTTTTTCTCTCTCTTTGGGATGGTTTTAGTTGCTACCTCTTGTACAACGTTGCGAACCTCAGTCCATAGTTTTTCAGGCACTCTATCAGATCTAATTCCTTAAATCTATTTGTCACCTCTACTGTATATTCATCAGGGATATGATTTAGTTCATACCTGAGTGGCCATGTGCTTTTCCCAACTTTCTTCAATTTAAGTCTAAATTTTGCAACAAGAAGCTCATGATCTGAGCCACAGTCAGCTCCTGGTCTTGTTTTTACTGACTGTATAGAGCTTCTCCATCTTTGGCTGCAGAGCACATAGTCAATCTTATTTCTGTGTTGACCGTCTGATGATGTCCATGTGTAGAGTCATCTCTTGGGTTGTTGGAAAAGAGTGTTTGCTATGACCATCGTATTCTCTTGACAAAATTATATCAGCCTGTGCCCTACTTCATTTTGTACTCCAAGGCCAAACTTGCCTGTTATTTCGGTTATCTTTTGGCTTCCTAATTTAGCATTCCAATCCCCCATGATGATAAGGACATCATTTTTGGTGTTAATTCTATAAGGTGCTGTAGGGCTTCATAGAACTGGTCTATTTCATCCTCTTCAGCATCAGTGGTTGGGGCATATTGGATTATTGTGATATTGAATGGTTTGCCTTGGATTCAAACTGAGATCATTCTGTCATTTTGGGGACTGTATCCCAGTATTGCTTTTCCTACTCTTTCATTGACTATGAAGGCTACTCCATTTCTTCTGAGGGATTCTTGTCCGCAGTAGTATACCTGATAGTCATCTGAATTGAATTCATCCATTCCTGTCCATTTTAGTTCGCTGATTCCTAAGATGTCGGTGTTCAGTCTTGTCATCTCTTGTCAGGTGTGCTTCCTTCAAAATCCAGGAAAGAATGACCCAAACTCCATTGTTTATAGAGAAAGATACTTTTACTAGAAGATGAAGTTAACGCAACCAAAGGAAAGCAGAATCTAAGACAATACGCGTGAAAATTGCATATAGAAAGCATCCCCTCCCACTGTCCACCGTAAATCATCCAATCCAAAGGTCTCCCAGGGGTCAGGTGGAAGCACACGTCTGGCAGCATCATCAATCAGGAATGCCACGACCATTGTCTTGACGGCAGCTTCAAAGATACAGTCCGGTGGCTTAACTATCGGTTTCATTTTCCTCCAGCACGCTTTCCCCCCTCCCATGCTACCTAGCTCTCCCCCTTCCCATTACTATGGCAGCCAAAGCAGAAAAGGCGGAGGCTGACATTCGGCCCCTCTGCAGAAGAGATGTTAGTCCTAAATGGGGAAAGAGAAAACAACACAACACAGAAATTAGGGTTTATGTCAGGTGTGCTTCCTTCAAAGTCCAGGAAAGAATGACCCAAACTCCATGTTTTATAGAGGAAGCTACTTTTACTAGAAATGAAGTGAACGCAACCACGGCTAAGCTGAAATTAAAGCAATAGGTGCGAAAAGTGCATATAGAAAGCATCCCCTCCCACTGTCCATCGTAAATCATCCAATCCAAAGGTCTCCCAGGGTCAGGTGGAAGCACATCTGGCAGCATCATCAATCAGGAATGCCACAACGGTTACCCGATAGCCACTCCAAGGATTCAGTTTCGTTTCTTCCAAAGCCACGCCCCTCCTCCAGCACGCTTCCCCCCCAAGCTCCCTAGCTCTCCCCCCTCCTGGTTTCTATGGCAGCCAAAGCAGCAAAAGCGGAGGCTGACATTCGGCCCCTCTGCAAAAGAGATGTTAGTCCTAAACAGGGAAGAGAAAAAATGCAACACAGAAATTACGGTTTATCAGGGTATTTGGTATGAAACAATTGTACTTTCCTGGGCGCCCGGACATCCCATTTATTCACCCATTCAGCTTGAGATAAAGGAAAATGTTTCCAGGCCACCAGATATTGCACTTTACCATGGTGTTTCCTAGAGTCTAGAATTTCCTTAGCTTCGAAATGTTGTTCCCCCTCTATCAGTATAGGGACCGGGGGAGAACTTTGGTCCGGGCGCAAAGGGGACGAGTGTTCTGGTTTCAACAAGCTGACATGAAATACAGGATGTATTCGTCTCAGAATTTTTGGCAATTCCAATTCAACTGTTACTGGGTTTATGAGTCTAGTGTTTCGGAAAGGACCCACATACTTGGGTCGAAGCTTTTTTGATTTCTGGGAAGTCTGTAAATATTTAGTGGAAAGATAAACCCTGTCACCCACTTGGTACACTTGTGCCGGGGACCTTTTTTTGTCAGCCTGGGTTTTATGTGCTCGATGTGCGTCATCTAAAGCTTTTTGAGTTACTGCCCAAGTACCCCGTAGCTGTTCTATCCACTCAATCAAAGAGGGGTTTTGTGAGCCATCCTGTGGTAGCTCGGGAATCGGCACAAACTCCTGACCAGACGCTACCTTAAACGGAGTGAATCCGGTGCTGCTATGTATGGAGTTATTGTACGCCACCTCTGCAAATGGTAATAGGTCCACCCAATTATCTTGCTGGTAATTTATGTAACATCTCAAGTACTGTTCTAACACGGCATTGGTTCTCTCACAAGCCCCATTAGTCTGGGGGTGGTGGGCGCAGCTTAACCCCTGGGCAGAGCCTATCAACTTTAAAAACTCCTTCCAAAAGTGGGAAGTAAATTGTACACCCCTGTCCGAAATTATACGTTTTGGAGCCCCATGTAATCGGTAAACATGACGAATAAACAATTTTGCAAGGGTTTTAGCTGAAGGGATTTTAGAACAAGGGATGAAATGCACTTGTTTGGAAAACAGGTCCGTTACCGCCCAAATGATGGTGCAGCCTTCACTTTCTGGTAGGTCCACAATAAAATCCATGGATATTTCTTTCCAAGGGGCATTCGGCCTTGCCACACTCTGAAGCAAACTGGGCGGTTTCCCCGGAGGTCTCTTAGCCGAGGCATACACCGGACAACTAGCTACATATGCCTCTATGTCCTTTTTGAGTGCAGGCCACCAAAATTGTCTTTTAACGTGATGTAGAGTTTTAACAAATCCAAAGAGGCCTGCTGCCTTGGCATCATGAGCGTACTGCAACACTGTTACTCTTAAACTGGCAGGAACATACAATTTCGCCTCAATCCAAGCTAGACCATCACGGAATGTGCATTCATTTGAGTGGGTTTTAAACCATTCGTCGGTTCTCAAAACATCTTTCAGTTTCTGAAGTAGCTTACCCGAGAGTGCTGGATTGGTCTTCGCCTGTGCCCTGGTAGTCATTGGCACTGCTAGTTGTGTCGAAGGGATGATAGGACAAACCACTTTCTCCTTGGTGCTGTTATATTGAGGCAATCTGGAAAGTGCATCTGCCATGAAGTTCTTTCCACCAGGAAGGTATCGTAGAGTGAAATTAAAACGGTTGAAGTGCTGGGCCCAACGGGCTTGCTTTGGCGACAGCTTACGCGGTGTTTTCAACGCCTCCAGGTTTTTATGGTCAGTCCAAACTTCAAAAGGGTGCTTTGCTCCTTCTAGAAACTGTCTCCATGTTAACAACGCCCATCGCACTGCAAAAGCTTCCTTTTCCCATATGGCCCATCTCCTCTCAGTTTCTGATAATTTACGGGATGTGTAAGCACAGAGTTGTAATTCCCCTTTTCCGTTCTTCTGCAGAAGTACTGCTCTCACGGCCAAGTCGCTCACGTCAGCCTGTACTACAAAAGGTTCTTCCATGTCCGGATGTTTGAGGACTGGTTCAGCAGCAAACAATCGTTTCAACTTTTCGAAGGCCGCTTGACAGTCCATAGTCCATTCAAGAGGTCGTGAGGGCCTTGGTTTTGCCTCACCTTTAGTTTTCGGAAGATTTGTTATTGGCAGTGCAATTTTTGCAAACGAGGGAATAAACTGTCTATAGAAGTTCGCAAATCCCAGGAAACTCTGTAGTTGTTTGCGGGTGCGTGGGACGGCCCATTCCAATACGGCCCGAACCTTTCCAGGGTCCATCTCTATCCCCTCATGCGATACACAATATCCAAGATAGTCAATTTTGCTTTGGTGGAACTCACACTTAGAAAGTTTGGCATATAGTTCAGCAGCCCTGAGTTTTTTCAGGACCGTTCGCACTAACTTCACATGGTCGTCCATGTTCTCTGAGTAGATAAGAATGTCGTCCAAGTAGACCAGGACCCCCTTATACAGGTGCTCATGCAGTACTTCGTTAATCAATTGCATGAACAGAGCAGGGGCTCCCTGTAGTCCAAACGGGAGCACTCTAAACTGGAAACATTCAAGTGGGCAACTAAATGCTGTCTTCCATTCATCCCCCTCTTTAATTCTCACTCTGTAGTATGTCTCCCGTAAGTCAAGTTTGGTGAAGATTTTCCCCTTTCCTAGATGAGATAGCATGTCCTTCATGAGTGGTAGGGGGTAAACGTTTTCCACACAAATCGCATTCAGATTTCTATAATCAACTACCAAGCGAAAGGAGCCATCCTTCTTTTCTCGGAACAATACCGGTGCCACCACCCTTGGTCTGGCTGGTTGGATAAACCCCCGTTCTAGATTTTTATCAATGAAGTTTTGCAATTCCCCTAGTTCATAAGGTGTCATGGGGTAGATTTTTGGCTTAGGGAGCTTCACCCCAGGGAGTATTTCAATGGTACAGTCCGTAGCTCTGTGGGGAGGCAGCACATCCGAGGCCCTTTCACTAAAAACTTCACGGAGATCCCAATACTCTTTTGGAATCTTCTCCTCTCCTTCAATGTGGCCTATTGCCACTTCTGCCCTTTCGGGTTCTATACCTTCCTCAAGGGGGGACTTCTTCCCTTTCTAGCCTCGGTTTTCTGGTACGAATACGCAGGACCCCAGTTCTCCAGTTAACCCGTGGGTTCCATCTACGGAGCCAGGGCAGTCCAAGTATTAGGGGTCGTTCCATGCCAGGGACCACAATATATCTGAGACTTTCTACGTGATCTCCCAATTGCATTTCAATAGGTTCGGTCACAAAGCTGGCCGGGCCCCCTCCTGCAATCGATCCGTCCAACTGACAGAACGTAATGGGCCTTTTTAACGTTTTTAGCCTCAGGCCCAATTTCTCCACTACTTTCGGGCTGACTATGCACCTGGTGCACCCAGAGTCTAATAGGGCTAACATCTGCGCATGTTTCCCTGTGGATGGCACCCTTATTTCTATTGGGACGAGCATGGGGTCCTCTGTTTGACTCACCAGATCATTGGAGTCGGAGTCGGAGTCCGTCCCGCTGTCGTCTGCGGTGGTCGGAGTTCCCAACTCACCCTGGTTTCAGGGAGCGAACTCAATGACTTCTCCTTTCAGGGCGGTGTCGCGGCCTTTTGCTGGCACTTTGTCGGCCTTCTTGGGGCCCGAGCCGGTAGATTTTGGCACTGGCTTGGAGAAACATTCTGCAGCCTGATGGCCTTCCCTTCCACATTTGTAGCAGGTTAAAGGCTTCAATTTTGGTTTGAATTCCGCTCTCCCCCCGACCGCTTTTGGTGCTCCTTTGCAGTAGAAGGAGGATGACGGGTGTCCTGCACGGCCTGCTCGGAGTCGGCTTCGGGCCAGCTTGATCTCCACATCCTCAGCTACTACGTACCAACTCAGCACATCTTCGGGGACCCCCCGCCCTCTACAGTCCTTGTATATTTCTTCATTCAGCCCATCTTTGAAACTCTCCAGTAGGGCCGCTTAATGTCAGGTGTGCTTCCTTCAAAATCCAGGAAAGAATGACCCAGACTCCATGATTTCTAGAGACAGGTACTTTTACTAGAAATGAAGTGAATGCAACCACGGCTAAGCTGAAATTAAAGCAATAGGCGCGAAAAGTGCATATAGAAAGTATTCCCTCCCACTGTCCATCGTAAATCATCCAATCCAAAGGTCTTCCAGGGTCAGGTGGAAGCACGTCTGGCAGAGTCATCAATCAGGAATGCCACGACGGTTACCCGATAGCCACTCCAAGGATTCAGTTTCGTTTCTTCTGAAGCCATGCCCCTCCTCCAGCACACTTCCCCCCCCCAAGCTCCCTAGCTCTCCCCACTCCCGGTTCCTATGGCAGCCAAAGCAGCCAAAGCGGAGGCTGACACCCTTAGAAATAAGGTGGAAGAGTGTAGAGAAAGAGAAAGAAACAACAGAGATGGAGGTTTAATGCCAAATTATTGAGCGATAAAGAATGTGTAAAAAAACTTAAAGAAGAAATAAAGTCCTTTTTCAAGGAAAATGAAAATCAAGGAACACCTTGTGAAATAGTATGGGACGCAATGAAGGCCTACTTAAGAGGGGTTGTGATATCATACAGTGCATATAAAAGTAAAGAAAAAAGAAAGTCCCTGGAAGATTTTTTAAACCACTTAGGAGAAGCGGAAAGAAAACTCCAAGAAAACCCGGGAGATGAAACAGCAAAAGAAAGTTGGCTGATGTGGAGACACAAACTGAACATCATTGACCAAGAGGATTTAGCACAAAAAATAAAAAGAATGAAACAATATTATTTTGAAAATGCCAACAAGTCGGGCAGGTGGCTAGCCTATAAATTAAAAAAGGAAAACGAAAAAGGGACAATTCATATATTAGAAGACTCCAAGGGCAAGTTGTTGAACAAAGAAAACTAGAAAGAGCTAGGGAGTTTTATGAGATTCTATATAAAGAAGAGGAGGTTCCAGAAGGAAAAATAGAGCAATATTTGGCAAACGCAGAGCTTCAGCAAATAACAGAGGAAGAGAGAGAAATGCTTAATGGAAAGATAACAGCTGAAGAACTAAAAACAGCTCTCTCTAAACTTAAAAACAATAAATCGCCAGGCCCAGACGGATTCCCAGGGGAAATATATAAAAAATTAGAAGAAATATTACAACCAAAATTAGTGGAAATTTTCAACGATGCATTGACGGGTTCTAAAATTCCAGAATCGTGGAAGGAAGCGCATGTCACACTAGTGCCGAAAGAAAGTGCCGACTTAAAACAAATTCAGAACTATAGACCAATTTTCCTTCTAAACACTGATTATAAGCTATTTATGAGCATAATGGCAGAAAGAACCAAAAAAATACTAAATACTTGGATACACGAAGATCAAAATGGATTCCTTCCGGGGAGGCAAATTAGAGACAATTTGAGAACTGTGTTGGATATCCTAGAATATTATGAAGAACACCCCGAAAAACAGATGACCTTAGTTTTTGTAGATGCCCAAAAGGTATTCAATAATTTAAATTGGAAATTTATGATTAAACAAATTGAGGTAATGGAATTTGGAACAAATTTTGAAAAGATGATAAAAACTATCTATGATAATCAAAAGGCGAGCATTCTAGTAAACGGAGACAGGACAAAAACATTCCAGATTAGAAAGGGGGTAAGGCAAGGATGCCCCCTGTCACCATTATTGTTTATTTTGGCCCTAGAAGTCCTGCTACGGAAAATCAGAAATAACGAAGAAATAAAAGGTTTAAAGATTAGGAAAGAGGTTTATAAAATGCAAGCATTTGTGGACGATGTAGCCTTAATCTTAGAAGACCCTATAGAATAGGGACAAAAAGTGCTAGAGGAATTGGGCAAATATGGAGAGGTGGCAGGCTTTAAATTGAACAAAACTAAAACCAAAATATTGACCAAGAATGTAACCGAGGTACAGAAGAAAGAGATAGAAGAACTGCTGGGACTACAGGTTGTTAAAAAAATAAAATATCTAGGAATTTGGATAACCACAAGGTGTTCGTCCTTAAAAGATGATAATTATACCCCTTTAATTAGGAAAATGAAACAAGACCTGGATAGATGGAAGAAAATAAAATTGTCAGTTTAGCCGCTATTAAGATGAACATCTTCCCCAAAGTACTATTTCTATATCAAAATATACCGGTGAACTTAGATAAAAAATTTTTTTCAGAACTAAACAAAATTATTAGGGAATTTGTATGGGAGGAGAAAAAGCCGAGGTTCTCTATTAAAATTTTAAAGGATAAAAGAGATATAGGAGGATTTGGACTTCCCGATTGGGAAACATATTATAGGGCAACTAAGCTAGTTTGGATAAGAGATTGGGCCACCCTGGAAAATAAGAGGATTTTAACCCTAGAAGGCCACGATCTGCAAAGAGGGTGGCACGCATATCTATGGGACACAGAGAAGAATAAGAAAACATATTTCCATAGACATAAAATTAGAGATTCATTGATACAAACATGGACTGGAATTAGGCAGAGATATTATTAAAAAGTCCCAAGATGGCTCTCCACGATGGAGGCCTTGATCTATCCCAATAGATGGGGAATGGAGAAAATGTGTAAGTATAAAGACATCTTAGATGAAGGAGGAAATCTTAAATCTAACGATGCCTTGAGGGAGGAAGGAATAAATTTAGATTGGTGGACCTATCTACAAATAAAATCCAGGTATCAGAAAGACAAAGAACAATGCGGTTTAGAACTAGGATATAATGGGCTGGATAAAGTCCTGATGGGAACAGGTAAAAAGATTGTGGCTAAATTATACAATTATTTATTAGATGAAGATAGAGCTGAGGATATAACAAAGAACCAAATGAGTGCATGGGAGAAAAATATTGGACACGACATAAATTTTAATGAATGGGAAGAGGCATGGAATAAGAACTTTAAATTGACCAGAGCCGCGACATATAAGGAAAAACCATTATAAAATGCTCCACAGGTGGTATTTAGCCCCGGCTAGGCTAGCAAAGATGTATCCTAACATACACCCCAACTGCTGGAAATGTGGCTATGGTCAAGACACCTTCTTTCACATGTGGTGGACATGCCCTGAAGCAAAAGGATATTGGAGTAAGATTAGGGGATGGCTAAAGAAATAATTGGGGAAGACATTGAATTGACACTGGAAATATTTCTCCTGGGAATAGTAAAGAAGCCATATGGAAAGGAAAAGAATCATTTAACAATACATATAATTACAGCTGCTAGATTGGCCTACGCACAATATTGGAAAGAGAAAACCCAGCCACCAGAAGAACTTATAACTAGGAAAATACTGGAGTGCGCAGAGATGACCAAACTAACCCATGAAATAAACGATGATGAAAATTCAGAATACTATACCGTGTGGGGAAGGTGGTATGAATGGATGAATGATAGAGTGAAAGGAAGAGAAAAAGGTGTGTTAAATAAAAGCAAAAAGTAGCCTAAATGACACCAGGTATATATTTTGTACATATGTATAAACACTGCACATCCGATATTAATGGAAATGTTAATTTATATATGTTTATAAATTCAATAAAATTTCCAATAATTTCATTGTTTTCAAGATGTCTCAGATTGGTCACTTTGATTGTACTGAAGGCCTCAGATTGGTCATTTTAATTGTACCGAATGCAATGCCAATGCATAACTTGCAATAGATGTAGCATTATTATTCTCCTGCTTGAAAATGGTAGCTGAACTGTAGCGGTAATTTTACTATATCTCACAAGAGAGCCAAAGGGTTTTTTAAATAGGATATTGGGAATGTTAACAACACAAAATAAATATATATATACTCTACAAAATGCATTTGAATGTTTGTGGACAAAAATTGGTGTTTGAATAATTTGGTTTATGGGTCAATAATCTCCATTTTCTGGAAAAAGAAAACTAAGCTTCAGAGTGAATGCATTATGCAAATTTGATAACATGTTTTGGGCCCAGCCATGATAAAATTGATAAAGAGGGCATTAAACTAAATTCTGTGATGATTAGCAATAGCAATAGCACTTAGACTTATATACCGCTTTAGTGTTTTACAGCTCTCTCTAAGCGGTTTACAGAGTCAGCATTCTGCCCCCAACAATCTGGGTCCTCATTTTACTGACCTCGGAAGGATGGAAGGCTGAGTCAACTTTGAGCCAGTGAGACCTGAACTGCCAAACTGCTGTTAGCTGGTGATCAACAGAAAGAGCTGCAATACTGCATTTTAACCACGGCTCTTAGAAACAAAATTAGAAACAAAAATTCAGAAGAAACAGCTTTAGATGAAATTGTATGTCCTGGGATAGAAAGAGTGAACAATGAATGAATGAGTTTATTTGTCTATTAGGTTTATTTATCCACTTCACGAAAAGAGACTGTGGGAGACTTACATTTTGTAGGAATATAAAGTAAGGAACAAGAAAATAAAATGCAATAAATATCTAGAATACCAAAGAGACCAAAAGTAACATAAGAACAGAAATAACAAAAACTACTAAATTACTGAGGTGAACCAAAGATTGATCAGAACAACTGCCATAGGATCTAGCTACTATCTGTTTAGTCTAGTTTTGATAGCTAAAACAGTCAACTGTCCTTCCTCCCTGGTTCCTTAATGGCAGGTAAAATAGCCATTGCTTTCATATCACTGTTCTGTGACCAAACAAAACTGTTTTGTGAAAAGCTGACATAATAAAATGATAATATTGCGTAGGCCTTTTCTTTTAAATTCACATTTATATTATTTACAAAATTTCCATCCTGTCTTTCATTCAGCAATTCCAGGCAACACGCGCAGTGCTCCCTCCCAAGTACTTAATTTTTTTATTCTCCCCTTCAAGTACAAATGATTTTAATGGCATTAAGAAAGAAATTGTGAGTCAGTAGACAAAGAAAGGCAGAAAACTCTATTAAACGTGCTCTTAATCTGAACTGTAGAAATCTTCAGTGATAAATTACAAAGTAATTGTAATGTATAACTTAGAGGAGTGATTAAATGTGAAATATTGTCATAACTGAGAGATAGACAGGTGTTTTACATTTTAAAGAATATAAAATCTTTTGCAAAAGAAACAAAAGGGCTCCTATTTCCAAGACCTAAGTTCCAACATTCATCCTCTATATTCTCAACTGCAAGGAAGAATACTGCTTTATTGTTTAAATTGATTTCAGATGGCATAATTTCTTCAAGGTTACTTTGCCTAATGTAACATTGTTATAAAAATCATGTATATAAATCATTGTATTGACATTGCTAGATAACCAATAATAAGCAAATATTTATTTATAATGCTAAACAATAAAATGAAATCATTAAGAAATGTTTAAGAACTCCTACCAGGTCACTGCTAAATCATGAACTTTCAATGTGTTGCTCAGTCTATATATTCCAGACTTCAATGGCCGCACACATTTTTTTGCACAAGCAAGGTATGGATTTACTTGGATACCTTCAGGAAATTCTGAATCCTTAAATCAAAATAGAGTAAGAAAAATTAAAATTAACTAATTTATTTATTTTTTATTTATTTATTAGTCGCATTTCTATGCCGCCCAACTCCCTAGGGACTTTAGGCAACTTACAGCAAAAAACAATGCGAACAATATCCCGTAAAAATTTTTTAAAAGAAAACATTAAAAACCCATACACTCCATTCCATGGCCAGGTCTCGCAAGATCGCCGTAGCAAGATCAACGGCCCTTGACCCAACAGGCTTTTTTAATAAATATTGCCTAGATTACATATATCTGATCTCGGATGGACCGAGTGCACCCCTCTTGGTCCTGTTAGACCTTCAAAGGTAGTTAATCCTATTGGTAAAATATTTGTGGCTATCTATACTACTTCTAATTCCACACCTACTTGTGTGGGCAGTTGCAGCTAGCAATCATGCAGTTTAAGGCACCCTGTTATTAAGCTGGTTATTAAGACCAGCTGCCTGCAATTACTGCAGGGTTCGAATCTCGCCAAGGCTCAAGGTTGACTCAGCCTTCCATCCTTTCTAAGGTAGGTAAATTGAGGACCCAGTTGTGGGGGCAATAAGCTGACTTTGTATAAATATACAAAAGGATGAAGGCTATTGCTGAGCACATTATAAGCCGCCCTGAGTCTTCGGAGAAGGGCGGCATATAAATCAAATTAAAAAAAAAAATTCTAAATTTATTACTGGAATACCACTACCACCACCACTCTTGATATATCTGGCTCCAGTTGTTTAAAAGAGCTCTGAAAGCCTCCTCTTTTCCTAGGCTTTGGGTTATAATGGGTGGGTGGTTATATATATAAAATAGGTTATATTTTAATCAGTGGTGGGATTCAAATAATTTAACAACTGGTTCTCTGCCCTAATGACCGGCTGGGTGGGCGTGGCCACACTGCACCCACCCCCGTGCCCCGTTTTGGGCCTAGTAGGCCTCCCTGCACTTACCTGGGAGCCCTGTAGCGCAGCAGACTAAAGCACTGTTATTAACATCAGCTGCCTGCAATTACTCCAAGCTCAAATCTCACCAGGCTCAAGGTTGACTCAGCCTTCCATCCTTTCTAAGGTAGGTAAAATGAGGAGCCAGATTGTGGGGGCAATAAGCTGACTTTGTATAAATATACAAAAGTATGAAGGCTATTGCTTAACGCATTGTAAGCCACCCTGAGTCTTCGGAGAAGGGCGGCATATAAATCAAATTAAAAAAAAAAAAAAACGGGGCACGTGGGGATTTCTGGAAGGGGCGGAGCAGGCTCCCGGTGGGGCCAGCCAGCAATTTAACGACCGGTTCAGCCAAAGTGGTGCAAATCAGTTGAATCCCACCACTGATTTTAATGGTTACTTTTTATGGTGTTTGGTGGTTTTTTCTTTACTTTAATTGTATTGGATTGTATTTATTATGTCTTGTCCGGACTCATTGGGTAGCCTTATAAACTTGTAAAATAAATATATAAATAAGAACATCTGTACCTTTGGATATTTCTTGCTCATCTGTTTTGCTGGATCTTTGGCTGAATCATGTACATTAACGGCAGAATGCACTTTCTGTTCCTTGGCTTGTCTAAGTGCTCGTTGGGAAGGTCCCACTAATCCAGCCTCTCTATCACACCAATGACCAACTATAAGGCACAGACAATTTATTACAGAGAAGTATAGAAATTTAACAGAAAGAACATTATTGCAATTATTTAAGAACTTCTTTTTATACTACCCATTTAGCAGAACTTTTTTTCCCCCAGAATGGTAAACCACAATAGAAATTGTAATTTCTGTTCCATCAAATTATAGAAAACCTAAGTTGTATTGAGATCTAAATAGGTACTATAAATCCAATTATTCAGAACGTAATCTAATCTTGATTTCAGTACCTAACTAGGAAAAATGAGATTGTTTGTTTGTTTGTCAGTTTTATGTAGCTCTCCATCTCACAATCAAGTGACTCTCACAATAAAGAACAGATAATTAATACATAATAAAGCAATACTCATTATTAAAAACTATAAAAGGAAAGCTAAATAAAGCTTAATAATAGTGGAACCTCAAAATATATTATAGGTATATTGCCACAACATGGCAATATCTACAACAGATGTATTACAGAATATAACTCATCAATCAATCAATCAATCAATCAATCGGAATAGAGCTGTAAGGGACATTGGAGGTCTTCTAGTCCAACCCCCTGTTCAAACAGGAGACCTTATACCATTTTAGATAGGTGGTTATCCAGTCTTTTTCAAAAACCTTGTATTAACTTTTTTGGCTGCTGCCACACACTGCTGGCTCATGTTTAAGTGATCGTCCACTAGGACTCAAAGATCCCTCACATAGTTATTGTTTTTGAACTAGGTTTCACCTACACTGTACTTGTGCCTTTGCTTTTTCCTGTCTAGGTGTAAAACCTTGCTTTTCTCCACATTAAATTTTCTGTTGTTGGATAGGGCCCATTGTTCAAGTCTGCAAAGATCTTTTTGGATCCTGAGCTTGTCTTCTGGGGTGTTCGCTATTCCTGCTAGCTTAGTGTCATCTGCAAATTCCCCTTCTATTCCCTTATCTAAGCCACTTATGAAGATTTTTTTTTTTTTTGCAAAAAGTTTTTATTTTTTATTTTTCTTAGCACACAAATTACATCTTTTTGGAACAGAGCCCGGTCGTCAATTTATACAATTTTTTATCATCTTTAATAAAATTTTATACATTCTATTTTGCCATAATACTTATTTCTTAATCTTAAATCACCTATCTCAACTAATACCATCTTAAAAAGATTTATTCAAATTTACTTAATCAAAACAATTACCCTTCTATTAACCCCCCATAAATCTTAATTCAATTAATACCTCATAATACAGTTCACAATTTTTAACCTAAATCCTCACTATTAACAATACTCAATCTTAAATCACCTATCTCCTCTATTACCATCTTATAAAAAGTTTACTCTTATTTATTTAATCAAAACAATTACCCTTCTATTAACTCACTTTAAATCTCAATTCAATTAATAACTCATAATACATTTCACAATTCTTAGCCTAAATCCTCACAATTAACAATACAGGTCACACATGTTTATATTTCAAAATCTTATTTCCCTTTCTAAAACTTCCCCACATTTATTATTACTTCATGTAATGCTCATTAAATCTTTATTTCCTTATTACTTCATCAAGTTTAGATCCTATCTCTAATCCCAAAAATATAGCAATTTAATATTGAAACATAGTTCTTAATTCAAATAAAACTACAATACAATTTCAATCATTTCCCACAATTCTGTCTCTTTAACCATATCATTTATATAAAAAACCAGTTTAAGTAATTCTTATTTGTAATTCATAGTCCTATATTATTTCAATCTTCTTTTCTTTTTAGATAGATATATTATCAAAAACATTGAAAATATTAAAATATTAAAGTTATTGAAAATATTCAAATTATTGCAATTGTTATAGGTATTTAAACAATATCCCAGTTTTTATAGTCATCAATTATTCTCAAATAATACCATGTACCATCTTAATAAACATTGATTCATTATGTCCATTGATATATTTTCTTTTAGCATAGTCTATTTCTCATATATTATAGCTTCCATCCATATTTCAATTTTTAGTATCTGTAACATATTCTTCTCATATTTCTATTAACCATTATTAATCTTAATATAGTTATTTTATAAATCAAAGTCCTGGACTTTTCTATTTTACCCCATATTCCCCAATTCTTTCACTGTTAATCCCAGTGTAATCATCTTTATAACTATTGTTATTCACAATATCGTCTCTAATCGCATGACTATTGTAACACTCTCTACATGGGGTTCCCCTTCAGGAGCACCCAGAGGCTCCAACTGGCGCAGAGAGCGGCCACGCGGGTGGTTATGGGAGCAACGTGGCGCTCCCGTGTGACACCTCTCCTGCGCAAGCTGCACTGGCTCCCGGTGGTCTTCCAGGTGCGCTTCAAGGTTTTGGTTACCACCTTTAGAGCGCTCCATGGTTTAGGACCTGGCTACTTACGGGACCGCCTACTACCACAAACAGCCTCCCACCGGCCGGTACGCTCTCATAGAGAGGGGCTCCTCCAGGTGCCGTCAGCCAAACAATGTCGACTGGTGGCCCCTAGGGGGAGGGCCTTCTCTGTGAGGGCACCTACTATCTGGAACGAGCTCCCCCCGGAGATACGGAGGATCCCGGATCTGCGCACTTTCCGCTGTGCTTTGAAGACACTCCTATTCCAGCAGGCCGGCCTGGCCTAATTTTTTCCCCTTCTTTTAAATTTTTAAACTCAAATTTTAATTCATTTTAAATTATTGGGAGTTTTAAATTGTCTCGGGCAAAAATTATTTAATTGGGTTTTAATCATGTTTTAACTTTTGTATTTATGTGTTTTATTTCGTGCCTGTTCACCGCCCTGAGTCCTTCGGGAGTAGGGCAGTATACAAATTTAATAAAATGAAATGAAATGAAATAAAAACCTCCTTTTTATTATTACTATCCACCTGTACATTACTTATTCATATTTAATCACGTTGTCTTTGTCTTCTTTATTTTCAGCTGTTGTGTCTTGTTTCTTCATTTTCTTGTCTGCTTGCGTATATTTCATTTCAGCTTCAATGTCCTCAAATTTTGTCCTCCATGTATCATTTTAGTTATTTTTCTTATTTCCATTCCAAGTCAAATACATCAGTTTGTTTCTTCTCTAATTCCTGCACAATTTTATTCTTTTTAAGTTGATGTTATCCCAATTATAAGAGTTCCATTGTGGTTTCCCCTTTTCTTCCCCCCCCCCAAGTCAAGCCGCCTGCAGACAAAGAAATCATCCTCCACAAATTCTCACGGTTGTTATCTGTAAAGTTCATGATTTTCCAAAACAAAAAAACAAATTGCAATGTTCCTTTTTACTCCAGAATGTGTCTCTCTGTAATCCACAATTTCCAATTGTTCAACAAGTATCCATTTTGTTTGTTACATAACAGTCTTACTTGGCTTCTCTTTTTCTTTTTAGTTTTAAAAGTATCAAATCTTTTTTTTAAAGTCCAGTCCAAATTTAAATTCTTTCCAATCCTTTGACCATGTCTCAATGTTTAACATTTTCAATTAGTTTTACTCATGAGTCAATTTTCTATCGGGACTTTGTATCTTTAAAGTTACGTTTCAAAATCTTCTTTGCCCCCGTGCTCCTTAGCCGCTATTTTATCGCTAGGGGTTTTGTAGTTAAAAGATGTTTCCTTTGATGTTATTACAAGCCTGGGTTGGCTGTCACTCACCCAGCTTCGAAAAACTCTGTTCCATTCCACTTTCCTCCTGCTCATTACTTGATCCGGTTGTCCCAGTTTCTTGGCAGCCGCCATGGCTGCCGCCCCCCGCCGAGTCACAGAGAGTTCCCTCTGACCTTCGAGGAACTTGCCTGTTCCTCTTGGTTGTCCGAGGTGCCTCTCTTTCTTCCCCATCCCTGCAGGACGGTTCTGGTCCGAAGACCCATTGGCGGCAGTTCGTCAGCCGGGGTTTTCACAGGGCTCATCGGAGCCCGCTAATTTCCCGACTGTCTCGCCGCGACACCAAACCGGAAGTCCATTTATGAAGATATTGAAGAGCATTGACCCTAAGACGGAACTTTGTGGTACCCCACTGCTTACTTCCCTCCATGTAGGCGTACTACCGTTAAGGACAACTCAACCACATTTTTCTAGCTTACCAAGAAGTAGGGTGTGGTCTACTTTGTCAAATGCCTTGTTGAAGTCTAAATATACCATGGCCACAGCATTTCGCTTGTCTACTAATTTAGTCACTTTGTCAAAGAATGAAATAAGACTGGTTTGGCATGATCTGTTTTTAACAAACCTGTGCCGGCTAGTAGTTATTACCTTATTTGTTTCTAAATGTTCACAGATCGGTTTTTATTGTTTTTTCCAGTATCTTCCCAGGTATTGATGTTAGCTGATTGGTCTGTAGCAGGGGTCCTCAAACTTTTTGAACAGGGGGCCACTTCAGGGTCCCTCAAACTGTTGGGGGCCCGGACTGGCTAGGTGGGTGTGGTTGGGGGGCCCCATGTGACTGGGTGGGCATGGCTAGGTGTCCATGTGATTGGGTGGGCGTGGCTAGGTGGTCATGTAACTGGGTGGGTGTGGCTGGGTGGGCGCGGCCAATTTAGCAGTCCATTTTGCCAATTTAGCAGTCCATTAAATAATACACACAAATGAAACTTTAATTTGTTTTCCTCCTGGGAGTGTTTTATTTGCTTTTGTTTGACTTTTCTTTTTACTAGATCATTTTTTAAGTTGTTTACAAGTCTAGTGGTCCACTTCAGAAAACTCAGTTTTGCAGCAATTCTTCTCAGCCCCAAGGATGTTACAATCGACATTCATCCATATCTATCTCTCTCTCTCTCTCTCTCTCCCTCCCTCCCTCCCCCTCTCCCTCCCTCCCTCTCTCTGTCTCCTAGAAGAGGAAATGAGGTGGGGAAGACAAACCTTGCTGAATCCCATTCCATTCCATTCCATTCGCTCTCTCCCTCCCATCTGTCAGGAAAGAGACAGCTCCTACAAGAGCAAATGGGGGTGGGGAAGAGAAAGCTTGCTCCATTCCATTCCATTCCATTCCATTCCATTCCATTCCCCCTCTCCCTCCTATCTCTCTTTCAGGAAAGAGACGGCTCCTACAAGAGCAAATAGGGGTGAGGAAGAGAAAATTTGCTGAATCCCATTCCATTCGCATTGCGGCAGTCTCAATCTGCTTTTGGAATCTCACTGGCCGGAGCTTCCTCAGCACCTGTTGAACCTGCGCAACAGGCTCAGGCAAGGGCTCTGCACATCTGGCAGGCAGAATCAGACCAGGCAGGGATCGCTCGGAGTGGATGTAACAAGGAAGCCCCAAGATGGGGGCTCAGCAGCGCTGATCTGCTAGCCATCCAGCCCTTCCCACCTCCCTGTCCAGTGGCGGAGGTGGTTGTCCTCCTTCAGGCAGCCGAGCAGGAGAAAGACGGGCAGCCAAATGGCGGGGGGGAGAAGGCGGCGGCTGTTGCTGTGTCCACTCCCTAGCTCGCTCGCGTCTCACCAGTCCCACTTTGTCAACAGGTGCACGAGCTTGGAATGGAGATTCAGCAGGGTGGGGGTGGGGCGGCAAGGCAGAAGGCTGCCTTAAGTCCAGGGAAGGGACTGCACCCTCGGGGCTCCATCTGAAGGAGCTGCATCACTCAGGCAGCGCCCTGAAAACATTGTGGAGCTGCTGCCTCGCAGGACAGGGCAGAGTGCTGCTCTCCCTGCCGAACAGCTCCAGTGAAGGAGGCACATCATTGGGGGTCTCTACCCCTGGCAGCCCCTGAGTGGCAAGTCCGCCACCACTCAGCAGACCCATGCAGCCTGAACGAGGCAAAGAGGCCAGTTAGAAAGGCGTGTTCCTCTCGCGCACCACTGAGGCTGTCAGCAGCTTGCACAGGTCCATTAGGCTGTGGCCACCAAGAGTGGGGAAAGCCAGATCCCCATCGGAGCCCTGGTTGCCCAGGCCCAGCAGAGATGGGGGGGAGGAACGCAATCCCGGTTTTCCCCACGCGCAGTGGCCGCAGCCTAAGGTACAGGGGAGCGGAATGCAGTCCCGCGGGCTGGATGCATCGGACAACCGCATGCCTTGTCCAGTGGTGAAATATAAAATTTGTTACTACCGGTTCTGTGGGCGTGGCTTGGGGGGGGTAATGTGATTGGGTGGGCATGGCCAACTTTTTTTTTTACTTTTAAAAGTATTTTTTCAGCAACCTTAAGAGGTTGCAGGAAAAAAATGCTTTTAAAAGCCTCTGACGATCAGGCAACTCAGCTGGGATCGACAGAGGCTTTTAAAGGCATTTTTTTTTACAACCTCTTCAGCTTTTTTTTTTTACCTTTAAAAGCATTTTTTTGGCCAAAGAGGTTGTAGAAAAATGCTTTTAAAAGAAAAAAAAAGCCTCTGATGATCGTGCGGCTCAGCTGGGCATGGGGGGGGGGCAGGGATTTTTGCTGCCGGTTCTCCAAACCACCCGTTGTCATCGCTACCAGATTGGGCGATCCGGTCCGAACCGGGAGCATTTCACGCCTGGCCTTATCCCAGCCACATGGGATGGAGCAGGCGTGTGATCCATATCACGTGCCTCACCCGCCCCCACCCCTCTGCCTGCTGCCGATGCAAGTGCTGCCACCACCTTGCCTGTTTCTTGGAGGGCCAGCTGGAGAGTCCCTGTTGCCAGACAGGGACCTTGCAGTCTCTGGCTGTCCCCCCCTCTGGCAGCTGCAGCAGGTGAGGCACCTCTTCCCCGGGCCCCTGTCAGCCAGGAAAAGCCAGCCAGGCAAGGAGTGGGTGGGAGTGGTGGGGCAGGGGGCAGGGCAGGGAGTGGGGCTGAATCCCACCACTGTGCAGACCGGATACATTATGTCAGTGGGCCATACCCGGCCCATGGGCCCTAGTTTGAGGACCCCTGGTCTATAGTTTCCTGGGTCTGGTTATTTTTTGAAGATGGGAACCACATCAGGTCTTTTCCAATCCTCTGGTAGTTCACCAGTGTTCTAGGACTTTTTTTAAAGATATGGTACTATGGTTCTGAAATGACATCTACCAACTCCTTTAAAACTCTGGGATGTAATTCATCAGGTCTCGATGATTTATATTCATCAACATCAGACAGGTATTCTCTTACTATTTTCTTGCTTATTTTAATTTTTATTTCTAAAAAAATTCTTTTTTATATATAACTTTTATTGTTTTATCAATGTATAAAATACAAAGAAAAATAAAAATAGGAAAGGAAGGGAAGGGAAGGGAAGGGAAGGGAAGAGAAGGGAAGGGAAGGGAAGGGAAGGGAAGGGAAGGGAAGGGAAGGGAAGGGAAGGGAAAGGAAGGGAAGGGAAAAGGAAGAGAGGAAAATATGAGGTACAAGGGAAGAAAGAAAAAGGTGTTGACTTCCGACTCTTTTTGGCACAATACAAGATAGCAACATTACAACCTCAACTTTTTACTTTTACACATTAGTATATAACTAGCCATTTCTATAACAACAAAACTATTTAATCAGCAAAACCAAAGTCAAAGTTTCATTTTTTCCCCTCAAAAGCACAAAATCCAGAAGTGATATCCAAATAAAAAACATAAATATATCCTCTTTGAATAGGACAATCAATTTAACCATTACAGCTTTATCTTCCTTGCTGTTGAAATAATGTATTTCTATTTGCACTTAATAATCTTTATAAACTATCACCATTTATATTAACAAAATTCACTGTATTCTTTTAGATTTTTTAACCTTAAAGGAAAAAAATATTTTTCTCAACCATTTTAAAACACTAAGCTTTCTTTAAAAACATTTATAACATTAAAAAATTCTAATACATCTTTTTAAACTTCCTCTTAGCATACATACTTTAAAGTTCACTTTCAAAGCAATAAAATACCAACCAACTCCAATTAACTCATTAAATTTATATCACTCTTCCAAGTTACCCTCGTAGAAGAATTTTTTTCTTCTTGTATACATCTTTTAGATGTTTCTTTAGACTAATACATCTTTTTCTTTAACTTTCTCTTAACATATATATTTTCAAATACACTTTCAATAATAGTTTATAAACTTTACGAATTACTTAAGCATTATATATATATATATATATATATGTATGTATGTATGTATATGTGTATGTGTGTGTGTGTGTGTGTGTGTGTGTGTATATATATATATATTCTGAGGTTTTCGCGGGTGTTTGTATGTAGGTCTTTGGTTATTCGGGTTTTCTCCCGCGTAAAATTGGAGGTGTCTTGGTAACGTTTCGACAAAGTCTCATTCGTCATCTTCAGGCTGGTGTTCTCGGCTTCGTGCTCCTAGAAGCACGAAGCCGAGTACCTGGATGAAGCTGTCTATCTAGACTCCTTCCAGTCCGGCTTGCTTTGGTTGATGATCTCTGGAGGGCTCGGGATAGGGGATGTTCCTCTATCCTAGTCCTATTAGATCTCTCAGCGGCTTTTGATACCATTGATCATGGTATCATGCTGCACCGGTTGGAGGGGTTGGGAGTGGGAGGCACTGTTTTACAGTGGTTCTCCTCCTATCTCTCCAACCGGTCGCAGTCCGTGTTGGCTGGGGGGCAGAGGTCGACCTCAAGGCACCTGGTTTGTGGGGTACCGCAAGGGTCGGTCCTCTCGCCTCTCCTGTTCAACATTTATGTGCAGCCACTGGGTGAGATCATCCATGGTTTTGGGGTGCAGTGCCATCTGTACACTGACGACACCCAGCTGTACATCTCCACCCCAGACCACCCCAATGATGCCCTTGAAGTGATGTCCCGGTGCCTTGAGGCCGTACGGGTCTGGATGGGGAGAAACAGGCTTCGACTCAACCCTTCCAAGACTGAGTGGCTGTGGCTGCCGGCGTCCCGGTACAGCCAGTTAGTCCCATCACTAACTATTGGGAACGAGTCATTGACCCCCGCAGAGAAAGCTCGCAATTTAGGCATCCTCCTGGATGCACGACTGTCTTTAGAAGATCATATAACAGCCGTGGCCAGAGGAGCTTTCTATCAGGTTCGCCTGATTCGCCAATTGCGTCCCTTTCTAGACCGGGACTCATTACGCACAGTCACTCAAGCCCTCGTCATTTCCCGACTTGACTACTGCAATGCTCTCTACATGGGGCTCCCCTTGAAGTGCACCCAGAAGCTCAAACTGGTCCAGAATGCGGCCGCGCGAGTAATTATGGGAGCAACTTGGCGCTCACATGTAACACCTCTTCTACGCGAGCTGCACTGGCTTCCGGTGACCTTCCAAGTGCGCTTCAAGGTGTTGGTTCTTACCTTTAAAGTGCTCCATGGCTTAGGACCTGAGTACTTACGAGACCACCTGCTGCAACCAATAACCTCCCACCAACCAATACGCTCTCACAGAGTAGGCCTACTCATAGTACCATCATTAAAACAATGTCATCTAGTAGTTCCAAGGGTGAGAGCCTTCTCTGTGGGGGCACCTACTCTTTGGAACAAAATACCCCCTGGAATACGAATAATCCCAGATCTTCGCACTTTCCGATGTGCCCTGAAGACCTTTCTGTTTCAACAAGCAGGGCTAGCATAAGCATCTAAATTCTATGCCAAGATCTTAGCAGATACACCAAGTTGACTCAATTTATTATTTACTGTTTATATAAAAAAAAAAAATTAAATGTATATGAAATCTTAATCTGTTCACCGCCCTGAGTCCTTCGGGAGAAGGGCGGTATAGAAATTCAATAAATAAATAAATAAATAAATAAATAAATAAATAAATAAATTCTTCTGTCCTTACTCCCCTATATGATGAATGGGTCACATTATGTCTCCTTTCAGCTCTGTTGTCCTAGAGTAACAGCAGAAAGTAGTGAATATACTTTATGGCAAGAATGGGATCAAATAATTTCTCTGAATATGCTCTAGTGACAACATACCACCAAATGCCCCCAGGTGGTATCCCTCAGAAGATGAGTGACTAAATTAATCAAAATCTAGCAGATAAAGTCTCCCATTAATTTTTTAGTTGTGATAGGAAGACAAACTCAAGATTCAGAAGGATCTTGACAAACTTGTGCATTGGTCCTATCCAACAAGATACAGTTCAGCTGTGAGAAAAGGTCCTGGATTTAGGTGCAAAATAGATGGTACCTGGCTCAACAGTAGTAACTGACAGGGATCTAGGTGTACTAGTGTACTACCCCTTAAGTATGAGCCAGCAGTGTTCTGCAGCTACCAAAAAAGCTAACACAATCCCAGGATGCATCAATAGAAGGATAGCATCAAGATCACAAGAAGTGATAGTACTGCTTTATACTACACTACTGATATCATATTTTGAGTACTCTGTCCAGTTCTGGTTACTACAATATTAAAAAGATGCTGAGGCCCTGGAAAGAATGCAAAGAAGAGCAACAAAGATGATAAGGGGTCTGCAGACTAAATCATAGGATTGTAGGAAGTTAGCACTCACCCCTCTCCTAGAAGAATGAAATATTTTAGGAAATATTAGAAAGGCAGAATATTATATTTCCTGGATGAGAAATGGAGAAACATGTTTTAAAGACAATGCTGCTCCCTGTTCCCCTCCCCCCTTTGTCAATGGGCCATTAAGGCCAGAACCAGTTCACTCATTCCCCCCACCTTTGTCAATGGACCATCATCTGCAACACAATAGCAACAGAAACTCACCACATGGCAAGGCTCAAGAAAGCTTGGGAGATAGCCTACAAAGTTAGCTAAGACCCCGCCCCCTGGGAGTCTCACAACCAATCAGGATACATTTCTTATACAGGAACAAGAAACTCTGAGGTGGGGCACAACAGATGGCATAAAACCAAGGCACTCCCGCTGGGGACATCTGGCGGTGATGTCACGCTGTAGTGGGACAAACGAGTGGGGCTCCGCTTGTTCGTACCCGATTTTTCGTGTATTTGAGGCTTTTTCGGCAGGTCGGATCTTGGAGAGATCGACAAGGTAGAGGGGTTCCATTGGAGTTCGAACGAGGAGTAGTGTGAGCTCCCATTCGGCAAGAGAAGCCCTCTGGATATACACGGAAGAAATCTGCTTGATAATGGCGGATCCAGAGGCATGATGTCCCGATGATTGGTACAGGGAGAGAACAATGGAAAGCAGCTTGAAGAACCGGTGAGAGGAGAAATAAAAGAGACAGAAAGGGAAAACTCTCAAGGATTATAAAAGGACTCGAGACAGAAGCGGTAAAGTGAGTTTTCAAGAGCAGCGAGACAGCGGTGGGAGCAGAGATCATGAGCTGTCAAAAAGTGGGGGGGGAGTGATCGTGCGAGTGGGAGCTAACAAGTGGATTGAGTTTTGATTGTTGTATTACTAGAAATTTCTATTTTTTGGGACTGTTTCTGGGAAAAAAAAGAGAAAATGTTGGTCATGCTCGATGCGTTGGAGGTGGCAGATTAGAAACTGTGTTACAGACAACGGAGGTGACTGGGCAGTTTTGATTACAGAAGACATTTTGGAGGAAGAGGTCAGAAAAAAAACCCCAGACACAAGACTCAGAGAGAAAGAAGAATAGAAGATATTATGATCTTAGACATGGACATATAACACCAGTCTACAAATCTACCAGTCTAGAAGAAACTTTTAAGAAACTTTGGTGTTAGTAAAAAATTAATTGAGGAAAAGATTACCAAGCAATAAATAAGACTTATATATCAACATATTTATATTTATATACTCGCTGAAATATTTATAATCAGATATTCATATATATTTATTGAAACATTTATAACCTGTATCAGTGATGGCTAACCTTTTTGCCATTGCGTGCCAAAAGTGGGGGAAGTGCGGGGTGGTCGCGCGCATGCATACCCACACCCATAATTCAATGCCCCCCGCACCCAGCAGCCCCTTGCATGCAATTGTGACCCCCCCTGCTCCCCCCGCTCATGGTACGTGATGCCAAAAAGGTTATCAATGGCCTGGTAGGCCCATTTTTTGCCCTCCCCAGGCTGCAGAGACTTTCTTAGTGCCTGGGGAGGGTGAAAACAGCCACCCGGAGGTCCTTCGGAGGCCAGAAATGGCCCGTTTCCTGACTTCCGGTGGGCCCAGAAGACCCAAAAATCAGCTGGCTGGCGCGCGTATGCACCCTGGAGCTGAGCTAGAGCAACGCTTGCAGGCCCACAGATATGGCTCTGTGTGCCATCTGTGGTACGCATGCCATAGGTTCACCATCACGGATCTATATTATTTATTTATTTATTTTATTTTATTCAATTTGTATACCACCCTTCTCCTAGTGGACTCAGGGTGGTGCACAGCCAGAACTAAAACACATACCAATACAAAATTTAAAATTATTAAAAGAATTACATAACTTTGGCCCAAATTTAAAACAATTCAAATTAAAACCCATTGACAATTTAAAAGCTAAAAAACTAAAAAAGACTACATCACATATATCACAAGACTATATCACATATTGTGATATAAAGTTAGATTTAATTGTAAGGCAAATAGACAACATTGGAGAGTATTGGAACGTTAAGTCAGAAATACAACGAGTGAACATAATTATAAGTTACCTTTTTATAACATTTACAATTTATAATATTTTATAATATATCTCATTGTAGTGTATATATATATATTTAAGACTGATAACTGTAATTGAATCTTAAGAAAGAAGGAGTGTATTTATTTATTTATTTATTATTGCGATTTATATGCCGCCTTACTCCCTAGGGACTCAAGGCGGCTTACAAAATGACAAATTCCAATACAAATCACAATGAAATAAATTAAAATCAACAACCCTATTAAAAACAGTTTAAAATTATAACAGTGTATCCCCAAACGGATCAGTTGAGTTGACGAAAGAGCCACGTCTTCAGCTCGCGACGGAAGGAAAGAAGGTCAGGGGCTGTCCTGAGCTCGGTGGGCAATCCATTCCAGAGGGTCGGGGCTCCCACAGAGAACGCCCTCCTCCTGGGGGCCGTCAGCCGACATTGTTTGGCCGACAGCACCCCGAGGAGGCTGACTCTGTGAGAGCGCACAGGACGGTGGGAGAGCGGCTGGAGATGGTCCTGCAAGTATCCCGGGCCTAAGCCATGAAGGGCTTTATAGGTGAGCACCAGCACCTTGAAATGTATCCGGAGCGCCACCGGCAGCCAGTGCAGCTCACGCAGGAGAGGTGTTACACGGGAGTATCTAGACGCCCCCGTAACTACCCGTGCGGCTGCGTTCTGGACTAGCTGGAGCCTCCGGATGCATCCCAAGGGCAGCCCCATGTAAAGGGTGTTACAGTAGTCCAACCTAGAGGTAACGAGGGCATGAGTGACCGTGGCGAGGTATCCCGGTCTAGAAAAGGGCGCAACTGGCGCACAAGATGCTCCTGTGTGAAGGCCCCCCTGGTTACGGCCGTCAGATGGTCCTCTAAGGACAGCCGAGAATCCAGAAGGACACCCAAGTTGTGGACCCTATCAGAGGGAGCAAGAGTTTCTCCCCCGATCGTTAGAGATGGAACTTCCAGATCCCAGGATGCTGGCATCCACAGCCACTCAGTCTTGGAAGGGTTGAGTCTAAGCCTGTTCCTCCGCATCCAAACCCGCACCGCTTCCAGGCAGTGGGACATCACGGAAAAGGCATCCCTAGGGTGGTCAGGGGTGGAGATGTAAAGCTGGGTATCATCAGCATATTGATGATACCTCACCCCAAAACCACGAATGATTTCACCCAGCGGTTTCATGTAGATGTTAAAGAGCAGAGGGGAGAGAACTGATCCCTGAGGCACCCCACAAGTGAGAGGCCTCTGGGAGGATCCCTGACCCCCCGCCCAAACAAACTGCAGACGACCAGAGAGATAGGAGGAGAACCACTGTAAAACAGTGCCTCCTAACCCCATCTCCCCGAGCCGCTGCAGCAGGATACCATGGTCGATGGTATCGAAAGCCGCTGAGAGGTCAAGAAGGACCAGGATGGAGGAACAACCCCCATCCCTGGCCCGCCAGAGATCATTTACTAGGGCGACCAATGCCGTTTCCATGCTGTGACCACGCCTGAAACCAGATTGGTAAGGATGAGAAATGGAAGAATCTTCAATTGTCACTTATGGGAAGGATAGCAATTATAAATATGAATATATTACCAAGATTATTATTTCTATTTCAGACAATACCGATAAAAATTGAAAAGACTTATTTTCAATATCTAAATATGGTAACAAGGAAATTTATATGGCAAGCCAAAAAAGCCAAAATAAGTTTAAAAATGCTTCAGGATACGAGATTACGAGAAGGATTTGGATTCCCGAATTGGGAATTATATTATCAAGCAACAGCACTGACATGGTTGAAAGAATGGATTGAATTAAGAAATATAAGATTATTAACATTGGAAGGGTATGATTTACAACAGGGTTGTAATGCTTTTTTATGGTATAGTAGAAGTAAGATACACAGTACTTTCAAAGACATTATATAAGAAATGCATTATTATTGGTATGGGAAAAAGTTAGAGACAAATATTATGTGAAAATACCAATATGATTATCAACAATGGAAGAGTTAATTCACCCAAACGTTTTTAATCTTGGAAATATTGTTAGATATAAAGATTTGTTAACAGATAAGGCGGACTTGAAAAGGAAACATGAACTGGAAGAACAGGGAATTGAAATGGATTGGTATATGTATGTGCACATACAAACAAGATATGAAAAAGATGTTAAATTACAGGGTTTTTATTTAGAGAAGACTGAGCTTGATAAGATACGGGAACAGAGGATAAACTAATTTAAAAATGTTACAATTTTTTTACTAAATATAGAACTAGACGAAGAACAAGTAAAAGAAACAATGATAGCCTGGGCAAAAAACTTTGGATATTCAATTGAATTGGATAAATGGCAACAATTATGGGAAAGAAATTATGAATTAACAATGTCCACTGCATATAAGGAAAATCTATATAAAATGTTTTATAGATGGCATATGCCCCCTGAGAAACTGGCAAAAATGTTTAAAGATAAATCAGCTAAATGTTGGAAATGTCACCAGTTACCAGGTTCATATTACCATATGTGGTGGACATGTCCTGAAGCGAAAAACTATTGGAATAAAATTAAGTTATGGATGGAGGAAATGATACAACAACGTATAGATTTAAAACCAGAGCTATTCCTATTGGGTATCTTACCAGAGAAAACTAGTAAAAATAATATATATTTGATTATACATGAAATAACAGCAGCAAGGATTGTTTATGCACAAAAGTGGAAAGCAGAGAATATACCTTCGGAGGGAGAAGTAATTAAAAAAATCTTAGATTGTGCAGAAATGAATAGATTAACTATGATGATAAGGGAAAGAAAAGATACAGAATATTTTAAGATATGGAACAAATTTTACTATTGATTAGAAAAGAGTTACAAATAAGTTTTTAAAAGAGATTGTAAAAAATTGGTTGTAGTTAGAATAATATATTAGTGGAAAATCTTTGTAAAGGAGGTAGAGAAGAGAAGAAACTTTTGAAGATAACATCGAAATGTCACATGGAAGAAATGAATGATGTACTAAATGTTTGTTTGTCTTAAAAAATAATAAAAAAAGAAATGGATAAAATATTAACAGGTACAGATGAAAAGATAATCACCAAAATATATAACTGCCTCCTCAAATTCAAAGTGAAGGAGGAAACAGGGAAGGAAACAATGATAATTTGGATGAAAAATTTTGGATTCAACATAGAATTAGAGTACTGGGGGAAAATATGGGGAACAAATTATAAAATGACGTTGTCGGCCGCCTATAAAGAAAATATTTATAAAATGTTTTATAGGTGGCATTTACTCCCGGCGAGATTGGCCAAGATGTTTTTAAACAATCTACTGCACTGTTGGAAATGTCATCATCCATAAGGGACATACTATCACATGTGGTAGACATGTTCCAAAGCAAGAGACTACTGGTTAAAAATTAAAAAATGGTTGGAGGAAATGACTGGGGAAAAAATTGATATGAAACCTGAATTACTTTTGTTACGGATTATAAAAGAAAAAATGAGTAAAGAAATTCAATACCTCATACTCCACATAATTACGGCTGCCAGAATCTCATTTGCCCAAAACTGAAAACAATAACATGCTCCAGCAAACATGATGATTATAAAAAAGGTGCTGGAATGTGCAGAATCAGATAAATTAACAATGGAACTTAAGGACAGAGAGGAAACGATTTATTATGAAACATGGAACAGATGGTATGATTGGCTGGAAAAGGAATCTAAAATTAATGGATAGTGTATAGTATAAGAGAAGATATTATAATGGAATGTTATATTTAATGTGTAGTAGGCAGGGGTGAAATGTAAAATTTGTTACTACTGGTTCTGTGGGCGTGGCTTGGTGGGGGGGTGTAATGTGACTGGGTGGGCGTGGCCAACTTTTTTTTTTTAACTTTTCAAAGCATTTTTTCTGCAAATGCAAAAAAAATGCTTTGAAAAGCCTCTGCCGATCAGGCAACACAGCTGGGATCATCAGAGGCTTTTCAAAGCATTTTTTTTACCACCTCTTCCGCTGAAGAGGTTGCAGAAAAAAATGCTTTAAAAGCCTCTCTGACAATCCCAGCTGTGTTGCCTGAAAAAAAGCAGAGGCTTTTCAAAGCATTTCTTTTACCACCACTTCCGCTGAAGAGGTTGCAGAAAAAAATGCTTTGAAAAGCCTCTGATGATCCCAGCTGAGCTGCGCAATCATCAGAGGCTTTTTTTTTTTACTTTTAAAAGCATTTTTTCGGTGGAAGAAGTTGTAGAAAAATGCTTTTAAAAGTAAAAAAAAAAAAAGCCTCGGATGATCGTGCGGCTCAGCTGGGCATGGGGGTGGGGGCGCGCAGGGATTTTTGCTACCGGTTCTCTGAATCGGTGTGATCCGGTCCGAACCGAAAGCATTTCACCAGTGGTAGTAGGTATGTATATATAACGTATTGATTATATGAATAAGTATGTAACAAACAAAATGTGTATGTATATAGTTGGCTGAAAGATAAATTGGATATTACTAAAAATGCCGGTATTGGGAAGCTGCAAAAGTGTAACTAAGATTTTAAAGATGTAAATGTTGAATAAAAATAATTTTAAAAAAAACCCAAAAAACAAGGCATTCCTAGCATCTTGCCCCTTTTTCTGCTCAGGAACAGGGGCATGCTCACACATGCCCCTGTGATTCTGCTCAGGAACTCAAGCCATGTGATTCCTGTCCACCATTAAACCATGTTTCCAAGCAGTCTCCATGTTTCCAGTGTCGTTTTCCCCACTTGGAACTGAACCCCGATGGACATTTCTTCCAACAGGATGAACAGTTAAGGGAACTAGGTATGTTTAACCTAATAAAAGGGAAACATGATATTTGAAGGGCTGTCACATGGAAAAGAGCATTGATTTATACTCCATAGCACCTGAGGGCAGGACAAAAAGTAATAGGCGGAAGCTTGTCAGAGGAAGATCCAACCTGGAAATAAGGAGGAATTTCCTGATAGTCAGAATGATTAATCAAAGGAACACCTTGCCTCCTAGAGTTGTGGGTGCTCAATTGCTGGTGGTTTTCAAGAAAAGAATGGGCAACCATTTGTCTGGGATGGTATAAGGATTCCTGGCTTGGGCAGGGGGTTGGACCAGAAGACCTCCAAGGTCCCTTCCAGCTCTAGGATTCTACGGAACACCCTGAGAAGAGGAGGAACATATAAATTACTATTATGAAAGAATTATCCTTCAGCCACAGTGAAAGAAAAAGAATCTGTATTTTGGGTTCAATGGAGGTCGTTCTTCTGAGCCCTGACATATGGATCCAGTTGTTATTGCAAACAAATCCAGTGTAAAAGATCTACTGCCTGCCTCCCCATCCCTGACTTCTCAGAAGTGTTCTTTCTGGGGTGAGAGTAAAATTGGTCAGTTTCAAGAAAGGGGGTTGCCTTAGAATATTGCATTCAAGGTTGTGTGAGAGTGCATCTGACAAATTTGAGGGGAACTAGGAAGTATAGAAGATATAAAAAGAGAAACAGGAAACTGATCTGATGTGAAGTTAGGGTTCACACCTTTTGCAATGCTCCCAATTCTTGTAAATTTGTGTATTTATTGGTTGCTCCCTTCAAGAAATGCCTCCATCATTCAATGTTGCTTTTATGGCTAGCAATTCTCTATTGAAATTATTGTTACTTTCAGCTGGGAAAAAAAGATTAGAATAAAATGCACAAGACAAGAGGTTCCTCCTCTCTTTGCCAAAGCCTGAGGGAAAACAGTTCCAAAGCAAGGTCAAGGCATTAATTTACACAACAAAGAGGCAACTGGAATCCAGATGTCTAAATAGCAGCTGAGATTAAAAGAAATCCTTCAAGCCCTCAAAGATGGCTTGCTCTTCAGGGAATCATTTAAATTGGTTCCCTTTTATCAGAAGTTTACTGAGCTGTCTTGTGCACCTTGGAAAATTAGGGATGAATCTTTTATTTAAAAATGCAAGGTTCTCCAAACAATGTATATTTTTCACATTTTAGATGTTTCTCATGTGAAAACATACTGCACTTTAGTGGGATTAATCTGTACTTATTCTGCAGAGATCCAATAATCCAAATAATCCAAATGGTTACATGGATTATTTGGATTATTGGGCTCCAACAGGCATTTTTCCAATTTAGCAAAAAAAAGACTGGGTATGTGAAAAAAAATTAATACATTTCTGATGTGAATTTCACGTAAGGATGTATCTACTGAAAAAAGGCAGGACAACATCCTAGTACAGCTATACATTTATCTAAAATATTGGAAATTTGGAGAAAATCTCAGAGTAATTAACCAGTCCATAGGGTATTACTGTGGATGTCAAAAGCTATTAAATATTTATGGATGTCTATTACTCAGATCCATTCTTCTTAAGATATATAGCAAAAACACAATATCTTTTGAAGATAACTCAGCAGATCTAAAATAAGAGGTATTGGGTGATAGTCTAACTCAGGGGTGGGCAAATATGGCTCTTAAACAACCTGTGGACTTCAACTCCCAGAATTTCTGAGCCAGCTTGGCTGTCTGCCCACCCCTGGTCTAACCTAACAGATATAGAGTTCAGGAGTTTCTAATCATGCACAGCTCTCAACCAATTCTTTTTCTTTTTCTTTACAAAAAATGTAGACATACAGTAGATGCTGGGGATCCCAATGCCCATAGCTTATTCATTGAGATTTTCTGCATAATTTAGTATAAAACAGCATTAGTTTTAGACAATTTCAGTCTGTGTACATTGTAGATTATTTAAATAGTGTACAAATTTAATATGTAGATAAATATTAAATTTCTAGAAATGTGCATAATACCATGAGATGCAAGCATTATCTCCTAAGCTTTTACTTTTGGTTCATAGCTAAATATTTACCTTTCATCACAGGAATGTGAATGTTGCTTCCAGATTCCAAACTTTGTAAAGTCGCTTGCAAGCCAGTAATCTGAACAATGAAAGAAAATCTATCAAGAACCTTTAGAAAATCAGAAATAATATATGACATTAAGTATAAAATATTTCAATATAGTTGAGAATCTCAGAATACTAATTATATCAGATTATATATAATATCTTAATACTTCAGAAAATCAATCAAGATTAAAAATTGTCCCGTGGCACAGAAAGGAAGACATGGTAACAATTTCTGCTTCTCATCATCATCTTTCATGCAAAAAGAATTTGTCACTCAAACCTGCATCTTAAACTAAACCCTAAGATGCACAGTGGACAAATATGATAATCTTCCTGGAATCAAAAAGCCATAATGGAACCTATAATTCTTTCCACTTTGCCATGCTTATGCATCTGAGCAGCTTGGAGACCTGTCTTTATTGAACAGAAATTGTTTCTGCCTGCCCAATCTCAACTGCAAAGGAGCTATGTCTGATCAGCATTGAAAAACAATTTCAATGCTATGTCTGTTCAGCATTGGAAAAACAATTACAAAATTGAAAAGGCTGTTTAGTCATTAAATACAATCCTTTGATCAATACAGGAATCCAGTTTAAAGAATTAACAATACATGGTTGTCCAGCCTTTGTTGGATATTCAGCAAATAGGAGATCATCTCCTCCATCTGTAATTGGCTTCATTGTCAAACTATTCTGTTACAAGCTTCTTTTAACACTTAGTCAAAACATCTTTACTGATTTATTCTATAGATTATTCTATATTCTATATCATAATGTTCAGATTATAAAGAGCATCTTCTGTGTGACATCCTTTAAAGAGTTTAAGGACATCCTTGAAAAGAGTTGAAATGTTAACTCAGAGAACCAGTTGAACTGCATCTTAGGATACTGAGGCAACTAGGTGATAGTGACTGAATTCTTATGTATTACTTCAAAGAAAACTGGAGAATTGCATACATGACTAAATAGAAATAGAATCATAGGGCTGGAAGGTCCCTTGGGAGCCTCTAATCAAACCCGCCAGCCCAAGGCAGGAGTCCTGATTCCAATCCAGACAAATGATTGTCCAGTAAATCCCCTCTTCTAGGTCAGTGGTTCCCAACCTTTCCAGCTTGGCGTTCCGGAGGGAGGAGAAGGGATGGTTCCACGTGAGTGGCAGGCCCACCTACATGCATGTGCACAGCTCCATTTGTGCGAGCAATGCAAGAGCAACCAACTGCTACTTATGTGAGTGGAGCTGCATGCACAGGGGTGCTCACTGCTTGTGAATACATAATTTCCATGTGTTTTCATATACATATACACACATATAAGCACACTATAATAATACAGGTTGATAGCTATGCATGTTGTGATGCTAAGAACTAAGATATGAAAAGAAATGTGTATGTTCTATCCAGGGATGAAATGCTACCGGTTTGCACCGGTTCAGACGAACTGGTAGCAGCGGTGGCAGGTGGTTTGGAGAACCAGTAGTGGCGGCAGCGCGAGGCTCCACCCACCCACCCAGACGTCATTACTTCCTGGTTTTAACCAGGAAGTAACCTGTTTTTTACCCTCTGCGCATGCGCAGAGGGTCCAAAATTGCATGTGATGCATGCGCGCAGCACGTGCACTTCCGAACCGGTAGGGAAGGAAAGTAGATTTCACCCCTGGTTCTACCCAAGAAAGAAATAATTGCTTTTTACTGTTACCTTTAATGAAAATTCTGCTTTACAATGTCAAGTTATAAAATTTCATTTCACACTAAGAAATAAAGGTCTGGGAGGCTACAATTGTAAACAAAGGGCCATTAGTGTATTTCAAATGGTTTTCTTCTCCTTCCCCAAATCATACTATTTTTAGAGAAAGCGAAAACCTCACTATTTAAAAGAAAGAAGATGTGTATTCTTGGAATATTTAATGCCAGGTTCCACAAACAAACTCTTTGATGTGCATTTGTTTAACTTTGGTTTGTATCTTTGACCCATCTTGAATTCTGAGGAATGGCACAGAATAAAACTTTACCTAAAACATTAAATTAAATAATATAATATTTTAAATGGTTTCCATAAAAATATAAGTTAAAATTGCTGTAAGCTTTACCTGCCCAACAACTTTGTCTCGTTCCAAACTCGTAAGCATTTTCTCTCGTAGTAGAATCTCATACTTTTCATTCAGCTGTCTTAACATAGGCTCATACAATGCATAGTGTGTCTTTAGCCTATAGACAAGAAACTGTTTATAGAATAGTAACCAAATATAAGAAAATAAAAAATTATTTAGTATTCAATTCCATTGCAAGAGGTTTATTTATTTATTTTTTTGGTCAATTATGCGATCAGTGAGCATTATAGCAAGCTACAGTAGATGTCTTGCCAATAAGGGATGGGTGGAGATAATGGATGCTGGATCCTAACCAGTGAAATCTCTCCAGGAAAAGGAGAGATTATGAGACAACCCATGTGTACTCCCAGGCAGCTGCTCCTCATGAGTAGGCTGAAGTAACTGTTTTATAATCAGCTTATGATTTGAATGGCTAGAAGTTGCAGGATACCATCTAAGTTCAATCATAATGCAGCCTTTTAAGGAGAAAAAGTTTGATCCTTGTTTCTTACCCTTCAGATTGGCAAGTTTCTACAGTAATCAGTGGCTGAGTCTCCTCAATGAAAGTTTTAAATATGATTTGAAAAAATATTATTTCATTAAAAATTGTGTTTAAAATTTGCTTTTAGAAGTTAAAAATGGACTAAGGGTTCAGATACATTTTGAATAAATGTTTGAAATTAATTATAAATCTCTTCTGATAAGAAACTGGATATTTATATTTTTCACACATGGACATGTGTGAAAAAATGATTCAGAAAATACTTTTAAAGATTTCTGACATTATTGAAAAACTAGATGTTACTATGGAAAAGAAACAAGTTCCAACTGACAAGAATGAAATTGACTTAAATGTGGATTTAAAAATCACAGCCTGTAAGAAAGGTATGGAACAAAGTAAACTGAACTGACAAACAAACGAAGCTGGCTGATGTTTAAATAATATAAAGGGACATGTGAATAATAGACCAGAGGAGTAGATCGTACAACTTTTTTATATGGGATTTACAAAAGGGATATGTTGTTGGTAATTTTGTGAGCTGATACAAAAAAATGAAAAGAAATCATATGTTTGTGGCATTATTTGAGAGGGCTTAAGATCAAGATATTTGGGAGTGTTCTGTCCTACTCACACATGCACATACCATGAGGGCTTGAAATCTTTATTGAGGCTTCGCCAGCCTTGAATAATATTCCCCAGGAAATAATATATACAGTATATATATATACTGGTATATATATACATCACTGGTATACCACTATATATACCAGTGATGGCCTGAATGCCCAAAGCACACCCGAACCTCCAAAATGCAATGCACACACCCTGCCCCCTGCCTGCGCGCATAGCCCCACACATGCACACACAGCCCCACGTATGCATGGCAGAGACCCAATGACCAGCTGGCCGGTGGGAGGCGTGCACACATGTGTGGTGCGCACATGCGTGGCGGAGCTGAACTGGGGCGAAAGCTCATGTGCCCACAGAGAGGGCGCTGCGTGCCACCTGTGGCACGCATGCCATAGGTTCACCATCACGGCTATATACTATATACACTAACTAACATAACTCTACTCTATTCCCTATACATGTATAAATTCAGTAAACAACTAAGGGGAGATTGTATAGTTTTCTCTTGCTGCTCAATGTTGAACCATTTGCTAAATTTAATTCCATACATTCTATACTTCTATCATATACCAATCTTATTCATTAACCAATTTTCAATTTTATTCTTGTAACAAATATTCCATAATTCAATTTTGTCAAATGTAAATCAACAAATGTACAAAGAAAGGCCTTTACACAGCTTCATCAGATACACTAGTTGCATTCTTTCTTTGATAGAGGAGCCTTTCAGACAGTCACAATTGTCTTGAACGTCTCATGGCTTGAGTACAATTTACAACCATTCTTTTTGACCATTCAAAGTTACAACAGAATTCAAAAAAGTAACTAACAACTGTTCTTTGCCCTTATGAGCATCACAGCATACCAATGATCATGTGGTCAAAATTTGGACATATGGCAGCCCGAAAATATTTACAAGGGGTGCAGAAACTTGGAGTCACATGATTGCCATTTGCAAAACTTCCCAGCTGGCTTACAATAAGCAAAGTCAATGGAGGAAGCCAAATTTGCTTAATGACTACATGATTCACTTAATTGCAATGATTTGCTTAAAAACCATGACAAAAAGGTCATAAAATTGGTATGACTCACTTAAGAACCATATTGGCAACCAAAATTCTGGTATTAATTCTGACCATAAATCAAGTAATGCAAAGCACTCTACATGGGGTTATCCTGAAATACTACCCAGCAGTTTCAAATGGTCCAGGATGCATCAGTGATGGATATTCCCTGGTATGCCCATGTAACACTCTGCTTTGTAAACTGCATTGGTTGTCAGTTTGCTTCTTGATGCAATTCAAGGTGCCGGTCATTACTAAAGCCCTACATAGCACAAGACCTGGTTTCTTTTTTGTCTCTATTTTTTGTCTTTATTTTATTTTAAATATTCATCAACATCAATACATGAACAGTGTGGCATCTGGGTATCGTTTATTTTGATACAAATAACAATAATAACATTAATAATATTTATTACATTAGTCAAACTTTTGTAATCTTAGTGTTAATACACGTTTGTATTAAAATATAATCCTTCATTATTTAGTTGTTCAGAATTTCAATGTGCCATTCTAATGCCAATCACAATATTATTTGAGCATACATAGTAATACTATCTTTCAACCTCTAATCTTTCCATCTGGTCATTGCTTTTATTCTATTATATACCACATTTTTCAGAGTATAAGACACACCGGAGTATAAGACACACCTACCTTTTTTGTTTTGTTTTTTTAATAAAAAGTTTTTAAAATTTAAATGCTTTTCAAAGCATTTTTAAAAAATGCCTCTCTGACGATCAGGCAGCTCAGCTGGGATTGTCAGAGACTTTTCAAAGCATTTTTTTACCACCTCTTTGGCCAAGAAGTTTCAGAAAAAAATGCTTTGAAAAGCCTCTGACGATCCCAGTTGAGCTGCACGATCATCAGAGCCTTTTTTTTTTACTTTTAAAAACATTTTTTCATCAGAAGAGGTTGTAGAAAAAATGCTTTTAAAAGTAAAAAAAAAAGGGCTTCCGGGTGTGACGTCACTGGCGGCTACAGCCAAGATCGATCACTCCTGATTCCTTGGCTGGATTTTATCCACTGAGCGGCGTGAATTGGCCACTGCTCACCTCGTTGGGGAGGGTACAGTAGAGGGGAAGCCCTAGCAAGCCTGCTGAAGTGCGATCGGCTGGATTTGCAAAGGGAACCCCCCTCCCCGGGATGCCAGCAGAGGAAGAGGGCTCCAGATGGTAGCTCCGAAGCCAGGCTCGCACCCAGTGGAAGAAGATTTGCCCACAACACAGAGAGACGTGAAGCGGAGGAGCCCATGTTGGGATCGGATTACTTGGAGAGGTGTGTGTATGAGGGAAAGCCGACGAGAGGGAGCATGGGAGGCTCCATTGAAAGCAGCAAATTGACTGACTGGCTAGAGTGATAAGTGGCGGCAGAGTTTGTACTTGTTAAGACGGCCTTTTGAGAAGATTGGCGAGGGTGTTTCCAAGAGTGCTGTGACTGAAGTGCCTTGTGGAAAATTCTGGGACTCTCTTTAGCTGGATTTGCTTGGATTTGACTGTGAGTAAGGAGCCATCATGACTTGCATTTTTGAGTTCTTCCGGAAATGTTGAATGGACAGAGCCTCGCTGTGACAAGAAGCAAGAAGATCTGATTTAACTGAGACTGAGGCAATAGCACCACCTTGTGGCGACTTGGAAATTTACTGCGCAATATCAAAGGAGAAGATTTTTGGCTGATTCAATTTCTGGCAGTATACTTGATTTTTGGTGTTTGGGGATTGAACTGAGTAATAATATATAATTGATAGTATTGATATATATATATAATTGATTGATTATTGGATCAATTGACCATCTGATTAATTAAGCATTGTCTATCTATCTAACCTTTCCCTTACTAGATATATTAGATATATTTGATTTGATTTGATTATTTGATTCATCAGTCTGATCTACAAGAATCTTTGGAGATAGAACTAATTGCTTAAGATATGTGTAATTGAATATACTCTGACAAATTGATAAAAGATTATAGTTAATATTATATATCAAAAAATAGATATTATCGTGTAAAGTTGGATTGGTAGAGATGGAATAGCAACTCTTCCTTTACTATAGGTAGAGAATTGAATCTTTGGTTCCTGACACTGGAATTATTTTGTAACCCTTTCGGACAAAGAGTCGGTGTATGCAAGAATGGGGTAGGTGGTGGAAGCTTGCAATTATGTCGACAGTGATGAAGAAGAAGGTCTTGACCCTTTCATCAGTGCCTACTCCAACGGCGACATCCCCAGCATTAAGAGGATCGGCGGATGATCTAAGATGCCCAGAAAAAGGGATCAGAGGACAGGAACTTCAAAATATGTTACAGATGATACAAAACACTATTACAAAGAATCAGGAACAGACAATGAAAAAGTTTGAAGATGTGCAGGAAGAAATGGCAAGTATCAAACAGGAAATTATGCATATCCATTCAAAATATGAGGAAGTTTGAGAAACACTAGTGGCCCATGAACAAAGATTTGATCGAGTAGAAACAAAAATGGAGAAATCAAAGAGTAAAATGGACAGATGTGAAGCACGATTAATGCAAGAGAATTGAGAATTAGAAGGGGAGATAATTCACCTTGAGATGGATCACGCTGCCTTCTATCTCCGATTTCAGAATGTGACAGAAGTGGAGGACGAACAGCTTGAAGACATAATCAGGGAAATAGTAGCTGGTGCACTTGGGAGAGAGAAGGAATTGGTACAGTGCGATATAGACGAAGTTTACCGAGTCTATACAAATTATACTAGATGGAATAAATTACCTCGAGAAATACACATACGATTCAGCAAAAAATCGTTAAGAGAAGAATTGTATCAGGGCGCCAGGGATCAGAAGATTATTTATAAGGGTTGAGAAATTGTGATATTAAAGCAGGTCCCACGACGTGTTCGTGAACAAAGACAGAAATACCAGTTCTTGACAGAACAGTTAAGAAAACATAGGGTTCCTTACCGGTGGTTGCTTCCAGAGGGTTTAATGATGACGTGGCAGGATAAGAGGGTGAAAATCGAGAACCTTCGAGAGGCACATGATTTCTACGAAAACCAGTTTAATATAAGTGAACACCGTAGTGAAGAAGAACTGGAACAAAAGAGCTGTGAGAACCAGAAGAGCGGTAGAACGGAAAAGGGCAGGAAACTGAAAGAGACAATGAAAGGAGGAAAGAGTGATATAAGTGAAGATGAAACCCCAGGAACCCGACGAGAAACAAGACAAACAACAAAGGCGAAAGCCACAGCGAAGTGAAAAGGTGGAGAATATTGGAAATTTGATATTGATTAATATCAATGGATTAAATGCCCAAGAAAACGAAATAGGATCTTCTCAAAATTACAAAAATTAAAAACTGGTATAATCCAGGAGGTCCACATTAGGAAGAAACACATGGATATATTAAGATGTTCACGATTGGGGGAACTATACATATCTCTGGCAGACCAAAAGAAGCGGGGTGTGGCAATTTATGTTCAAACTTATATAGAATATAAAAAGATATACTCAGACGAAGAGGGAAGATTGTTAATGGTAGAAGTAACAATGTATGGTAGACGTATCTTGCTGGTGGGTATTTATGCTCCTAATAATAATCAAAGGAAATTCTATAAAAGGATATATAAAAAATTGGTAGAATTAGAATATGAACACATTTGTTCATTTATGGGGGATTTCAATGCTATTTAGTTGTTCAGAATTTCAATGTGCCATTCTAATGCCAATCACAATATTATTTGAGCATACATAGTAATACCATCTTTCAACCTCTAATCTTTCCATCTGATTATTGCTTTTATTCTATTATATACCGTATTTTTCAGAGTATAAGACACACCTACCTTTTTTTTTTATAAAAAGTTTTTTAAATTTAAATGCTTTTCAAAGCATTTTTAAAAAATGCCTCTCTGACGATCAGGCAACTCAGCTGGATCACCAGAGACTTTTCAAAGCATTTTTTTTACCACCTCTTCGGCCAAGAAGTTGCAGAAAAAAATGCTTTGAAAAGCCTCTGACGATCCCAGCTGAGCTGCGCAATCATCAGAGCCTTTTTTTTTTACTTTTAAAAACATTTTTTCGTCAGAAGAGGTTGTAGAAAAAATGCTTTTAAAAGTAAAAAAAAAAAAGCCTCTGATGATCGTGTGGCTCAGCTGGGCATGGGGGGGGCAGGGATATTTGCTACCGGTTCTCCGAACCACCCGCCATCATCGCTACCGGATCGGGCAATCCAGTCCAAACCGGGAGCATTTCACCCCTGATGTAGACTGGGAAATTGCTTAGATTTTTTAGTATAAAGATCAAGAATAGTTAAATGTTTTCTTTTAAGAGTTTAAGGCTAGCCTCTTGCCTTGCAATCTTAATTTTTTCTTGTATTATCTGCCACATATATTACAATATTGAGATCTATTGAATTTTTGTTCCTGGGTGTACAATTGCTTTTTAGCTATCAAAACTAAATAGGAGCACTTCCGGTGCAGCTGTCAGGGTAGAAAGACCGGTGCAGTGTTGGCTCCTCTGTACCGAGTGCTTTTCTTGAGCCTCTGCGGCTTTATTTTGCCATTCTCAGCCCCGGAGAGGCTGAAGAAGCGGAGGGGCTTTCTTCGGAGGCGAGGAGGGGGGTGTGACCCCTCGCCACAACGAAGCTGTGCCCCAAGGATCCGGAGGACAAGAGGGCCGCGGAATAGTGGCCCCAAAGCCGATGACGCTGCAATTTTGACCGGCATGTGGAGACGAGACTGAACAGAAAGAAAGGGAAGAAAAGAGTGGAGACTGGATTTGGCACTGACGGGACCGTGCAGTGAATAAACAAAACAGCGGCAGCCAAGATTGTAGGTGAAGGAAGCCTTTATTTATTTGTTTTCCAGCTTTCTCACTGCTGTGGAATCTTGGTGAAACGGAAGAACGACACTTTCTAACTGGTGCTTGTTGAATCGCTAAACCTTTAGATTACTGTATCTCCTACTTTGTTGCTTATTTATGGAATTAGCGATTTGATCTTGAACTTGACAGAAGACTTCTTTTCCCCTACTTCTTTTTGAGCGGAATTTTCACTTCTTCAACACTGACTGTCTTTGATAATGTTTTGTATAGGGGTGAATGAATGTCGGAGTGGAACCTGTGTAGTGGTGACAATAGTCGAGAGGAACTTTCCAAAAAAAGAGTAACGACTCTCTGAAATAGTAATTCTGAAATTGACGATGATGATTAGGGGGTGACTCTCTTCCTGACCCCCCCCTCCTCTCCAGGATTATTAATAGTGAGCTCTCTCCCACTTAGCCTTTTTATTTTAATATGTTGGAATAATGTTTGGATTTAATCTCCCTCTGAACCCCCATTAATTCTCTTGTTTTACTGTAAAATACACTGTATAAAAATTAAGTAACTGTACTGAAGTTAATCTATTTGTTGACCAACCTTTATTAACAACTGATAATAGGGTTTTAAATTGGGAACTTTTCAATTTTGCAGATCTGGGATTTTAAATTGGAAATGCCGATGATTTAATTTATTTTAGTTTTTTCTTAACTTTTGTACTATATGTGTTTTAAGTTTGGCGGTCCACCGCCCTGAGTCCCCCTGGGGAGAAGGGCGGTATATAAGTTGAATTAATAAATAAATAAAAATAAATTGGTTGACTATTTAATTATCTATTTGATTTGCTATTTATTATAACTCTGATTATTATATAGCTTGCATATTTTATAAGATTAAGATTATACTAAGAATGAATTATTTGTTATAAAGTAGTGTTTGTTAAATATATATTGTAATTAATTATTGATAGATTAATTTTGAACTGATTTTAGACTTTAGATTTATAGGAAAGTGTTAAATAATTGAAGCTGAATCGTAACAAGAGAACTAAATAAGAGGAAAAACTGATCTGACTGTTCAATCCCAAGCAGACCCTCTAATATTAGTGTATGATAGTTTGGAAAAACCTTCTTTGCTTGGCTAACATGTCTACTACAGTGACATGTTGGTGATGAAGGTGACGAAGAAACATGTAGCCTCAATAGCAGCACCCTCTCCGATTACAACTCCAGATTACAACTTCAGAAAATCATCTGAAAGCTTATCAATAGTAGAGAAACCTGTTACAATGCAGGCAATCCAAGGGATGTTTCAAAACATCCAGGAAATAATAGAGAAAAATCAAGAATTGACATCTAAAAACTTTGATGATTTGAAGACCGACATGAGTGAATTAAGAGGAGAGATTAAACAAATAAAAGAAACGCTGGGGGAGATGCGATTAACCTTAACCAAACACGAAGACCGCCTGACAGAGGTGAAAAAAACTACTGAAAGGGTGGAGGCCCAGATGGAGAGGTGTGAACGTAGATGTGCGCAAGTGGTTGGGAAATTGGAAGATGAAGTGGTATTTTTGGAGATGGAGAAATCCGCCTTTTTTTTACGCCTCCAGAACGTGGTAGAGGATAAAGAGGAACAGCTAGATGAGATTGTAGGGAAAGTGAGAGCGGAAGAAGTTGGAAAAAGAAAAGAAGAAGTCTACTGTGATATAAATGAAGCCTACCGTGTCTATACCAACTACGTGAGATGCCACAATTTGCCTAGGGAAATCCATGTGAGGCTTGCTAAAAAGGCGCTTAGGGATGAAACTCTCCACAAGGCTAGAGACCAGAACATCACTTATAAAGGCCGCCAGATTATAATTTTAAAACAGATACCTAGAAGAGTACAGGAGCAGAGACAGAATTATCAATTTATAACCTCGCAACTGAAGAAACATAATGCACCATATAGATGGCTGCTCCCTGAAGGGCTTCTGGTGACGTGGCAGGACCGGAAGGTAAAAATTGAAAATCTACAGATGCACAGGACTTTTGTGAAAACTTTTTTGGATCTAGTGATCAGGAAAGAGACAAAGAGATAGTAAAGAAGGATCAGAAGGATGATTGGAAAACTGAGGGAGGAGCACGAATGTATTATGGGAAAGGAAAACGGGATGGGGGAGGGGGGAAGGAGGAGTAGAAGAGTATGGAATAGAGACTCGTCTGACATCTAAAGCTAAAGGGACTAATAGATAAAAATGGATCAAGGGGTGAGGTTATTGACGGTGAATGTCAACGGCCTCAATTCCCCAACAAAGAGAAGGTGTGTTTTATCAAAAATTATTAAAGCTAAAGTAGATATAACATGCTTGCAAGAAACTCATATCAAGTTATCTCAATCGAATTTATTGAAGTGCCCAAAAGCAGGGAAGTTATTTGTAGCGGCCACGGAGGAGAGGAAGAGAGGAGTAGCAATTTACGTAAAAGAACATCTATCGCCGAAATAATTATATGCAGACGATGAAGGAAGAATGTTGATATTGGAAGTCGAATTATTACAGAGCAAGGTATTATTAATAGGAATCTATGCCCCCAACACAAGACAGGGAACATTTTTTCGGAAAGTGCGACGGAAAATTCGGGATCTGGAATACAAGCAAGTGTGTCTCCTTGGCGATTTTAACGCAGTAGTTAATAGGACACGGGATTATAAGACTGGGAAAAATCAAAAAGGGGAAAACAGAGGACAAGATAAGAGGATTTTGCCAGTCATTTGCAATGAAATGAGGGATGAATTAGGACTGAAGGATATTTGGCGTGAATATAATCTGATTGTGGAGCAATATACTTATTATTCCCCCAGGCACAAATCGTGGTCCAGACTGGACATGATTTGGCTGCCGCAAGAGCTTAGTACCCAAGTGATGGAGGTTAGGATCATGCTGAGAAAAAGAAGAGGGGGGTGGTAATCTATGTTAAAAAAGGAATTGAAGCAGAACTAAAATTTAAAGATACAAAGGGTAGAATCCTCATGATCGAAATTAAGAGAGGGAATTCCAAGGTACTATTAGTGGGTATTTATGCCCCAAATAAAAAACAGGGAGAATTTTTCAAGAAACTTCATGAACAATTAGTGAAAATGGCATATAATGAAATCTGTATGATAGGGGATTTTAATGGCATTGTGGATTCGGAGAAGGATCATAAGAGCAATAAAGTTAAAAAAAATAAAAGGACAAATCTACCGAGAGCTTTCTTTGAGTTAGTTGATGAATTAGACCTAATTGATATTTGGCGTACCCTGCACCCAAACGATAGGCAATACACCTTCTTTTCAAATGCACAAAAGTCGTGGTCCAGAATTGACATGGCATGGGTCAGCAGAAATTTGGGGTTAGAAATTGGAATAGCGGTAATCAATCCAAACGATTGGGCAGACCACAATCCACTAGAAATCAGATGGAAGCCTGTTCAGAGAAAACACCAACGGAGGTGGAGGTTCAATGCTAAACTACTGGGCGATAGAGACTGTATACAAAAACTCAAAGATGAAATAAATTTTTTCTTTAAGGAAAATGAAAACAAAGGCACACCTCGCACAATAGTTTGGGACACAATGAAGGCCTATCTGAGAGGAGTTGTGATTTCATATACCGCACACAAAAATAAAGAAGAAAGGAAGACCTTGGAAGAATATTTAAATCATATAGGTGAATCAGAAAGAAAACTTCAAGATAACCCAGAAGATGAAACAGCCAAAGAAAATTGGATGATGTGGAAGCATAAAGTAAATATCATGGAGCAAGAAGAGCTGGCACAAAGAATGAAAAGAACGAAACAATATCTTTTTGAGAATACTAACAAATCGGGCAGGTGGTTGGCCTATAAATTAAAAAAGGAAAACGAAAGGAGAATAATTCATACCTTAGAAGACTCTAAGGGTAAAATATTGACAAATGAGGAAGAAAAAGTGGATAGGGTGAGAGAATACTATGAATCCCTATACAAAGAAGAGGAGGTACCGGATGACAAAATAGAACAATATTTGACAAATGCAGAGCTCCCACAAATAACTGATGATGAGAAAGAAATGCTTAATAGAAAGATTACAATTGAAGAATTAAAAGTAGCTCTTTCCAAATTGAAAAATAACAAAGCTCCAGGACCCGATGGATTCCCAGGGGAAATATATAAAAAATTAGAAGAAACACTCCAACCGAAATTAGTAGAAATTTTTAATGATGCACTGGTAGATTATAAAATTCCAGAGTCATGGAAAGAGGCACATATTACACTTGTGCCGAAAGAAGGTGCCGACCCAAAACAAATTCAAAATTATAGACCAATTTCGCTCCTAAATACTGACTACAAATTATTCATGGGTATAATGGCAGAAAGAATGAAAAAGATTTTAAATAATTGGATATATAAAGACCAGAATGGATTTCTCCCAGGGAGACAAATTAGGGACAATTTGAGAATCGTGCTAGACACTCTAGAGTACTATGAAGAACACCCTGAGAAACAGATGGCCCTGATTTTTGTTGATGCTCAAAAGGCATTTGACAATTTAAAGTGGAAATTTATGACTAAACAAATTGAGATTATGAAATTCGGAACAAATTTTGAAATGATGATCAAATCTATTTATAATAACCAAAAGGCGAGTATTTTGGTGAATGGGGATAGGACCAAAACATTCCAAATTAGTAAGGGAGTAAGGCAAGGTTGTCCCCTATCCCCACTATTGTTTATTTTGGCCCTAGAAGTTCTTCTACGGAAAATCAAAACCAATGAGGAAATAAAAGGATTGAAGATCAGGAAGGAGACCTATAAGACACAAGCATTTGCGGACGACGTAGCTCTAATCCTCGAAGACCCCATAGAATCGGGACCAAAAGTATTAGAGGAACTAAGTAAATATGGAGAGGTGGCAGGTTTCATATTGAATAAAACTAAAACCAAAGTATTGACCAAGAACACAACAGAGAGCCAGAAAAACGAGATAGAAGAAGTATTAGGATTACAGGTTGCCAAAAAAATTAAATACCTAGGAATTTGGATTACATCAAGATGTTCGACCCTGAAAGACGATAATTATACCCCCCTAATCAGAAAAATGAAACAAGACCTAGATAGATGGAAAAAAATAAGATTATCACTATTGGGCAAGATAGCCACAATTAAGATGAACATCCTCCCTAGAATATTATTCTTATTCCAAAATATACCGATACATTTAGATAAAAATTTCTTTCTAGAACTAGACAAAATTATCAGAGAATTTATATGGGAAGGGAAAAAACCGAGATTTTCCATCAAAATTTTAAGGGGCAAAAGAGATATAGGCGGATTTGGACTCCCGGACTGGCAAACATACTACAGGGCAGCTAAGCTAGTTTGGATAAGAGATTGGATCACCTTGGAAAAGGAGAGGATACTTACCCTAGAAGGTCATGACTTGCAAAAAGGGTGGCACGCCCACATTTGGGACATGGAGAAGAAAAGGAAGACACATTTTCATAGACATAAAATCAGAGACTCCCTGATACAAACATGGACCCAGATCAGGCATAAATATTACAAAAAAACCCCAAATTGGCTCTCAACGATGGAGGCCCTGACCCACCCCAATAGATGGGAGAGGGAGAAAATGGGCAGATATAAAGATATTTTAGACGAAGGAGGGAGGCTTAAATCAAATGACACCTTACGAGAGCAAGGAATAATCCTAGACTGGTGGTCTTACTTACAAGTGAAATCCAGATACCAGAGAGATAAAGAACAATACGGTTTAGAATATGGACCAAATGGATTAGATAAAGTCCTGTTGGGACCAAATAAAAAGATCCTGGCAAAACTATACAATTACTTACTAGGCGACGATAAGTTTGAAGATGTCACAAAGAACCAAATAATTGCATGGGAGAAAAACACAGGGCGTGATATAAATTTTGGAGAATGGGAGGAGGCATGGAACAGGAATCTTAAATTGACCAGAGCGGTGACATACAAGGAAAATCATTACAAAATGTTCCATAGATGGTATTTAGCCCCGGCCAGACTAGCAAAAATATATCCCAATATACACCCCAACTGTTGGAAATGTGGCCATGGTCAAGGCACCTTCTTTCACATGTGGTGGACATGCCAGGAAGCGAAAGGATACTGGAATAAAATTAGGAGGTGGTTAAATGAAATAATAGATGAAGATATTGAATTAACACCAGAGATTTTCCTCCTGGGAATAATAAAGAAGCCATATAGAAAGGAAATGATACATTTAATGATCCATATAATTACAGCCGCCAGATTGGCATATGCACAGTACTGGAAAGAGAAAACTCAACCACCAGAAGAGCTTACAATTAAGAAAATACTCGAGTGCGCAGAGATGACTAAATTAACCTATGAATTAAATGATGAGAAGATAGTTTATTATTTGGTGTGGGAAAGGTGGTATAAGTGGTTGCATGATAAAATGAAAGGAAGACCTAAAGGTGTGCAAAATATTGATTAAAAGTGAGCTGAAATATCACCAAGTATTATTTATGTAAATAGTTAAAACACTGTACATCTGATAGTAACTGAAAATGTTATTATATTTATACGTTTTATGTCTTTGTCTGAATGTTTTGTTCCTCTTTTTTTCTATTTTTTTTTATTTCTGTTTTGTTTGTAAAAAACCTCAATAAAGTTTCTATAAAAAAAAAAAGGATCATGCTGAACGATTGGGCAAACCACAACCCAGTATTAGCTGTTTTGAAGAAGGAAGGGAAGACTAGGAAGAGATGGATGATGAGACCAGAGATCTTGAAAGAACCTGAATTTATCCAAAAGCTTAAGACTGAAGTGAATTTCTTCTTTCAAGAGACTAGGACACCAGGGATGCCTCTGCAAATAGTGTGGGATGCCACTAAAGCCTTTATAAGGGGACTAATCATCAAACATATGGCTATCAAACCCAAAAGAGAAGAACAAGAGAGGGGCGAGATACTAAGTCAATTAGCTAAAGCTGAGGAACAATTACAACACAATCCATTGGCTACTGAAGCAAAAGAGCAGATAATTTTATTGAAACACCAACTTAACCTTTTGGACCTCGATGTGATGAAGGATAAGATAAAGGCAGCAAAACAGGAACATTTTGAGTCAGCCAATAAATTAGGGAGATGGTTATCCTTTAGACTAAAAAAGGAGAAACAGAGTAGAAGAATTGAAAAATTGGAAGATAAAAAGGGGAATCTAATAAGAGATAAGGGAGGGAAAGAAAGAATCACTGTAGAATTCTATAAGGAATTATATGAGAGGGAGGAGATTTCAGCAGGAAAGGTAAAAAAGTATATAGAGAATTCGGATCTACCTAGGATATCTAGCTTGATGAAACAGATTTTAGAAGAGGAAATGACTTTGACAGAGATTGAAAAAGCAGTAGGGAAGCAGGAGAACTCAAAAACGCCAGGCACAGATGGACTCCCGGCTGAGATATATAAAGCATTGTTTGAAGTAATGGGGGAACATATGCAGGATTTATTTAATGAGGTACTTGGAAAAGCTGATATTCCCCATTCATGGAGAGAGGCTAATATTAGTTTAATACCTAAGGAAGATCCCCCCCCCCCACGAAAGATAAAAAATTACAGGCCGATATCACTCCTGAACTCAGATTATAAAATATTTACAGCAATTCTAGCAAATAGGTTAAAAGGTTTTTTAAATGAATTTATACATAGTGATCAAAACGGGTTCTTACCGTCGAGACAACTATGGGATAATCTCAGAGTTATGTTAAATGTACTCGAATATTACAAAAACCATCCAGATAAACAGGTCACATTAGTTTTTATCGATGCCCAGAAAGAATTCGATAGGGTTAGTTGGGAGTTCATATTATTACAATTAGAATACATGGGCTTTGGACAAAAATTTCTGAATGCAATCAAAGCCATTTACTCTAAACAGACCGCTAGACTATTGATAAATGGCGATTTATCAGAAGAATTTCCCATCGGTAAAGGTACAAGATAGGGGTGTCCTCTCTCCCCCTTACTATTTATACTATCGCTAGAGACTTTACTTCGCAAAATAAGAAAGGATGAAGGAATAAAAGGCCTTAAAATTAGAGATCAGACATACAAGACCCAGGCCTTCGCAGATGATATGGCCTTCATCTTGGAAGACCCTTTAAAATTGTGTATATCTTTATTGGAGAAAATCGAGGAGTTTGGGGCTGTAGCAGGTCTGTTAATTAACAAAAAGAAGACGAATATCTTAACTAAGAACATCGCAGAGAAAGATAAGCAGGATTTAAAGGAAGCAATAGGACTTAGAGTAGTCAGTAAAGTCAAATACCTGGGAATTTGGTTAACGTGTAGGTGCTCGAGCATCCAGGAAAATAACTATATTAAAATACTAACCCAGGTAAGAAAAGATCTTGATAAGTTGGGTAAAATCCAATTATCACTCTTGGGAAGAGTAGCAACAATAAAATCTTATGTTCTACCGAAATTTAATTTTCTTTTCCAAATAGCTCCAGAGAACCTACCCAAAAAATTTTTATAGACTTAAACCAGGTAGTAACCAAATTCATTTGGCAAGGGAAAAAACCCCGGATTAAAAAGAAAATGATGCAGGAGACAAAAGAAAGAGGGGGTCTTGGTTTTACCGTGCTGGGAGAATTATTATCTAGCTGCTTTACTAGTTTGGGTTAAAGAATGGATTATTCTAAGCAATAATCATCTTCTCAGGATAGAAGGCCACGATTTACAACAAGGTTGGCATGCGGCACTCTGGCGGGATAGTAAATGGTTCACTCAGCACTATATAAGGAATATTCTAATTCAGAATTGGGAGAAGATTAGTAAAAAATATTATACCAAAGTACCTTGTTGGATATCGCCTCTAGAAGCTTTGACCTACCCTACACTATTTAACATTGCGGAAAAGTCAACATATAAAAATTTGTTGAATGTGCGAGGAGAACTAAAATCAAGACAGGAGTTGAATTCTCAGGGATCTCAACTAGACTGTTGGACTTACCTGCAGGTCCAATCAAAATATAAAAGTGATCGAGATAGAAATGGCATAAATGTTGATCTACAGGAGTTAGACAAAATTCTGATGGGGCAGGAAATGGGTATGATTTCCAAATGTTATAAATTGTTGATGAGAATAGAGATTGGCGAAGAAGTAGTAAAGGACACGATGATTGGAAAAACTTTGGCTACCCAATTTACCTTGAAAAATGGCAAGAGATTTGGTGGGGAAACATGAAATTGGTAGTATCTACTACATACAAGGAAAATATTTACAAGATGCTATATGGATGGCATCTCCCACCAGACAGACTGGCAAAAATGTTTGTTGGACAATCCGCCGAATGTTGGAAATGTGGATTTGAACGTGGTACTTATTATCATCAATAGTGGACGTGTCCAGAAGCAACTAAATTTTGGGAGAAAATTAAAAAATGGCTAAAGGAAATTTTAAATCAGGAGTTTGAATTACGGCCAGAGACATACTTGCTCGGCTCCAGGCCGGAAAACTTAAAAAAAGACTCGTGGTACCTCGTATTGCACATAATTACGGCAGCAAGAATAACATTTGCTCAGTTTTGGAAAGACAAATATATCCCACCAGATGAAGTAATAATAAAAAAGATACTGGACTGTGCGGAAGCAGATAGACTGACCAAAAAATTGAAAGATAGAGACCAAACGCCAACATGTCTATCTTGGGGAAAATGGTATATTTGGCTATCGAAAAGAAGACAACAATCAGATTAATATAATATAAACAGACATTGTATATATTGAAGATACTTTATTGTATATATAAAGTGAGGTCGGATAGACCTGATTGGTATATAAGCTTAAAATAGGTTGTTTTGTCTCCCCCGGACTGTATTATGAATATATTGTATAGGTTTATGTTAAATAATAGTTTATTAAGGTATTGTTTATACTCTCATGTTTTTTGCTTTGTCGTTTTGTTCTTTCTTTTGTTTGTTTTTGTCTTTTTTTTAACTATAAATGTAAATAAAGACTATTTTTTTTTAAAAAAAAACTAAATAGGAGATGACATTGTAGGGAAGGAATTTTTTAAAAACAGAAGAGATCCCACATTTGTTACAATCAACCTGCTTTACTTTATTAAATATATATTCTCACAGATTAATTGCATTATAATGGAATATAATATTAGCAGTAAGTTCAAAAAAAAGGAAAAAGATTTGGATACTTTGATCATACATTTGTGGTTTTAAGGGTGACTTTAATAATGAATACAACAAATTAATGGACACCAAAAGTTCTCTTCAGTTCAGAGAGCCCCACTCTCCCCAAAAAAGCTAAACATGTTCAGAGATATATCTAAGAATTTTGAGAAAGATTAGTTTGAAAGAGAAGTGGGAAACTTATTCAAAATCTGGTGTGAATATTGATCAAATTTTGGAAATACAATAAATTTTCAGAATAAATTCATGGACAGAACAAAAAAATAAAATGCCAGATATTTCTTAAATTCACATATTTCAAGACAAAATAAGCAATATTAAAATAAAAAAAGAGAAATTCTCCCTTAAAATTCAGAAACAGAAGAATTGAGATTCTGTCAAAAGCACCTCCAGATATTCTAGAAAGAAGGGAAACGATAGCTTTTTGACAATGGCTCAAAAAAAAGATCTGATATGGATGTCCATTCTCTTTCATCTATAGGCCTTTATGTGTGGGGGCAAAGCTTTCGTATTATTCCACTGATGATGCCAATGGAATACTCCAGTCATTGGCTGCAAGAGAATAAGGTAATAAAGGCAGAGAAGAGACAGAAAATCAAGTTGTACAAAGCAGCTGTTATTTCTTCTTAAACTATTTCTCAACTAGTATTAATATTATGAATAGCTCATTTAAAAGGAAAAATAAATGTTAGAAAAGGAAAATGCACATATTATATATCTTCAAGACTCCTATAAAGCTGTCGGGATGAAAATACTTTGATCATACATTTGTAGTCTCAGGCAGATAAGAAGAAATGGATCAACTACTGTATATATTTGAATATTGGAATTTGGAATTTGAAAAACAAACTCAAGATGAACTAGGGAAAATTATGTTTTAAGGCTGAATTTGAGAAAAAAACAATTGATATAATTTATGCCCCAAATGATAACAAAATAAAGATCTATTAATTTTTTTTTTATTCCTTTTTATGGTGCAAAGATATTCTGATTCTTGGAAATATAAATTGTTTGTTTTCCTTCTGAAACATGGACAAATCCACTTTAAAAGAACCTTTATCTGGCAAACTTTCCCATAATGTTTTACTCTATATATCATTACTATCTTTTTTCACTGTATTTGAATGCAAATACCTTGCCGTGAAATAACTTATACACTGCTCTTTAGTTTATAATATGAAGAGGTACCATATGTGCTGAATTTCTAATACATTATTAACCAGTCCCATGCATGTGATAGTAGCAGTGCTACCTACACCTAATATTAGCCTAATAATTGTAAGATTAAACAAAAAAACCTCCAGACTGAAGAGATGGAAATTTAACAAATTTGTATTAGTACAAGTGGTTATGAAATTGAAATGACAAGAATTAAAAAGGTTCCAAACCAATTTAATCTAATGTGTTTTTATCTACAGTATAGCACTCCAGCAAAGCACTTATGAAAGGATGTGTATCTCTCTGCCTTAAAACAGAAAGAAATCTATGCAAAAATAGGACATACTGAAGCAATTAGAATTAAGAAACAATCATCTATTTAAAACAAAAAATGAAAGAAATGTATAATCAACTAGATTTAATGGAAGTAAATGAGATCCATGAGAAGTTGAATTTTGTTAATCAGAAATATTTTGAAAAAAGCAATGTCAGATAAATTGTTGCCTTTCCAATGCAAAAGGAGCAAGACAAAATAACTGTTACCTCAATTTGGGATGGAGCAGACATGTTTCTACAATGTACATGATGAAGCAATTTGTTATATACTATTAAAGATTATAGTGGAGAACATCTGGTGACGAAAAGGCTAAAGAGCATTTGAATACAATATTACTCATAAAGCTTATAGATAAAAAAATAATAATTCTTAATAAAAATATAATTTAAAAAAAAACAGAAACAGAACAAAGTTCCAGGACATTATAGCATCTATGGAATATATTGCACAACTTTTCCAAAAATTTTAATTAAATTGTTAGCTCAGGTATTGAATGAGATTCCAAGCATCAAGAATTTCCTTCATCATGGAAAGAAGCTTGCATCATCCATTTATTGATCAGCATAGATAAAACATTGCCAGGTATGCCTCAGCAAGAGAATAATCTTGAAGTTTAGGAGTATTCCATATAGATCTATTATAAAAATTGTATCAGTCAGGAAACTATATACGAAAAGCAACAGTTGCAACTAATATCAGGTCTCTGGTCTAAGACTGTAATTAACTGATTGATAGAATTAGTATCAAATAGATTTGTATTTACATACCTTTTAATGTCATTAATGAGTCGGTTCTTTTCCTGGACTACTCTTTTATGATGCATTCTATGGAAGTCACGCTCTCTCTGCATTTTTAGCAGTGCCTCTTTAGCTTTACTGCATGAGGGAAAAAATATAAGATTTCTAAATACATTTCTATTCTTTAAGGAAGTGAGGACTATCTATCATGAGGACTAGCCTTCCTGTCTCAGAAATATATTCTTAAAATCTCCAATAAAAGAAGCACATCTGCACTTGATCTAGCTCTATTACCTGTCCTGGTTTCATTTAACCTGTTATCTGCATCCCTCATTTGTTTTTGTCAATATTAAGTGTAATGGTATATTCTAGATATATGGCATGTTCTGTTATTTTTGCATGGATTTTGTTTCTCCCCTGTGCATTTTCCTTCTTATCAAAAAATTTTGTGGTATGATTGAACTTTGAGTGAGTGAACTTGCTCTTGCCTAACACTTTGTTCTTTTCCTATTCATGTGAATTGTGTGCCCTACAATTCACTGAAAATCAGGGATGGGTAGACTTGATAGAAAGTCATTGGTGGCTCCTTCGGGAGTTAGTACTACACATGTCTGGAATTAAATTCAGGTAAATTTAACAAGAACCCAATGCATATGTTTTTAATAGAGTATTAGAGGGGTGTGGTGCTAGTTCGCCTCCTTGTGGTGCACCCTAGATAGCACGGTAGTGTGAACCAAACAACTAGCAACAAGTGGCAGCCAGTTGGCAGCCAGACATCTTTGTAGAACTGCTGGCTCTCTAAATACATGGCAAAGGACCACCCTGTCCTTGAATGGCTGGGTGGACTGGACATTAACATTTGAACTACTATGTCCATGTATTTGCCATATGCTAAATAAATAAAAAGAGTACTAGAAAAAGAGTTTTACTTCCATTCAGTTGAGTCTAATTCTTGGAGATTGACTGGACAAGTCCCTGCAGTTTTCTTGGCAAGGTTTTTCAGAAATTATTGCCATTGCTTCCTTCCAAGGACTGAAAGAAAGTGACTGGTGCAAAGTCACCACCTGGCTTTGTGCCTCAGGTGGAACCAGAATTCACAGTCTGCCAGTTTCTAGCCTAACCACTAAACTGTCTCTCCTAACAATATTACTTCATAGGAAATAATTTTCTATGCTGAGATTCTGTTCTAATTTTCTATGCTTGAATTAAAGTGTTAAAAATTGGTTAAAAATAATTCTTTTTATTATTAATGAAATAGCAATAGCAGTTACATTTATATACCACTCCACAGTGCTTTACAGCACTCTCTAAGCAGTTTACAAATGTCAACATATTGCCCCCAGTAATCTGGGTCTTCATTTACCAACCTCAGAAGGATAGAAGGCTGAGTCAACCTTGAGCTAGTCAGGATCAAACTCCTGGCGGTGGGCAGAGTTAGCCTGAAATACTGCATTCTAACCACTGCACCACCACAGCTCCTAAAATCAGTGTCCTCAGTTAAGTAGCTTCTTGCAGGAATATTGGGATTTCAGTATCCACCTGATTCAGAAAACTATTGCTGCTGCTGGCATACTCCTAGTTTTTTCCCCTACCAAGAATAAAAATAACAGATGCAAAATAAATGCATCTCTACTTCCTACTGTCTTTACCTACCTTCTTTACCTGCCATTGTGGATTTTGCCTCTGACATAAAATGAATGTTTAATATTTTATAGACGGTTATTTTACTCTATGTTGACTTAATAATTCTGTCAGGTTTCTGTAATCATACATTATATATAAATATAATATATAAATAGAAGATGTACATTTTCATTTCAAATACTAACAGAATTTAAAATTCAGGAAATTTCTAAAGATTTCCATTAAAACCAATGTAGTATGAAATAAAGTATACCAATATCTTTTTATATCCAGTAATACAATGTATTTGTATCCTACCATTACTTTTAAGTTCAATATAACCCTAAACAATGCAGAATCAGGAAACATTAAAGACAATAGAGTCAGGTGAAAAAACAACACCACTTTGAAATATTTGACTTTTTCAACATTTCATCATACAGGTATTTTATCTTTGTTTCAACAATACTGATAGATAAAGGGTATATAATGTAATAAATATTAGAAGTAACTTCTCCCAGTAGTTTCTGGTCAACCAATAAAAAGGAGTAGGGAAAATACTCTTTGAGGTTCATCCTTGAGGGGCTGTTGTGAAGAAAAAAAAAGAGCATATACCTTTTCACAATACTGCCTTAGAGCAGCACTCCACCTCGGGTCACGGCAGCACCAACCCTTCTGACATGCAGGAAAGTTAAGAGACCTGGATGTTCCAGATGTCCTTGGATAGGTCATTGTATGGCACGTCCCCTCCCTGATGTAGGCAATTATTGTTTTGGGGATTGAGGTTTATTTTTTCTTTTAATTCTATTTACAGTAGTTCACTTTTACATTATTGAAAGCCACTCAGAGCCTTTTTAATTAAGCAGCATTACAGAAATAAATTAACTTGGGTATTGATGGATTAACAGCTATTTGACCCATTCTTTACCAGTCTTGCAAACATCAATACTGCCATTGAAAACTGATCACCTTCTATTGATCATCTGATGTCAAGAATTTTTTTTCATCCAAATCTCTAAAAAAATGTAACCTAATAACAACAACAAGAACATACTTAGCTGCAAATTTATAGTTCTCCATTTCTTTCTTCAAATATATATTTTCCCTCTCCAAATGCTGATTGCAAGTATAGGCATCTGGAACAAATCCAACATCTTTAGGTTCAAGCACACCTCTCTGCATCAATTCATACCTAAAATTAAGCAATTGAACTTTAGGGTTTTTTTTTCACTCTTCTTGGTTATAAGGAGTACATATACCATGAGCAGGAATCCATAACAGCACCAACTCTTTTTCTTGATTGTGGTTACTTTAAATAGGAGCTCCTATAGTTCAGATCTACATTTCTCATGGTAGGTGGAATTACCCCAAAAAACAGAACTCCATGTCTTAACTTAATACACTGAGTACAACGAAACTACTGTTACCTCTCATTATTTTTGAGAGGTTAAGAGAAATAACATGGATAGGAGGTACAATCAAATATCTACAGAATGCAGTACTGTAGCAGGTTATAAAAGAAAAAAATAGACACACTGTAATTTTATTGGAAGTAAAGACCAATACATATTTTGGAATAATACATATTTATTATCCATGGCTTCCTGTTGCATAGAAAATTGCCAAGATAGTTGTATTGCTTGTTGGTATCCCATCTTTATTTTTACAAATAATTGCAGGTAGCAAACATAATCAATATTCCTCCATCCTATTTTCTCCAGAGCAACAAACCAGTGGGGTGGGATAAGAAACAGTGACTGGCCCAAGGTCGCAAAGCTGTATTTCATGGCTAAGGCAGGACTAGAACTCACAAGTCTCCTGCTTTCTAGCACAGTGCCATAACCACTAGACCAAACCGGCTATTTTTTTTTACTGAATTGTATTGAATTCTAGAACTATACAGTTTGAATAAAGCAGACAGGGTAAAAGATATTTTTATATGCTGACTAACTAGTTGAGAAGAATAAGGAATGTGCATTGCAGTTTGGAAAATTCCTCAAAAGTAATTCTTGATCTTATTCAATAAAGTAGTTCTTAGTGTTTTTATTTCATTTCATTTCATTTCATTTCATTTATTAGATTTCTATACCGCCCTACTCCCGAAGGACTCAGGGCGGTGCACAGCCAAACAATAAAAACACATACAATACAAAATTTAAAAAATAGAATAAAATCAAATTAAATAATTTTGGCCCCGACAAATTTAAAACCCCAAACTTTTAAAACCAATTTAAAATTGAATATATAAATACTAAAAGATGTTTAAAATTTTAAAAATCTTTTATAAAAGAGGGGGAAAATTAGGCCAGGCCGGCCTGGTGAAATAGTAAGGTCTTTAAGGCGCGGCGGAAGGTGCGCAGATCCGGGATCCTCCGTATCTCTGGGGGGAGCTCGTTCCAGATAGTAGGTGCCCCCACAGAGAAGGCTCTCCCCCTGGGGGCCGCCAGTCGGCATTGTTTGGCTGACGGCACCCGGAGGAGCCCCTCTCTATGGGAGCGTACCGGCCAGTGGGAGGCTATTGGTGGTAGTAGGCGGTCCCGCAAGTACCCGGGTCCTAAGCCATGGAGCGCTTTAAAGGTGGTAACCAAAACCTTGAAGCGCACCCGGAAGACCACCGGGAGCCAGTGCAGCTCGCGCAGGAGAGGTGTTACATGGGAACGCCATGTCGCTCCCATTACCACCCGCATGGCCGCACTCTGCGCCAGTTGGAGCCTCCGGGTGCTCCTCAAGGGGAGCCCCATGTAGAGAGCGTTGCAATAGTCCAGGCGGGAGGTGACAAGGGCATGAGTGACCGTGCGTAAAGAGTCCCGATCCAGAAAGGGACGCAACTGGCGAATCAGGCGAACCTGATGAAAAATCCTCCCGGTCACGGCCGTCAAGTGCTCTTCTAAAGACAGCCGTGAATCCAGGAGGACGCCCAAGTTGCGAGCCCTCTCCGTGGGGGCCAATGATTCGCCCCCAATAGTCAGTGATGGCGTCAACTGACTATATCGGGACGTCGGAAACCACAGCCACTCAGTCTTGGATGGGTTGAGCCTGAGCCTGTTCCTCCCCATCCAGATCCGTACGGCCTCCAGGCACCGGGACATCACTTCAAGGGCATCGTTGAGGTGATCCGGGGTGGAGATGTACAGCTGGGTGTCGTCAGCATACTGATGGTACTCCACCCCGAAACCACGGATGATCTCGCCCAGCGGCTTCACATAAATGTTGAACAGAAGGGGCGAGAGGACCGATCCCTGCGGCACTCCACAGATGAGAGGCCTCGAGGTCGACCTCTGTCCCCCTGTCAACACAGACTGTGACCGGTCAGAGAGAAAGGAGGAGAACCACCGCAACACAGTGCCTCCCACCCCCAACTCTTCCAACCGGTGCAGCATGATACCATGGTCGATGGTATCAAAAGCCGCTGAGAGATCTAACAGGACCAGGACAGAGGAGCACCCCCTGTCCCGAGCCCTCCAGAGATCATCAACCAACGCGACCAATGCCGTTTCCGTGCTGTACCCGGGCCTGAAGCCCGACTGGAACGGATCCAGATACGTCGTTTCATCCAGGTGCTGGGGGAGCTGTTGCGCGACCACACTCTCAACAACCTTCGCAACAAAGCGAAGATTGGAGACCGGACGATAATTTACCAACATTGCCGGGTCCAGGGAAGGCTTCTTGAGGAGAGGCCTCACCACCGCCTCTTTCAAGGCGGCGGGAAAGTCACCCTCACTCAACGAAGCGTTTATAATCCCCTGGAGCCAGCCTCGTGTCACTTCCCGGGAAGCCAGTACTAACCAGGAAGGACACGGGTCCAATAAACAAGTGGTCGCGTTCAGTCTACCCAGAATCCTGTCCACGTCCTCAGGGGTCACAGGATCAAACTCATCCCAGATAACATTCTCAAGACCTGCCCCTGTCTCTCCCCCTGAGACTACCCAGTCGGAGTCCAAATCTTCCCGAATCTGAGTGATTTTGTCATACAGATACTGAACAAAATCCTCGGCTCTACCCTCCAAGGGGTCCTCCCGCGCTTCCTGGTGGAGCAGGGAGCGGGTCACCCTAAAGAGGGCGGCCGGGCGATTATCTGATGACGCAATAAGAGCAGCAAAATAACTACATTTCGCTGCTTTTATCGCCACTAAGTAATTCCTAATGTGGGATCTTACTAGTGTCCGGTCAGATTCAAGAAGACTGGCCCTCCAACTACACTCTAGGCGTCTTTTCCGGCGCTTCAACTCCCTCAGCTCCTCGGTAAACCAAGGAGCCAATTGAGATCGGCGCCGGGTCAGAGGCTGCAAAGGCACGACCCGATCCAGAGCACCAGCAGCCGCCCTATCCCAGGCGGCCACCAGGTCTCCAGTCGAGGCGTGTGCCAGAACCTCAGGAAATGGCCCAAGCTCCGTCTGGAATCTGTCAGATTCCATCAGGCGCCTGGGGCGGAACCATCTTACCGGCTCCGCCTCCCTGCGGCGGGGTGCAGCGGTTCGAAAGTCGAGACGAAGGAGAGAGTGATCTGACCATGACAAGGGTTCAGTAACTATATCCCCTATATCAAGATCCCTCAACCACTGTCCAGAGACAAAAACCAGATCCAGCATGTTTCCCCCTGTGTGGGTAGGGCCATGAATTAACTGGGTCAGGTCCATAGCTGTCATAGAAGCCATGAACTCCCGAGCCATCTCTGACGTCTCGCCCACGGACGGCAGGTTGAAATCCCCCATGACCATAAGCTTAGGGGTATCAACCGCCACCGCGGCGATGACGTTGAGTAGCTCGGGCAGGGCTGTTGCCACGTAGCAGGGAGCCAGGTACGTGATCAGCAAACCCATCTGAACCCCATGACCCCATTTCACAAAAAGGGATTCACAGCCGGCCGTCTGAGGAACAGTGGCCTCCCTCGGTCTCAGACCTTCTTTAATGATAACCGCTACCCCCCCCCCGCCCCTCCCCTGTGACCTCGGCTGATGGAATGCTTGGAAACCTGGCGGGCACATTTCAACGAGGGGAACCCCCCCTCCTGGCCCAACCAGGTCTCCGTAATACCTGCCAGGTCCGCACCCCCCTCCTGAACAAGATCACAGATGAGGGGGGCTTTATTTACTACGGACCTGGCATTGCACAGCATCAGCCGAAGGCTTGGGTCCTGAGGATCTATGCAACCTGAGGAGCGAGTAGAGCCTTGGGGGCCGGAGCACGCCACCGCTCGTAGACAGCGAGTGCGCACTCCCCTAACACGATATGGCCCCCTGCTCCCGCCATATCTACCCCTCCCACCTACAGTACTGATGTTCAAAAAACTATCCGGACAAGCTCTAACCCCCCCCTCGATCCCGGGTCCCCCATCCCCCACGCCACGCTTCACTGCCAGACCCGACCCTCCCCCTTGTGGGTTATCCCCCATACCCACAGCCCGAATTCCAATCTGACCCTCCCCCTCCCTAGGACCCCTTAAAAATTTGACTAAAAATTTTGTTAGAAAACCCCTCAATCCCCTTGTTTTCACATGCCACCTCTCTGGGTCCCAAAACCCTTCCTTGAGGTGGGCCCTCGATAATGAGGAGGGCCACATCTGCGAGAAGGGGGAATCTCGCAGCGCAAGAAGATCTGCAGTCGTTTTTAAGAAAGAACATAAGCTTAACATTAATTTGGGACTAGACTTTGCATAAGCAGCAAAACTAAAATGAATTAAATAGTAAATTATAATATAAAGATTATTGAAAGGGATGGATATCTCCTTTTTTTAACATGTGCAAAGGTTGCCTCATCAGATTGTGACATAGCTCAATTAATGCAAATCTTTGAATCTCAGTTATAAAAATATTCTTAGTAGTGATGAAGAGGTTTGGAACTATCATGAATCCATACAATTCACATCTAAAAGCTGATTTTAGAAACATGAAAGATACCCCAATATACTAGCCTAATAGGAAGTGTATTCATTGACATTGCTTCAGGAGTTGATTGCCTACTTCCATTTATTTAATGTGTGAATAAGTTTTTTGGTAGAGGAAAGAACATTTGTCATATAATGAGATTGTGAAAATTCTTTGAGAGCACGAAATGATTTTAACCGATCAAAACACTGTCTGTGATTGTTTTGGAAGAATGATGTTTTTATGTTGTTTTTGTTTAAAAAATAAAAAACTTTTTGTATATATATAAAAAAAAGAAGACCCAGAACTGAACCTTAGGATACCCTAGTCAATACTTCTCCCCAAACTGATGAGAAACCATTGAGTAAATAGCCTTGTCTTTGGGAATGAATTTCAAACCAGCTGTATATCTTTTACATTTTCATCCTCCAGTTCAACCTTTACACAGTTTGCCATCAACATGTTATGGGGTAACTTGTCAAATACTTCAAGATATATTAGGTCTACAGCATTCCTATATTCTATTAAAGAAGTTACCATTGTAAAAAAAATAAATAAATGATTACACTGGGATTAACAGTGAAAAGAAAAAAAAGAGAGGAAAAGGATGGAAAACAACAGGAAATGCAGGGCAAAATAGAAGAGTCCAGATTTGTAAAATACAGAATGATTACATTGGAATAAACAGTGGGGAAAATAGTGGGAAGATAAGAAAAAGAGAAAAGAGATGGGAAACAAGGGGAAATCTATGGCAAAAGAGGAGAGTTCAAGATTTCAAAATACAAAAGAAAAAAAAGGAGAAAGAAAAAGGTAAAAATAAAAATGGGAAGGGAGAAAAAGAAAAAGAAATGAAAGAGAAAGATGTTATATATATTTAGAATTGAAATATGAATAGTAGTAAGAAACAAATGGGAAATTATATGATTGTAAGAATGAAATGAATAAAAATTGGAATATTTGTTTCTGTATCTTTGAAATCAAGAAAATGATAAGTTTTTCTTTTTTTGAATTTCTTTTAGAATATGAATAAGCATAAACTGTAGCAATCGAAATACCTGTAATGGTATATGGTGGTGAAAGTAGAAAGGATTAAGTTGTAGTTGGATAACATCGAGAACATTGTTGAATTTAATTAAGGAAATTATAACGATTGAAATATTTTTAATTATATATTGTGATGAAAGTAGAAATGATTAAATTGTGATTTGGAGGATTATATGGGCAAAACTATTTGGTTTATTGGGAGAGTTTAATGAGTAACATAAGGGGGGAAATTATTTGGTTTATTATTATTGGTAAATATAACTAATTGACTACTGATGTATACTAAAATGTTGGATTTACAGTATATTAAACAATTGTAATGTTGCATAATTAACCAATGTGAGGATAGATATAAAAATAGATGGCAATGGGAAGGGGTATAATATAGATAGAAGGGAAAAATTGAATTTGATTATGATTATGATTAAGATTAGGGATGAGAATGAAGGGTAATATTGGTTTAAAAAAATAGATAAGAAATAAATATGGCAAAAAGGAAATATAGAAGTTGTAAACTTAATTGAAATGACTAAACATTGTTTAAATTTGTAAATCAGCCAAATATTCTGTTCAAAGAAAATACATTGTATGTTTGTGTGTTTGTCTAAAAAATAAAAAAAAACTTTTATAAAAAAAAAACAAGTCATTTGGGCAAAGTTTATTTACCCTAATCTAAACAACTACAGGGAGACTACAAATTGAGAAATAATACTGTGAAAAAAGACAGTCATTGCAATAAATGAAAACATGCCAAAAATTAATGCATCTTTTAAACATAGATAACATTATTTCAATTTTAATTAATTTTTAACTGGACTCTTCATTTTGGCCTATCAAGAAGCCCAATACATGGGCAATATTTCTAAATTGCTTTTCTACTTATGTATGTAAATCAATGGATGTAGCCAGTTGCCCCATTTGTGCAGCTGCCAAGTGAAGGCAAGGGAAACCTCCCAGCCTTCTGCAGCCAGTAGCACAGCTGTCAGCACCCTGGAGAGAGATTTCTATGGACTTTATAGTAGAATTGCCAGAAAGTGCAAGAAACACCATCATCTGGGTGGTCACCGACCTGTTCTCGAATCAGATCCACTTCATCTCGTGTTAAAAGATTCCCACTGCTAAAACACTGGCAAAACTGTTCCTTCACCACGTCTACCACCTTCATGGTACTCCACATCTGGCAGGGGGATCCAGTTCACCTCCAAATTTTGGAGGACATTTTTGGCCCTTTTGGGGATTGACCAGGGTCTGAGTTCGAATCATCATCCTCAAACTAATGGTGGGACAGAACATATGAACTCGGTTCTGGAACAATACCTTAGGTGCTTTATTAACTATCAACAGGGTGACTGGGCTAACCTCTTGCTGTCTGCGGAGGTTGCCTATAACAACATTGTGCACTCAAGCATGGGGTTCACTCCCTTCCAGGTGTCCACGGGTCAGGAATTCAACCCAGTGCCAGAGCTGCCAACCAGTGAACCCACAATACCATCCTTAAAGGAGTGGATAAATCAACTACAAAATGCATGGTGGTTCGCAAAGCACTAGATGAAGCCTGAACCACCAACAAAGCACAGGCAGACAAAAAGAGAGTGAAGCCTAAACCATTTAACATGGGGGATCAAGTATACCTTTCAACAGTCTGCTGGTGGCTCAGCAGACTGATAGCATTGTGATTAACACCAGCTGTCTGCAATTACTGTAAGTTCGAATCTCACCAGGCTCAAGGTTGACTCAGCCTTCCATCCTTTCTAAGGTAGGTAAATTGAGGACCCAGTTTGTGGGGGCAATAAGCTGACTTTATATAAATATACAAAAGTATGAAGGCTATTGCTTAACGTATTGTAAGCCGCCCTGAGTCTCCGGAGAAGGGCGGCATATAAATCAAATTTTAAAAAAAACAAACAAGGTTCTTGCAATCCTTACAGCCCTCAAAGAAGTTGGAACCAAAATTCATTGGACCCTTCCCAATCACACGTATTATAAACCCGGCCATAGTGGAACCTGAGTTACCAAAAGCCTTAAAGCAAGTTCACCCAGTGTTTTACTCCCAAAACCAGAGATAATCTCACCCTAAGGCCAGTGGCTGCCTTTGCACCTCAGCCCATTATGGTGGAAGGAGAACAACATTTTTAAATTAAGGAAATCCTTGACTTCAGAAAATACTACAGAGCAACCCAATACTTAGTGCCATGGAAACACCTCCCTTTGGCCCAAAATGAATGAGTTCACATGAAACATGTTAGAGCTCCTAGACTCCTCATACGCTTCCATGGTTGTTACCCAGACAAACCTAATTAATGGCCTGTTCTTGTCTCTCTCCCTTCCTATTTTCTTTTCCTCCAGGTGATAGCGATAGAGAGATACAGATACAAATATATAGATACCGAAAACAATTGGTCCACTAATGGGAGAAGATGGCAAGGAAGTAATGGGGAGCAGAGAAAGCAGAGCTGCTTAATTCATTCTTTGCATCTGTCTTCATGCAAAAGGAAAAAAATAGTCCAAACTACCAAAGGCAGAACCATAAAAGACAGACCAGGAATACAAATTAAATTGGGAAGAAAATAGTAACTTGAACTTGTCTATCTTTCTTCTCTATAGACAAGCTCAAATCACCAGGACGAAAAAAGTTACACTCCAGAGTTCTGAAGGAGATAGCAGATGTGATTTTGAAACCACTGAACTGTATTTTTCAAAGATACTGGGCCACTGGAGAACTATCAGAGGACTGGAAAAGAGCTGATGTGGTTCCCATCCTCAAAAAAGGGAACAAAATGGTTTGTCAAAAATAGATCATGCCACATAATTCTTATTGCATTATTTGAAAAAATGACTAAACTAGTAGACCAGCAAAATGCTCTGGACATAATATAGTTGGACTTCAGTAACGCATATGATGAAGTAGACCATTACCCACAGCTTGGTAAGAACAATGAAGAATAGAAAGCATCATCACCAAATAGTAAACTAGCTAATAAACTGCACTCAATGGAACTACATCTACATGGAGATAAGTATGCAGTGGGGTTCTGTCTTAGTCCCAGTACTCTTCAACATCTTCATAAATGATTTAGATGAGGGACTTAGAACTTATCAAATTTGCAGATAACACCAAGCTGGCAGGAATAGCCAACATCAAGATCCAGAAGGATCTCTAATAAAATGAAATTCTATTGTAAGAAAAGTAAGATTTTACACTTATTTATTTATTTATTTATTAAATTTATATACCGCCCTATTCCCGAGGGACTCAGGGCGGTGAACAGCGAAAGATAAAAATACATGTAATATATTTTATATTATATTATATTGCCACTTAGGCAATAGGTAAGAAAAACCAATTTCACTGGTACAGAATAGGTGGTACCTGGCTCAATAGCAGTAACTGCAAGAGGGATCTAGGAGTTCTAGTGGACAACCACTTAAATATGAGCGAGCAGTGTGCAGCAATTGCCAAAAAAGCAGATGCAGTCCTAGGCTGTGTTAAGAGAGGGATACAATCAAGATCAGGTGAAATGTTAGAACCACTTTATAAAGCCTTGGTAGGACCATGCTTGGAATACTGCATCGATTTTTGGTCGCTACAATATATAAAAGATGTTGAGACTCTGGAAATAGTGCAGAGAAGATCAACAAAGATGATTAGGGGACTGGAGGATAAAACATATGAAGAACAGTTCAGGAACTGGGTATGTCTCGTTTAGTGAAAAGAAGGACTAAGGTGACATTATAGCAGTCTCTCATTATTTGCTCCCACAAGGAAGAGGGGGACAACCTATTTTCCAAAGCACTTGAAGGTAGGACAAGAAACAATGGATGGAAACTAATCAAGTAGAGAATCAACCTAGAACTAAGGAGAAATTTCCTAACAGTGAGAAAAATTAACCAATGGAATGGCTTGCCTCCAGAATTTATGGGTGGAGACCAGGGGTGAAATGTAAAAATGTTTGCTACCGGTTCTGTGGGTGTGGCTTGATGGGCGTGGCTTGGTGGTCATGTGATCGGGTGGGCATGGCCAACTTGACGTCACTCACTGTTAGAGCCAGGAGCTGCACATTTTGAAGCTCATTCTGCCCTTCTGAAGCCCCCAACGCTTTGAGTTTCCCTCCACCACCCAAGCGAACATCAGAGCCTTCTCTTGCAGAAGCAGAATCCAGGCAAAGAAATGGAAAAACGAGGTGGGGAATGGGGAGGAGAAGGTGTAATTAGCAGAATCCAGCACAGAAATGGAAAAACAAGGGGGGGAGATGGGGAAGAGAAGGTGTAATTAGCAGAATCCAGCACAGAAATTGAAAAACGAGGGGGGGAATGGGGAGGAGAAGGTGTAATTAGCAGAATCCAGGCACAGAAATGGAAAAACGGGGGGGGGGGAGAATGGGGAGGAGAAGGTGTAATTAGCAGAATCCAGCAAAGAAATGGAAAAACAAGGAGGGGGAATGGGGAAGAGAAGGTGTAATTAGCAGAATCCAGCACAGAAATGGAAAAATGGGGAGGAGAAGTTGTAAGAAGACGGTTTCTTAGATCACTGACACTCCCAACAATGAGTTTGGTGGCGATGTAAGGAAATGTCTTCCAGCTCTTCAAGATTGACTTTAAGCCGACAACAAAAGTAGTGGGGGGGGCAACAGGGGCGTGTTTGTTTGTGTGTGTGTGTATGTCCCTCCCTCCGCAAGGACTTAAGAGGCAGACACTGCCCCTCTGAGGAAAAGAGGAGGCGGTGAAGCCCTGGCTGTCACCTGGGAGAGGAGGAGGGCACGCTGGGAAGGGAGTACGCTGCTAACTCCCTTTCCCGCAGCCCTGTGAAGCTTGCCTACCTTCCACGTGGCCTTCTGCTTGCCTGCCTTCGCAAGCTGGTCACGGAAAGGTTGCATGGGAAGGCAGGGAAGCATGGCAGGACTGCGGGCTGTGGCCCGGTTCGGGGGCGTGGCCAGCCACCAATTGTTACCGGTACGGCTAACTAGCCTCAATCTCCACTACCAGTCCTCCCGAACTGGTCCGAACCGGTAGCATTTCACCCCTGGTGGAGACTTTTGGGAGAATTTATGAGTGGAGACTCATGGGAGACTTTTAAGAAGAGATTGGATAGCCATTTTCTTTTTTCATTATTCTGCAGCAAGTTTCCTCTGGTGCAAGCATTGCAGAATCTTATCTCAGCAAAAGTATAGTATAGTAATCAATACAACTGCAAATAAAGGACCCCCGGATTCAAATCCTGCGTCTTTTACGGACTTGTTAGGCATACTGCAATTAGGAAAAACTGAAAATTGATTATTAAAAAATGAAGGTTGATATTTATTAAGACTTCAACAACTGTAACAGGAAAATTAATGACAATCAATCAAGATGAGAGGATTCTGAAAAGTTGAAAGCTTCACCCTATCAACATTGTGATCTTGGTGACTAAGAATATTAAACAAGATACCACAATTGTATTATGGCAATCAAAGCTATCAGAAAAAAAAAAAACTGGAGCTGATCCTTCAAAATAATGTTTTTTTTTACATCTGAATAGCATTGGCAAAGATTTCTTCCCTTTTCCATTCTTCTCTATCTAAGAACACTTCAAATATATATATTTTTTTCCAGGTGGTACTACTATGTTTGGCTGTGTAAAACCACACAGAAGAAAGCAGAGGCCAATTTCAAACTTTATTTTTAATTCTTAGGGAATAGTTTCTCGTGGGATCTCTATTCCCTGTGTTTTTGAGAAGTCTTTTGCCAGCAGTGTAAGTCATAACAGTTAACTACCCCACCCATTCCTTTTTTGAAGATTTTAAAATATCTAACTCCAAACTCCTGTATTTATTCTCTGTAAAACAGATTTGGCAGGTTTTTGCCTTGACTTGTTTTTAATTGCTCTGTTTTTCCCTTTTATTTTAGGAACAGTGAAGGAAAACAGCAGACATCACTGTTACAACAGACGCCATTTTTTAATACCCTCAAGATAATGACACAGTTTTGCATTAAAAGCTCCTATTTGCTTGAAATATTACAGGGTTTATCCACAAAGAATCATGGCTACAAACATTTAATTCAGTCAAAAAAACTATTCCTTAAGACTAGATCCTCCAAGGTCCTGTATTAGATCTGCTACTAAAAGCAATGTTAAAAAACTAAAGCCAGTGGCATATTATACCATAGACAAATTAGGCATTTGCTTAGGATCTTGCAAAGAGGGGAGAACGTTTTCTTGCCCCACATTTGGTAGCAAAATCTCAAAGCTACTCCTGGAGATGGGGGATGGGGCACCCTCTGCATGCTGTCAGAAATAATTACATTTTCTTGGTAATATTTAAAGCATTGTACTGAAAATAAACGAAGAAATTTTAAATATCTAAATAGATCAAAAAGCTCTGTTTAAATCATACTTGTAAAGATATTCATCACTCTGCCTAATTTAATTAAATATTAATTCTTCAATAGACGTTCATATCTGAATGGACCATTTAATCTGGGTTCCTATATAGGTAAATGAAACAATTTTCACAGCATTAATTATTTTTTCATCCCATTAGTGTTTCATCACAGGATGGATCAGCTAGCTATATATTGCCAAATGAAAGATACTTGTACAAAGAGAAAATAAATAACTTAATTTGATTTATATTAATGATTATTACTTTAAAAATATTTCTAAAATAGGCACTCATATATACCTGCATACTTTTTCAGGATAAAGACAAAAAAAGTAAATAAAAGCATTTATAAAATATATCTATGTGCTCTATCAAGGTAAGCACAAAAAAGGAGTAAGTGGAAAAAATTAAATAATAATACAATTTAAATAAACATTGCTAAAACTGTTTTTTAACAACACTATTCACTATATCTCTTCTTTCATTTACTTCTTTATAAATCATGTTTTTTTAATATATCCATATGTAGCGTTATATATTAACTTTTAAAAAAGATTCTCATTTGTCTCTTTTCAAAGTTTTCATCCGCTATGTTCAACCATACCTTTCTCTCAATCCATGCACTCTTCCTTCATATATATTTTGCAATTCATTCTCTCTACATTATTATTTACATAGAACTTCAATTTCTAAAACCATCCACTCACAGTTATTTTGGGCAGTTTATAAAGGATTTTAAAAACAGAGAAAATAAATAAATATCACATCATAAAGATTTTACCAGATGTCATTACTTTTCTTTATGTTGGCAAGTTTTAGTAGACATACCTTTTGAAAAATTTAACACCTTTTAGAAAGCAAACAATGTACTTCTTTCATATTAGTCACTCACTTTCATATTTAATCAGTGATGGGATTCAATTTTTTTTACTACCGGTTCTATGGGCGTGGCTTGGCAGGCGTGGTTTGTGGTCATGTGACTGGGTGGGTGTGGCCTACTCCACATTACTCACGTTGAGGGGCGCCTTGCCTCGCCCCACTTGCCTGGCCTCCCGAGCTCTTCTGGTCTTTGTCTATTAATTTGTCTACTACTACAGTGTCTGGTTGATTATCTAATGCCTGCTTGTTCTTCTGAATCCAGAACTCCCACAGATTCTTAGCTCTATTATTCTCCACGATCTTCCATGGAAACTCCTTTTTCCTGGGATTATGCAGTTGCCTTTCTTCCTCAGAAAAGGCCATATTTTGTTTAAAGAATTGCAGACACATACATCCCTGTCCACCATAGCAAAGCACAGTCCTACCCTTATAATTTTTCTGCTTTTTCAAGACAGGTGGACGCACTTCTAAACAAAACACTCGCTGCAGATAGCTCTCTTTTTCACATTGCAAGAAAGTTCAGAAATGGCTCAGTGAGTTAACAACTTACTGGCTGATTTTGGGCCAGTCATTCCCTCTCTCAACCCAGCCTATCTCACAGGACTGTGGTGGGAAAAATAGGAGGAGGAGGAGGGATATTTGGAATGTTTGCTGCTTTGAATTACTTATAAAAATAATGATGGAATATAAATAAATAAATGATTTTTCTGGAGGATGGTGTTTTGCTTTGTGGCAAGTCAGCCATTTTTTAAAAAGTTTAAACGTATTTTGAACAATATATAAATACAGATGAAGTAGATAAATTGCCAAGCAACTAGTGAGGTATGTACAGGCATACATTGGCCCTCTGGGTGGTACAGATGAGGACTGCAGGCCTCAGATAATTGGTAGAGCATATAAAGGAGTCATTAAATCACCATTCTGTCTTCTTTTTTAATACTGCAAATCCACCCTTCTCAGAGGACTGTTTCTGCAAATTCAGAGAGCCTATCAAAATAGTCAACATGAACAATTTGTAGGAAAAGTCATCACATGAGCTTATTTAAATAATTGGAAAAGACAGCACAAAGTAACTGTGTGGAAACAGGGGCCAATAGTTTTATTTTCATAAAGCGTCGCCAAAAATAGTTGTTTTCAATTCTAAGGTACTTCTAACGTACTACTATTAAATATACCTTTTGCTCTCAGTCACCACAAGTGAATACTTCCAAAACTTTCCAAGAGCTTAATTCCAACACTTAAAATCTATAGTGTCACTAGGAGTTGACATATAATCCATTCCAACACCACAAATGTGCAGGACTTTCTCCTCAAAAGTCCCTCATATTATTTTCCAATCTATTAAAAAAAAAAATCTTCCCTTCCCCCTCACCATTCTCTCCACCCCCTTTCCCACCCACCCCGGGGCCAAAACCTGGGTAACCACCCTACCTGCCAAGCTGTTGTAAGAGTTTGCCAGGCCGGTAGCCCCTGCAGAGGAGGCAGTTGAAGCGGCATCCTTGGAGTCTTCCTGGGCCAGCAACAGTTCTTCAGCTCCAGCAACGCCTTGTGATACTTGCCTACAGCTTCCTGGCACCACTTCTTCTTGTAGCACTGAGCTCCTTGGCTTTTGAAATCCAGCACTCTTGGATCAGCTACTTGGGCTCAGCAGCTGAAGAAATGGCGCTGGATTTCAAAAGCCAAGGAGCTCTGCTACAAGAAGAAAAAGTGCCAGGAAGCTATCGGCAAGAGGCCTGGGAGGAGAGCATTCAGCCAGCATTCAGAGGCAAGTGGGAAATGTCGAGGGCCAGCAACCTGCCTCCAAGACGGTGCGGGCAAACAGAAAATAGTGGAAAACGGAAGGGGCCAGTGGGAAACAGCAGGAAATGGCAGGAAATGGCAGGAACCAGTGGCCTGTCTCCGGACAGCATGGGCTAGCGACTTCATGTATTATTGTAAATATAAAGAAGTTAATGAATCCTGCTGCATCAGTTTATCTGTATGTGCTTCTGGATTTGATTTTTGCAAGAAACTCTGATAGTATATTAAATTGCATCCTTAACAATCCACACCACTGCATTCTGGACTAATGAACAGGTAACCAAATTGTCAACCATAGCTTCAAGCAACTCAGTCAGGGAAGCAGCCCTGCAGAAGAAAGCAAATAGAGCACCAGAAATTCTATCTGTTCCCTAGATCTGAAGTTCAGAAATTACTCAGATTAAGTTTATCTGTCACTTTTTTCTTCCTCCCTATATAGAAAGTCCTGGAGCTACCAAATACCAATTTACATTTTTCAAGGGAGGAAAATGCAACTTTCTCCCACAGAGTTCTCTGAAGTCTTCAAACATTTTGCTCTTACATTTTGTTCTTAATCTTCCCAATCCTCTTTTTGCTATTCTTTCTCTGCTAGCATCAAACTCTTCTGAATCTCCCAACTTCCAAGATCTACCCACTCTTCTTCCCCTTTGGCAAGCACAGTGTACAAACACAACGTACATATGTCTCACATCCCCTCAATTACAGCTGGCCATTTTTGCTGCTAAAACTGATTAGATTGGTGCTACAATTTAGAGAATCTTCAGACTAAGCAGCACTTTTATTAGTTCCAGTTTTCAATTTTGCATTGTATAAACATATGGATGAACAGGGTTATCTTAACACTGTTTTAGACTTTACAGTCCAGATTAACAATCCATTTTAGGATATGGAAGAAATTTTAAGCAGTGGGGATGCACGGTTTGACCTTTAAAAAGATTTTTTATTGACTTGACATTTTAAAATATTGATATTCTAATTAATGGCCTACTTAAAACTTACAAGTAGAAAAATATCCCCAATATGAAATCATAGAAACAAAAACAAAAAGCAACATTCCAAGTTTCAAAGAAGAACAGTAATTTGAAATACAAGATCCTCTATTTAATTAAGATTTACCATTCAGTCTGAAAGCAGTCTAATGTCCTGTTCATTCCCATTCTGATTAAAAAATTACAAAGAAAATCATCTACAATTTCAGGTGTTTCAGACAAAGATTGTTTAGTGATCTGGCCTGGCCGTTGAGCCTAGAAAGAAAAATTCAGGAGACATTTTAGAAACACCATTTGCCTCATCATTTGTTTCAGGAATTTTTTTTTTAAATTAAAGACTACTTTTTTGTACATTACAGAGAGATATATAGGCTAATGATAGTTTATTTCTTATCATGCAGCTTTTTAGACTAATTTCATAAAGAAACAGCAGTCATGAATCTATCTCAATGAATTGTGATTAACAACTATGTGCAATAATCTGGCAGTTAACTTTGTCCAAGAGTAGCCAAACATCAGGAATTATTTTGGATACTATGATATGAATATTTTAAATATTGTTCTCCATCCTTCTTCACCTTCTAGTAGGATCACTTTTTATTCCTTTGACTCTTCTCCTATATGATGCTGTCCTACAAACCTGGAGCAGCTACTGTAGATGACAGCAAAGAATTAGATTTTTCCTATCATCACAACATAAGCAGCCCTACTTTTTTGATTACCTTGTAGGGGACAGAATAGATCTTGTGTAAGAGTATGGAAGAAGTCTCGGTGTTGGTTTGATGAATACAAATCTAATGCTACACTTCATTGATATATATTAATTTTTGTTATGGACATCTCTGATAAATTCAGATGTCTGAAGAAAAAAGGGGGTAATATCAAATATCCATATGCTACTGTTTTAGGCAATCTGACCCAGTCTAATAGTTGAACTCATGCAAACTGATTGTTTTCTTAAGTCAATTATAAAAAAAACTTTCATATTAAATTATTTTACTATTTTATTTATTATGAACTCATGCAAATTAACATAGCATATATTATGATATCTAAGATATTTACCATAATTTGGGCATCAATAGTCTGTTCATGCATTGTGTGTAAAGCTTTTGCCAGATCTTCATCGCCTTCCTGTAGACTAAAATCTTCATCTGCTGGAATCTAAGTCAAATTATAAATAGATCTAAAATTAATAGGCTCACTGAGAAATGTTTCAGCATTAAGCATTACAAACTCTTTTAGACAGAGCTAAAACAGGGCTCATATAGAGAAGGTACCATTCTGTGCATGTTAGAATTCAGCTTCAGACTCTGTCATGTCACTCAAATAAGATATAAATAGAAGGAAAAATTCTTTGTCTGGAATCCAGGAAAGCAATTTCTAAACAGGGAAGATTGCATTTAGGGTTTAGTTATGTAGAACAGAAGATGTTTGTGTTTGGCAACCTGTGCAGCCTGTTTTTGTCACTGAAAAAACAATGAGTAGTTAAAACTTGTCAGAAAAAAAATCCAGTGTAACTTCAGACCTCTAACAGATTTCAAAAATTATGCCAACCCTGGAATTGAACTGTCAATAAGAAAGAAGTTTGTTTTAAGTTTTAAAAATATTGCAAATAGCAAAGAAGGGAAAGAGTCTCACCTTGAAGGGAGATGGGTGGCCTAAATTAAATAAATAAAAAAAAAATGATGCCACCAAACACTCCAAACGTATTTTTATTCTTGTAAACATTTTTTTCCTTTCCCATAAGATCATTAAGTTTGTTTCAGTATTTTTGGTATTAAAAAAATTAACCATCTTTGCTATTGGGATTTTTTTGCAGCAAGAAATAATTTAAGTGATCAAAAAAAAACATAAACAAGTATTGCTAGTACCACATGCCTGTTACCTATAACATGTGAAGTTTATATTTTTTTATTTATTTAATGAATTTTGGAGTCTGCTGTTTGTGAATGCTTTTAATGATGTTGAGGATTTAAGCTGCTTGGTAAAGCCAATGTTGCTTTTCTTTTTGGATATGTTCTTTCTGACAGATTTTAGGCTGCTGACCAAGTTGTCTGAAGTTTGGATGGCAAGCAATAACGACTATGCAATACTTTCCCCACTATTTGTGGCCTAAGGATGAAAAATAAGAGCATAGGCATTCCCAATGTTTTGAGTTCCTAATGTTCTCAATCACAAACCATTTAAAACAAAATTCCTTGAATATGAACATGAAAAACACTACTTCATATAGGAAAAAAGGACCACTTGAGTTTTTTCCAGTTTTGTATGAAACATAGCCAATTTAGCATTCTGAAGGGAGCCTTTTTGGTTCAAAGCTCAAAACAAATGAATCTCACCTTTTGACCTGTCAACCTTGACTTTTTAAAAAAATCATGATCAACATAATTTTGAGAAGGCTCGAGTTCTTTTAGAATCTATTAAAACTAATTATCATACAGGTTGAAATTGGATTTTTCTATGCTATATCAGAAACTGCATTCATAATAGCTACCCAGCAACTGTTTGTATATGAACTCTGTAATAGCTCTGCAACTTGATATTCTCAGCATTTGAATTTTGCAGTTGAGTAAATATGATTCAAACGTGCTAAAGTAAAATACCACAAAGAATTGTATTTTTCTGGCTTACTTATCATTTTCTTCATTGAGTACATTTTTTACTGATTTTTAACAGATTGAGAAATTTCTTTCTACTGTGTTTTCCCATGAATTTGATAAAATTAGATTTATCCTTGAACGTGTCTTTGTCATATAATTTAATTAATTAATATTTTTATTATTGGCATATTAATAATAGCTTTCTGTTGAGCAAACACTGACAAATTCGTATTTATTCCAGCTTTGGAAGTCTTTAATTTGTAAACTCTGAAACTAAGGTGAATGCTTGACTTTCATTATGAAGGCCAAATTGCTAGTGGAAAAAAAATGGGATTCTGTAAAAAGAAATAATCTTGTCCATTTTATATTGGTCCTGGGCTCTGAATTCTGATGCATCTAATCAAAATTCTCATGCCTAATTACTATTCTAACAGGAAGACCTCATGGCTCATGCTTTTCCTAATTTTATTCCAGAATTAGTTTTTCCATTAGTGAAATGGTCTATTTTCCTTGTCCATTCATATCAAATTGGTCCAGTTTCAGAGTTGAATAATTCTAATTTAGATAGTGATACTAAAATATTCATTTTAATAATGTGGCTTGGTAATAAGATTCAAGGTGGTGAATTGACAAATTTTCCAGCTTGAATTTAGTATCCTGGCTAAACTGGCTGATGTTTTTTCATTTCTTATCCTCCTGTTTATAATTGTTTGATTATAAATGATTACTAAATTGTTCATATTCATTAAAAAAAAGTTTTAAAAAGCCATTTCTAATGAGATCAGGAAATAAATTCCAATTTCATAATATTAATTTTATATGGAAAGGGAGACCTATTTACTATTAATTTATCAAGATCGGATAGCAAGATCAGAGAATGGATTGGAACTTCATATGCATAAAGTGCTACTTTAAGTTCTTACCTCTTCATATTGATAGTCATCTTCAGAACTTTCAGTTATTGTAACCTCTGCATGTTTAGTTAAGTCTACAATATGAAATTGTATTGGTTACAACATGATTTAATATTATACCTGATATGCGTACAGAGTGCTATTTTGGGGCAATGTATTCATTTTGTATAAATATTTGACTACTAATACTAAAATTAATTTAGCTGCTCATTCTGGTGAGATGGCAAAGAAATTTAATAACTAAATAAAATAAAATAAATCCTAACCCTAATTTATGAACATAATGTAATCAGTTTTAACTTTGTTTTTTCAAACAAAGGTGCTGTGCAGGTCATAGACAGTGTGAAAGGGGTACCATAGATTGGGAAGAGTGTGTGTGTGAGTTCACAAGAGGTTCTGCATGGGTCAGGAAAGGAACACCAGAGGAGTGCATATTGAGGATTATCATGGGGGTATACAAGAGGTGTTATGTGAGTGAGGGATGGTGTACATGGTGTAGCACAGACTGGGAAGGGTGCATAAGGGCATGCAAAAGGTGCTGCATGGGGGGGGGGCATTACATGTCATTGGAGTGCACAGAACAGTGGCATGTGCCAAGAAGATTATACAAGAGTTCCTTCCTCCCTATTTTCTTTTCTTTCTCCCCTTCCCTTTCCAGCAGGCAGGTGTCTGTTGTTGGGTGGGGGAGAGAGCAGGTGATTGTGAGACTGGCTGGGAAACTTTCACAGAACATTTAAAATGAAGATCATGTGACTGAAGGAGCCTTCCAGCAACAGAGCAGCAGCCACTAGGACTGAAGCATCACAACTTTTCCAAATTTCATTTGGGAGCCATGGGTCCCAGATTTTGGACACATTCTGTAATTTAGGCCATTTGAGGTATCAGGGTTCAAAAATTATTGCCATGTGATAGACCATTTCTCCCAGTTAAAGATGATGACAAGAATTTTAGTAGTATACATATTCATAACTCCGAGTATTCCTTTCCCTGAATAGTAGACACTTGATATATTTCTTTTTATTTCCAAATCATTTTCAGAGTGCTGGGAACAGAATAAATGCAAAAAAATTGTATCCAGATCAGAAAATAATGATACCTGAACTTACAAAGTTAACAAAGGCAACCACTATGACAACATTAATGAGTTATTTTGCACAAGACACAGAAATGGATAGCAACTGCACAAATAGTACTAATAAGATTCTATACAACTTATTAATATTAAAGATATGGTTTGCTCAAAATCTGAACAGTACTGAATTAGGCTAATTAGAGTTCAAATCAAATAATATCTTAACTCAAATATTTTCTTTTAAAGCAGATCAAGCCTGAATGTAAATATATGTAAAACACAAGTATTAGTTTATGGATATACGGTGATGAAGGAATACATTACATTTTTATCCAAACATTTCACATAGGAAAATGCCATGGTAGAAAGGATTAAAGAGAAAACAGAAATAGGTAGTTAAATCACCAATAGGTAGTGTTCTGGCAGAAAAATTTTGAAGTAATATATTGCAGAATTTCAGAAACTTCACTGATATTAGCTAGCTTTCTTTCTTAGAGATGCTATAAGCATTTGTTCAAAAACAGTAATTCAGTTTTGTCCCAAAAATCAGTTTGACTGTTATTAGAGCATCATTGCACATATCTATATTTTGCAATAAAGCTTACATGGGAAAAGTATAGGTAATGGTTCCCGATACTGTAAACCAAATCTCTTATTTCTCAGCCTCTTTGAATCCTAACTATCTGTTTATGTATTTGATTTTGTCAGCCTCAGCTTTGCCTGCTTCAGCTGCCATAAGAAACAGGGGAGGGATTAGTTATGGGGCGAAGGGTGGGAAGATGCAGGAGGTGTTTTTTTTTTCCTTGTAGGACGTGTCTTCATAAGAAATGAAAGTGAATCTTCAAAGGGAACGGCTGACCAACTGCCCTACATTCCTGATGAATGACGCTGCCAGACGTGATGCCACCTGACCTTTGGAAGACCTTTGGATTGGCTGATGATCAATGGACACGGGGGGGGGAGAAGCTTAGTAGATGCATTTCGCGCGTTTTGCTCACTTCCAGCTTTACCTGGGTTACGATCATTTCATATTCAGTAAAAGTACTAATCTCTTCAAAATGTTTGAGTTTGGGTTTTCCTTTCCTGGATACTGAAGGAAGCATACCTGACATTAAGCTGGAAGTCACATCCAGTCATCCCGGACAAAAACCGAGGGGACTGTAAATCCAAATTATGTCAGATCGAGGGGAAGAGAAAATGGGGGCAGCGAGTTCAACGGCAGCCGCCCTCCAAACGGAGAAAGAGACTGCAGAATGGTTGGAACGACTCCGTTTAGAGCCGGAGGAAGCTAGATGGTCGAAAGGAGTGGGGAGACTGCCGGACTGGGGGGAGGACCCCCGGGGAGTGACGACTTCCAGACCCCGTAAAAAGGAGGCAGTGTGGATGCAAGAGCAAAAGGAACGTCTCATGATAGAACAAGCCTTGCAGCTTATCCGTGATGTAGAAGAAAGCAGAAAAAACCGTGAGTCTTTTGGAATTCCTGTGGAGAAGGGGGGAGCAGGCCCCAGGGGGGAGCCAGAAGAGACAGCCTGCGGGGGAGAGGAAGAGTTTGAGGAGGAAACATCCCAGGCTTCGGCAGCTCGAGGAAGAGATGCAGCCGGCCAGAGAATCCCAGCCTTGCAGCCCCCCCCCCCCCCCCCGCAGATGAAAAAAGCCAAAAATCCCCCCCCCCTTCCTGGGAAGTTTGATGGGAATCCTAAAGCCTTGGGATTTTTCCTGACTCAAGTGTGGAACCACATGCAGGATTGGGGGGAGGACTACGAAACAGAGGCGGCTAAAGTCAGAAGCGTCGCGAATACCCTAGAGGGAGTAGCTGCTGAGTGGATGGTGGTTCTCCACAATAACAACTCCCTCTTGCTGAGAAATTACAACCAGTTCATGAGGGCCCTTAGGAGGCGTTTTGAAGACCATTTAGCTGAACGAAAGGCGAGACTCAGAATGAAGAGCATTCAGCAGGGCCGGAGGCCGGTGGCAGAGTATATCCAAGAGTTTCGTGAACTGGCACCCTATATGACAGGCTGGTCAGAGATGGCTCTTTTGGAGAGTTTCAAGGATGGGTTGAATGAAGAGATATATCGAGACTGCAGAAGCATGGGGGTCCCCGATGATTTGGATAGATGGTACATAGTAGCTGAGGATGTAGAGATCGAGCTGAGACGGAGCGAACTCCGAGGAAGGCCGATGGGGGACCAGTCATCCTCTTTCCACCGTAAGGGAGCACCCAAGATGACTGGCGGGAAGACCGAATTCAAACCCAAGTCAAAGCCCTTCACCTGTTTCAAATGTGGGAAGGAGGGTCACGGGCTGCCGAATGTTTCTCCAAGCCACCGCCAAAAGCTACCGGGGCCGACCAAAAGAAAGGCGACAAAATACCCGCCAAAACCCGCAGCACCGCCCTGAAAGGAGAAGTCGTTGAGTTCACTCCCCGAAACCAGGGTGAGTTGGGAACTCCGACCAACGATGACGACAGCGAGACGGACTCCGACTCCGACACCGATGATCGGGTGAGTCACACAGAAGAACCCTTACTCATCCCTGTAGAAATAAAGGTGCCCTCCACAGGGACTCAAGCGCAATTGTTAGCCCTGTTGGACTCGGGGTGCACTAGGTGCATAATTAGCCCCAAAGTAGTGGAGGAAATGGGACTGAGACTAAAAACTTTAAAAAGACCCATTGCATTCTGTCAATTAGACAGGTCAATTGCAGGAGGGGGCCCAGCTAGCTTTATGACCGAACCCCTTGAACTGCAGTTGGGGAATCATGTAGAAAATCTCAGATTTATTGTAGCCCTTGGGATGGAGAGACCCCTCATTCTAGGACTGCCCTGGCTTCGAAAATGGAACCCACGGGTAAATTGGAAGACGGGGGTCCTGCGCATCCGCACGGCAGAACCAACTCCGGAAAAGGAAAGCCCCCCCCCCCGAGAGACGACATAAAATCAGAAAGGGCGACAGTAGCCATTAGCCATATTGAGGGAGAAGAGAAAATTCCAAAGGAATATTGGGATCTCAAGGAAGTTTTTAGCGAAAAGGCATCGGATGCTCTACCTCCCCACAGGGCCACCAACTGCACCATTGAAATCCTTCCTGGGGTGAAGCTTCCCAAACCAAAAATTTACCCCATGACACCTCGAGAATTGGGGGAATTGCGAAATTTTATTGACAAAAACTTAAAACGGGGATTCATCGAACGAGCCAAACCCAAGGTGGCGGCGCCAGTAATGTTCCGCGAAAAGAAGGATGGATCCTTTTGTCTCGTAGTTGATTATAGAAATATGAACGCGATTTGCGTAGAAAACGTCTACCCCCTCCCACTCATGAAGGACATGTTAGCCCATTTAGGGAAGGGAAAAATTTTCACCAAACTTGATTTAAGAGAGGCATACTACCGAGTGAGAATAAAAGAGGGGGATGAATGGAAGACAGCATTTAATTGCCCTCTGGGATGTTTCCAGTTTAGAGTACTCCCTTTTGGACTACAGGGAACCCCGGCTGTATTCATGCAGCTGATCAACGAAGTATTGCATGAGCACCTGTATAAGGGGGTGTTGGTCTATTTGGATGACATTCTGATCTATTCTGACAACATGGCCGACCATGTAAAGTTGGTACGGACGGTCTTGAAGAAACTCAGAGCAGCTGAACTCTATGCCAAGCTTTCTAAATGTGAATTTCACCAAGACAAAATCGACTATCTTGGATATCGTATCTCGCATGAGGGAATAGAGATGGACCCTGAAAAGGTCCGGGCAGTGCTGGAATGGGCCACACCGCGCACCCGTAAACAGTTACAGGGTTTCTTAGGGTTTGCTAACTTTTATAGACAATTTATCCCCTCTTTCGCGAAAATCGCACTACCAATTACAGACTTGCTAAAAACCAAAGAGGAAGTTAAGCCCAAACCCTCGAAACCACTAGAATGGACTATGGACTGTCAAGCCGCTTTCGAAAAATTGAAACGACTTTTTGCGACTGAACCTATGCTCAAACACCCCGACATGGAACAACCTTTTGTAGTACAAGCTGACGCCAGCGACGTAGCTGTAGGAGCAATACTCTTGCAAAAGAATGAAAATGGGATATTACAACCCTGTGCTTACACGTCCCGTAAACTGTCGGAGACGGAAAGGAGATGGGCCATATGGGAGAAAGAGGCGTTTGCAGTCAGATGGGCACTGTTGACATGGAGACAATTTTTAGAAGGGGCGAAACACCCTTTCGAAGTGTGGACTGATCATAAGAATCTAGAAGCATTAAAAACACCCCGCAAACTATCACCAAAACAGGCTCGTTGGGCCCAACATTTCAAGCGATTCAATTTCACTCTGCGTTACCTTCCTGGTGGAAAAAACTTCATGGCAGACGCACTTTCCAGATTGCCGCAGTACAACAGCATCAAGGAGGAAATGGTTCAACCAATGATCCCCTTGACACAATTGGCGACACCTGTCACTACCAGAGCGCAGAGTAAAACCGAACCAGAACTCTCGGGGGATTTACTCGAAAATTTGCAAGAAGCACTAAAAACTGACGAGTGGTTTAAGAACCACTCGAATGAATGCACACTTCGTGACGGCCTAGCTTGGGTTCGATCGACATTGTATGTTCCAACCACTTTAAGGACAACCGTATTGACATATGCTCATGATGCCAAGGCCGCAGGACACTTTGCGTTTGTCAAGACTCTACATCTTGTTAAGAGACAATTTTGGTGGCCTGCACTTAAAAAGGACATAGAGGCATATGTGGCTAGCTGTCCAGTATGTGCCTCCGCTAAAAGACCTCCAGGAAAATCCCCTGGATTACTGCAAAGTGTAGCTAGACCGAATGCCCCATGGAAGGAAATATCTATGGATTTTATTGTGGACTTACCAGAGAGTGAGGGCTGCACTGTCATTTGGGTAGTAACTGATTTATTTTCCAAACAAGTGCATTTCATCCCTTGCTCAAAGATCCCTTCAGCAAAAACCCTCGCAAAACTGTTTATTCGGCAGATTTACCGACTACATGGATCTCCGAAAAGAATAATTTCTGACAGGGGTGTGCAATTTACTTTCAGTTTCTGGAAAGAGTTTTTGAAATTGATAGGCTCCGCACAGGGGCTAAGTTCCAGTCACCACCCTCAGACAAATGGGGCCTGTGAAAGAACCAATGGGATGCTCGAACAATACCTGAGGTGTTACGTAAATTACCAGCAAGACAATTGGGTAGACTTGTTGCCATTTGCAGAAGTGGCATATAATAATTCCATACACAGTAGCACTGGATTCACCCCTTTTAAGGTCGCATCGGGCCAGGATTTCGTACCCATTCCCGAGCTACCACAAGATGATCCCCAAAATCCCTCCTTGATGGATTGGATTGAACAATTAAAGAGCACATGGGCAGTGACTCGGAAGGCATTAGATGAGGCACACCGGGCTCATAAGGCGCAAGCCGATAAGAAAAGGTCCCCAGCTCACCTTTATAAAGTGGGAGATAAAGTCTATTTATCTACCAAATGCTTACAGACTACCCAGAAGTCCAAAAAGCTGGGGCCTAAGTATGTGGGACCATTTCGTGTGATTAGACTAATTAATCCAGTAACAGTTGAATTGGAATTACCAAAAACGTTGAGACGCATACATCCTGTATTTCATGTTAGTTTATTGAAACCTGAACACTCGTCTCCCCTAAGGACTGACCAAAGCACCCCTCCAATTCCCATTCTCATAGAGGGGGAGCAACATTTTGAAGTTAAAGAAATCTTGGACTCTAGAAAACACCATGGTAAAGTCCAATATCTGATTGCCTGGAAACATTTCCCTTTGTCTCAGGCTGAATGGGTGAGTAAACGGGATGTCCGAGCTCCCAAGAAAATACAGCAATTCTATACCAAATACCCAGATAAACCTTAATTATTGTATATATTCTGTTTCTCTCTCTTTTCTTTCCTCTTATTTAGGAATAATGTCTCTTCTGCAAGAGGGGCCGAATGTCAGCCTCAGCTTTGCTTGCTTCAGCTGCCATAAGAAACGGGGGAGGGATTAGTTATGGGGCGAAGGGTGGGAAGATGCAGGAGGTGTTTTTTTTCCTTGTAGGACGTGTCTTCATAAGAAACGAAAGTGAATCTTCAAAGGGGACGGCTGACCAACTGCCCTACATTCCTGATGAATGACGCTGCCAGACGTGATGCCACCTGACCTTTGGGAGACCTTTGGATTGGCTGATGATCAATGGACATGGGGTGGGGGGAAGCTTAGTAGATGCATTTCGTGCGTTTTGCTCACTTCCAGCTTTACCTGGGTTGCGATCATTTCATATTCAGTAAAAGTACTAATCTCTTCAAAATGTTTGAGTTTGGGTTTTCCTTTCCTGGATATTGAAGGAAGCATACCTGACATATTTCATATTTTGCAACTACTATATCTTTTTCTTACTGAACCCATAAAGCAATAACTTTCTTTCATCCTTATTATTGCAGCAATCATATGCATTTGTTTTTTACAAATTAGTGGACCAGTGAAATACTGTGGATATAGTACACTTAGACTTCAGCAAGGTATTCAACGAAGTAGACCATAGTCTACTTCTTGGTAAGGTAGAAAAAAATGGAATAGATAGCATCATCATCAGATGGATTTATAACTAGCTGACAAACCATACTCAACGAGTAATCCTTAATGATACTAGGTCTACATGGAGGGAAGTAAGCAGTGGGCTACCACAATGTTCCATCTTAAGCCCAGTACTCTTCAGTATCTTCCTTAGATGAGGGAGTAGAAGGGGAACTTACCAAATTTGCAGATGATATTAATCTAGCAGGAATAGCCAACAGCCTGGATGATAGGCTCAAGATCCAGATGGATCTTGACAGACTTGAACACTGGGCCCTATCTAACAAAATGAAATTCAATGTAGAGAAAAGTAAACTCTTGCACTTAGGCAAGAAAAACCAAAAGTACACATATAAACTGGGTGATACCAGGCTTAATAGCAGCAACTGTGAGAGGGATCTTGGAGTCTTAATGGACAGCCAATAAAATGTGAGCCAACTATGTGCGGTGGCAGCCAAAAAAGCCAATCCAATCCTAAATTGTATTAACAGAGGGATTCAATCAAGATCAAGTGAGGTACTAATACCACTCTATAAAGCCTAGAATACTGCATCCAGTTTTGGTCACTACACTATAAAAAAGATGTTGAGGCTCTAGAAGAGTGCAGAGAAGAGCAACAAAGATGATTAGGGGACTGGAGGCTAAAACATATGAAGAATGGTTATAGAAACTGGGCATAGTGAAGAGAAGGACCAGGGGAGACATGATAGCAGTGTTCCAATATTTGAGGGGCTGTCACAGAGAAGAGGGTGTCAACTTGTTTTGCAAAGCACCTGAAGGCCAGACAGGGAATAATGATGGAAACTGATGAAGAAGAGATTCAACCTAGAAAAAAGGTGAAATTTTCTGACAGTGAGAACAATCAACCAATGGAACAGCTTGGCTTCCAAAGTTGTGGGGGCTTCATCACTGGAGGCTTTCAAGAAGAGACTAGACTGCCATCTGTCAGAAATGATGTAGGGTCTTCTGCTTGGGCAGGGGGTTAGACTACCTTGTAGGGATGACCTACAAGGTCTCTTCCAACTCTGTTAATCTGTTATCTGTTAACTTTTAATCACTCTATCAAGCATCTGTTGCCATGATTTCTCTTATTGTACCTCATACATTTTTGTCGGTTTTTTTCAGGCTTTTACAAAAAAAAACATTTGCATTATTTTCCTTATATCTTCTATCAATTGATTATCTTGGTAAATTAACCTATCTTCAATTTTTTTCATATAGGTCTTATAATGTCTTTTTCTGCAGCCATTCCATTTTCCATTTTCTTTCCCTTTTTTCGTTTTCTATATACATTTTTGTACTTTCGTTTTCAGATTTTTGACACCTTTGTATCCTACCCTATTTATTTAAATCTTTCATCATAAATGATCAAATAATTATTTCAAAGTTCTATTTCTTTGCCATTTGTACATATAAATGTACAAATGGCAAAGAAATTTACAAAAATTTAAATTTACATTTAAAACACATATTCAAAACTTTTTTTTTTTTACAAATAGACATTTAGTCTCATTTATAATCTCCAAATGGCCAAATTACTTTTTATGCACTTTTTTTCCATTCAATAATTCATGTCATTTAAACAGGGAATGTTTCCCTTTGATCACATTCATTTAGAATGTGCTATTTTCTCTGAAAACTCATCTCTGGTTCATCCATGATCCCCTTTCATGATCATACAAATATCATAAAACTATAGGTGTCTGCATTCATAATAATCAAGTAATATTTTCTGCATTTTTTCTAATTCATTCATTCATTCATAACAGTGCTTTTTACTAAGACCCAAGAAGGTGTAGACTAGGTTAGCAGCCTTAGACATATCCTGCTAACAATAACAAAAATACTGATCAGCTACAGCCTACTTTGATCAGAATGTCATAACTGTGCTCAAAGTCCCAATATGCTCACACTAAGCAAGCTGGGATCTCTAAAGTAGAGGCTACCCTGCAAGCCAACATACTGTTAGTTGCAATTCAGCAATTCAAAGTACACTGAAGTATATTGACACATATTTATATAGACTTAAAATTACATTCTGTTGATTTATTTATTATTTTATTTACAGGATCATAAAAGGGTGGTTATTCAATGTAAAAAAGATGTTGAGACTTGGGTGCAGAGAAGAGCAACAAAGATAATTAAAGGGCTGGAGACTAAAACATATGAAGAACGGTTGCAGGAATTGGGTATGTGTAGTCTAGTGAAAGTGCAAGTAGAAAAATAGAGACCACCTTTGGTGGGAAGGTAACAGCATTCTGTGCACCTTTGGCATTTAGTCATGCCGGCCACATGACCATGGAGACATCTTCGGACAGCGCTGGCTCTTTGGCTTTGAAACGGAGATGAGCACTGCCCCTAGAGCCAGAAACAACTAGCACATATGTGCGAAGGGAACCTTTACCTTTACCTTTACCTTTACCTTTACCTTAGTCTAGTGAAAAGAAGGATTGGGGTGACATGATAGCACTGTTCCAATATTTGAGGGGCTGCCACAAAGAAGATGGGGTCAACCTATTCTCCAAAGCATCTTAAGGCAAAACAAGAAGCAATAAATAGAAACTAATCAAGGAGAGAACCAATCTAGAACTAAAGACAGACTTCCTGACAGTGTGAACAATTAACCAGTGAAACAGCTTGCCTCCAGAAGTTGTGGGTGCTCAATCACTGGAAGTTTTTAAGAAGAGATTGGACAGCCACTTGTCTGAAATGGTATAAGATCTCCTACTTTGGTGGGGGGTTGGACTAGAAGACCTCCAGCATCCCCCCACCTCTATTATTCTGTTTTGTTATTCTGTTATTCTTTCTATGATCATGTGTATCCACCCCATCAAGTCTGAAGAAAGTCCAGAATGGTGTAGGTTATCCTGCCATGGATAGGGGGTTGGACTAGAAGACCACCAAGGTGTTTGAGGATTCATCTGATTTACCATCTACCTATTTGCCATTCAGCCTCTCTATAAACTGCTGGAGGTAGGAAAAATATTCCTTGGAGATTTCAACATCCAGACTGCATTATGAGTGTGCTTCTCAACAACCATGACAACATGAAGGCATTTTCACATACCACTTGCACAACATACTGCAGAAGATATGTGCATGGTTTGATCCTGTAATATTAAGAGGATATGATGAAACATCACCATCTCTCTGTCACAACCAGAAGACTGGTAAACTGGAGAAATATTGGCTTATCTGAACTGATGTAAAGGTCACTAAGGTAGCCAGCCTACCACTCCTTAAAGAATGAATGTTCTGGGCGATTTCCCAAGAAACAGATTTTGCAAATTGAGTAGCAAACTAATCCAGAAAAAGTAAGGTATGCATTCTTCTGCCTTATCATACATGGCAACTTTACCCAAAGGAAATGCCTGAAGCTTCAGTGGAACTCTTTTTTTCCTTCCATTACTTCACCAAAGCAGCAGGAGGAAAAAAGTAAACCTGCATCGTAGTACACTGCACAATGTAAAATGCCTTTAACAGTTGTCATAGGAACAACTGTACCCTCTCTCTTTTGTATAAAAAAGCAATGTGGAAAATGTGAGGGAAAATGGAAAATAGTGCATTCTGCCTATTCACTTTCAACAAGGTCTACAGGGAATGGATATAGTTTTACAGGTTTGGTTGAAATTGGTAAATTTAAAAAAAATTCTCGTTTGTCAGATTTATATAGCTCTGTAACTATATAAACTACCTTGGATGTTCATTCCAAAAAGAAACACATTTGTCATAGAAAGAAAATTAAACTAAAACTAAAGAAAAGTAATTATAATTTTTTACATGAAATAAAAAAACCTACACAAATTATAAATTCACCAATAAACGCCAAGTTGTATTGAAGAGTAATATTAAAAAATGTGCCAGATTCATGTATTGAGGCCATGTATTTATATTGTTACATTTTAAAATCTGTTCATTTAATGCAAGCAAGATCATATTTTCCTTTTGTTTAAATAATCTTTTATATTTAAAAGATTAATATTTATATTTGAATATTACCCTTCTTTTACCACTTTAGAGAAGTATATTGTTTCAAGATACAAACAGTATAATCCAACTAGGTATCTACTCAGAATCCCACTATGTTCAGTGGGATGCACGTACACTCCCAATAAGATGGCGTACAAGTGTAATCACGGAGCCCAAGGCTTTATCTTTCTAACTAGCTGGATCTAACAACACGAGTCTTGTTAGATTTTTCAGGGCAAAGAGCGCGATTTGGGGACCCAAGTCTTCTCTAAACCTACTGAGACACCGCACCATCCCCGACCCCTCCAGGGCAGGCGAAGAAAAAAGCCAAGGATACGCTGTAAGCAGAAGGTGCCTTCCGTGGTCGTCGCTTCCTCCATGTTGTCTCCGACAGCAACTCAGCCCCGACGCGTTCTTGGGTTGCCCCTGGAAACCGCCCGGCCATCTTTTGCGGGGATTCGCCCTGTCAGGCTAGCAAGGCTGGCGCGAACTTCCGTTAACGGGATGATTGACCAGGTACTGAGGTCGGCGCCGCTCTATCCTCGCTACCTCTGTGGTCAGTGCCCCCGCGGCAGACTTTTCATTGGGGTGCAGTTTTATAGGCGAAACGTGAATTTGATCGGTTTGATACGGTCACCTCTCCATCCGTTATCAGGGAGGCTCTCGACTATTTATCTATTGCTCCTCTGTTTGAAGCCCCCTCCCATCAAAAAACAAATAGGTTTTTAATGCTCATCCAAATACAATACGTTAAGTGTTCACCCTTAATCCATTAGTTTTTTTGCCGTAGTAGGGGAAATGTTTAGCAGCTTGTTCAGCTACGTTCATTTTCCTTCGCATTGAAAGGTTGCGACCCGGATATTGTTACATCATAAGCAGTATAAAATAAAAATGATTATTTTTAAAATTAGGAAAGCTTGTTTCTAAAATCCATAAATTGTATTATCCAGTTGTTAGAATGTAATCGTTGCTGTCATTTGGTTATTTTCATATTTTTGCAAGCAGTTCATTCAGATGTAAAGTTTTTTTTTCTTGTGCTAGCTCTAAGTGCTAGCTGTAAATGATGATATAGTTATGAAGCATTTAAAAAAAAACAACCTTCCCTGAATAAAGTAACCAAATCCACTTCCATATGACTGCCAAGAAAACTCATGAGTGCAGGGCAATTCAAAATACTGCTAATAACTTAGAACTGTGACAAATTTGTTCAGTACATAAAATAATCTGGAGAGCCATATTGTCTATTTTGCATAATGCCAAAGTATACTTAATGGTGATGTGTAAGAAAACCTTTTTGTAGTAGCATCCCAGCACTGAATTAATTTCTTTGACAAGCTTTTTTGGTTAGTTTCTACAATTCTTCATAGATTCTTAGAATCTAGATTCTTAGAACTGATGACTCTTCTAGTCCAACCCCCTGCTCAAGGCAGGAGTCTTATACAGACCCAATCAAATGGTTGCACAGTCTATTTGAAAACCTCCTCAAATCAACTCATGTTTAAACAATAGTTGCAAATGACTTCACTTTGTATTGTAGACAAATACCCACCATTTTGTTCCTTTTTAGAATAATCAACATTATGCAGGGCACAGAAAAGGAACATGAAGCTGTATGCCAAATAAATTCTCATCTCTCTTTTTCATGATCTCATCAACTCCATCCAACCAAAACTGGAATGGGACAACTTGCTGCATTAGACAAGGTAGACTAGACTAGATGAATTTGACGATTTGAATACGTCTAGAACTGACAAGTGTTCTCTTACTTTATTTTTGCATATTTTAATTTGCATTCCTAACCTGTCATATACAGTTCTGCTTTTGGTAAGTTGAGTTGTGTTTTCTTTTTGTGTGAAGACAGATGCAAAGTAAAAATTAAGTAGTTCTGCTTTCTCTCTATTGCCTGTTACTTCTTTGCCATCTTCCCCCATTAGTGGACTGAAAGAAACTTTTTTTTATTGTTTTTCACATTTGTTGCAAGTCTTACTTACTTTATTTATTTATTTATTATTTAAATTTTTATACCGCCCTTCTCCCGAGGGACTCAGGGCGGTGCACAGCCACAATAAAATACGTAAATCCATAAAATTTAAATAATAATAATAATAATAATAATTTTATTTCTATACCGCCCTTCTCCCGAAGGACTCAGGGCGGTGTACAGCCAATTTAAAAACACAAGACACAACAATGATTAAAAATTAAAATAATTAAATAGATTTGGCCGATTTAAAACCCCAAAAATTTAAAATACCCCAATTTAAAATTATTATGTTGATAGCCCGGCCTGGCAGAACAACAGGGTCTTCAATGCGCAGCGAAACACCCGGAGGTCGGAGATCTTACGTATTTCCGGGGGCAGTTCATTCCACAGGGCTGGGGCTCCCACAGAGAAGGCCCTCCCCCTGGGTGTCGCCAGCCGACATAAAACGACATAAAACGACATAAAAACAATTTAAAACATATTAAATAATTTTGGCCCTATATTAAAACTAAAAACACCCATTAAAATTCGTTATTAAGCCAGCCCAGCCTGTTGAAACAGTAAAGTCTTAAGGGCACGGCGAAAGGTACGTAGGTCAGGGATCATACGAACCTCTGGGGGCAATTCGTTCCAGAGAGCAGGTGCCCCCACAGAGAATGCTCTCCCCCTGGGGGTCGCCAGTTGACATTGTTTGACCGACGGCACCCTGAGGAGTCCCTCTCTGTGGGAGCGTATTGGCCGGTGGGAGGCTATCGGTGGCAGAAGGCATTCTCGTAAGTACCCAGGTCCTAAGCCATGGAGCGCTTTGAAGATGTTAACCAGCACCTTGAATTGCACCCGGAAGACCACCAGGAGCCAGTGCAGCTCGCGCAGGAGCGGTGTTACATGGGTGCGCCATGTCGCTCCCATAATCACCCGCGTGGCCGCATTCTGAACCAGTTGGAGCCTCTGAGTGCTCTTCAAGGGGAGCCCCATGTAGAGAGCATTATAGTAGTCCAGACGGGAAGTGACGAGGGCATGAGTGATCGTGCGCAAGGCGTCCCGGTCCAGAAAGGGATGCAACTGGTGAATCAGGCGAACCTGATAAAAACTTTGTTCAAAGCCTTAGCTTTCCTAACTTCATCTGTGCAGGTTCAAGCTCTTTGTTGATATCCTGCCTTAGTTATGTGTTCTTCTTTCCATTTTTTGTACTTACCCTTTTTTCTCTCAGATGCTATGAGAGTTCTTTGTGTAACCATGCTGGTTTTTCTCTTTTTCAGTGGTATTGAACTGGACTGAGCTTTTATAACTGTTTTTCAGAATTTCCCAAGCTTCTTGAGTTGATTTTCCCTTTAAGATTTGCATCCATGGACTTCCGGCAGTGACGTCAGAGCGGTGTGGGTGAGGGTGCGATCTATAGCTCCTGAAAGCCCAATTAATTCCTGAAAAGGAGCTCTTTAAGGGGATTTCTGAACCCGGAGGGCTCAGAATACTAAAGGGAAAGGTTTTAAGACTTTGGATGATACACTAGTGTCCTGGAGAATAAAACTGAACTCCTTAAATCCAGCGGGGAAAAACTGTCCTTAAGGCAGATCGAGAGCGATGGCGGCCGCAAAGTGAGGAAGCAAAAAGTGGATTCAGCATCGGTGGTCATGGAAGATCGGGGGGGAAAAAAAGAAAGTGAGATTTTTAATAAGCAGAATCACGAAACGAGAGAGGCACAGAGGGAAAAGAAAACGGGAATTGGGAAGGAAAGTGCTTAATGGAGAGATGATCAAATGAAGACATCAGTGAAACAGTGTAATAGAAGTGGCGGAAGAAGTTATCAACAAAGGAGATACAAAGTAACAAACTGAAATATTTGGACTTGAGTTAAGGACTTATCGCAAGGGGAAAAAAGAGTAAATACAGCACAAGAAGGAAGAAACATTGAAGGTATATATAAACTTTGGATTTAAAAATTAAAGAAGTTCTTTCCTTAAATCAGTGGACTGAGAAGGAGATAATTTTGAAAGAAATTTACAGATAGATGTGTGGACAATTGTGGACTTATAAATATTAAGAAGAAAGTAAAGTGTAGTGGGAAGAGGAAAAAAAAGAGATACAGAAGAAAACAAAATACAAAGGGAGAGTCTGGGAGTACTTAGAGATTGTGTGGTAGAATAGAAAATGACTAAGCTTGAACTGTGTGATAGAAAAAATCTGATGCAATAAGGACTGGAGAGAAGAAAATCAGAAAAGAACCCCCCAAAAAGGAAAAGTCTGGTTGGAATTTAATATACTTATACTTACTTACAGAAATTGTAATCTGAGGGGGCAGGAAATTGTGTTTGTTAATAACTTTTGAAAAAGGGGAAGTTATAGAATATATTGCTAAGAATAATCAATGTTAAAGAACTGTTTGGATAAGTGTTGAAGAAACCAAAGGGAAGATATACCTTGATTATTTGGTATTTTATAATAATTATAGTGAAAATATTTGAAAAAGAATAAATACTTAATTAATTAATTAATTAATTAATCTGATTTGGGGAGGAAAAAAGGGGGAACAATTGTTATAGAGCAATTGAATGGTAAAATCTGATTTGAGTGGTGGTGAATAAATTAAAGGGATTGATATATAAGAACTGGTGGTAAAAGGTAAATATAGAATATTGACTAAGAAAATTGTGGTTACAAACTGAGAACAAAAGGAGGGTAATAAAAAAGGGGGGGAGGGAAATATAGACAAATATATATTTATATATATACTAGCTGTACCCGACCACGCATTGCTGTGACCCAGTCTGGTGCTTCCGCTGGGCTAAAAGAGCGAGGCTGAAGTTCCAAACTCTCCACGACCATTTGGTGGGCGTGGCCAACTCGACGTCACTCACTTTCATCAATCACATGACAGCCCCCGAGCCACGCCTAGCCAGCTGGTGATTAGGGCAGAGAACCGGTTGCTAAAAAACAATGGGAACCACAAAATCCTCCCTCTCTGTCTCCCCCTCTCTCTTTGTATCTCTCTATGTCTCTCTCTCTCCCCTGTCTGTAACTCTCTATGTCTCTCTCCCCCCTCTGTATCTCTCTATGTGTCTCTCTCTCCCCCTCTCTCTGTATCTCTATGTCTCTCTCTCCCCCCTCTCTCTGTCTCTCTCTCCCCCCTGTATCTCTCTATGTCTCTCTCTCCCCCCTCTGTATCTCTCTATGTGTCGCTCCCCCTCTCTGTATCTCTCTATGTGTCTCTCCCCCTCTCTGTATCTCTCTATGTCTCTCTCTCCTCCCCTCTGTATCTCTCTGTCTCTCTCTCTCCCCCGTATCTCTATGTGTCTCTCTCCCCCCTCTGTATCTCTCTATGTGTCTCTCCCCCTCTCTGTATCTCTCTATGTCTCTCTCCCACCCTCTCTCTCTCTCTCTCTCTGTATGTGTCTCTCCCCCCCCCCAGTTTCCCTGTATTTCTCTATGTCTCTCTCCCTCCCTCCCTCTCTGTTTATCTCTGTCTCTGGCCCGGCCTGTTCTGCATCCCCCGCCGTCGCCCTTACCCTTTCAGGCCAGGCCTTCGCAGCTCTCCGCACCACAGCAGAAACTCGGGGGCCCCCTCCGTCCTCCCTACACAGATGTTCTCTGGGGGCTCGACAGGGAGACACATAGCAGGGAAGGGAAGGGAGGGAGGGAGGGGGTGCAGCGGGGGTTCGAGGCTGGTTTGGGGCTTCCCGCCCGGAGGAAGAAAGCGGCAAAGCCAGGAGCCACGCACAGCCCACTGGATCCCTGCCGCGCAGTTCTCATCCCCTGCCTGCCAAGGGCAGGGGAATGATTAAATCCCCGCTCTTCCAGGCGAAATGAAGGAGGGCCGGCCATCCTCCCTCCTGGCCGTTTCTGCCCCCCGAAGCCTCCCAGGAGCCCCTTTTCTGCCAGAGGCCAAAATTTTTGTGTAGGCTCCGTGAACTGCCAGAGCGCCCACCTGGGAATCAAAGACGGTGCTGGTCAAAGGCGACCCCGAGGCTCCAGTTGCCTCCATCTCCCGCTCACCGACCGGCTGATCTCAACGGTCAATTGAAAATATGTTAGGGAAGGAAAAAGATAAAACAGCGCCGACAATGAATAGTATGCAAAATATGCTCCAAATGATTCAAGAGTCATTGATGAAGTCACAAGAAAGAATGGCGGATAATCAATCAGGTATTACAGAGACCTGGTTGGGCCAGGAGGGAGGGGTCCCTCTGGTTGAGATGTTCCCACCAGGCTTCAGAGCATTCCATCAGCCAAGGGCCCAGGGTAGGGGCGGGGGTGGTGGTGGCGGTTATTATTAAAGGAGGTCTTGGTCCAAGGGAGACCACTGTGCCACAGATTGCCGGATGTGAGTCCCTCTTTGTGAGGTGGGGTCAGGGGGTTCAGATGGGCTTGTTGCTAATGTACCTGGCTCCCTGCTGCGTGGCAACGGCCCTACCCGAGCTACTCGACGTGATAGCCACGGTGGCAGTTGATACTCCTAGGCTTATGGTCATGGGTGATTTCAACTTGCCATCCATTGGTGAAACGTCCGAGATGGCTCGGGAGTTCATGGCTTCCATGACGGCCATGGACCTGACCCAGTTAGTTCATGGCCCCACTCACAGGGGGGGACACACTCTGGACCTGATTTTTGTCTCTGGCCAGTGGTTGGGTGGTCTTCTTATAGGGGATATAGAGATGGAACCCTTGTCATGGACAGATCACTCGCTCCTTCGCCTGGACCTTCGAACCGCTACACCCCGCCACAGGGAGGCAGAACCAATAAGGTGGGTCCGCCCCAGGCGCCTGATGGATCCGGATAGGTTCCAGACAGAGCTTGGGCCATTTCCTGAGGACCTGACACATGACTCGGCTGATGACCTGGTAGCTGCCTGGGATCGGACAGCTGAGGGGGCTTTAGATTGAGTCGTGCCTTTGTGGCCTCTGACCCAGTGCCGATCCCGTGGGTCTCCATGGTTTACTGAGAAGCTGAGGGAGATGAAGCGCTGGAAAAGACGCCTAGAGAGCGGTTGGAGGGCCAGTCTCGCTGAATCTGACCGAACACTGGTAAGGTTGCATATTAAGACCTACCTAGTGGCGATAAAGGCGGCAAAGTTTAATTACTTTTCCGCTCATATTGCGTCATCAGATAATCGTCCGGCCACCCTGTTCAGGGTGACCCGCTCCCTGCTACATCCAGGAGTGCGGGAGGACCCCCTGGAAGGCAGGGCCGAGGAATTCGGACAATATCTGTATGACAAAATCGCACAGATTTGGGGGGATTTGGACTCTGACTGGGTAGATTCGGGCAGGGTGGCGAGGAATAGTTTTGAGAATGTTATCTGGGAAGAGTTTGACTCTGTGACCCCTGATGACGTGGACAGGACTTTGGGGAGACTTAGTGCAGCCACATGTTTGCTGGACCCATGTCCCTCCTGGTTAGTACTGGCTTCCCGGGAGGTTACACGAGGCTGGCTCCAGGGAATTATCAATGCTTCACTGAGTGAGGGTTACCTCCCCACGGCCTTGAAAGAGGCAGTGGTGAGGCCTCTCCTCAAGAAGCCTTCCCTGGACCCGGCAGTATTAGCCAACCACCGTCCCATCTCCAACCTTCGCTTTGTGGCGAAGGTTGTTGAGAGTGTGGTCGCACAACAGTTTCCACAATACCTGGAGGAAACGTCTTATCTAGATCCATTCCAGTCGGGCTTCAGGCCCGGATACAGCACGGAAACGGCATTGGTCACATTGGTAGATGATCTCTGGAGGGCTCGGGACAGGGGTTGCTCCTCTGTTCTGGTCCTGTTAGACCTCTCAGTGGCTTTTAATACCATTGACCATGGTATCATGCTGCGCCGGTTGGAAGAGTTGGGGATGGGGGGCACCATGTTACGGTGGTTCTCCTTTCTCTTGGACCGGTTGCAGTTTGTGTTGGCAGGGGGGCAGAGGTCGACCTCGAGACGCCTCATGTGGGGTGCCTCAGGGGTCGGTTCTCTCGCCCCTTTTGTTCAACATCTATGTGAAGCCACTGGGTGAGATCATCCATGGCTTCGGGGTGAAGTACCACCAGTACGCTGACGACACCCAGCTGTACATCTCCACCCCCGGCCACCCCAATGATGCCCTTGAAGTGATGTGTCGGTGCCTGGAGGCCGTGCGGATCTGGATGGGGAGGAACAGGCTCAGGCTCAACCCATCCAAGACTGAGTGGCTGTGGTTTCCGGCATCCCAATATAGTCAGTTGACACCATCACTGACTATTGGGGGCCAGTCCTTGGCCCCCACGGAGAGGGCTCGCAATTTGGGCATCCTCCTGGATACGCAGCTGTCCTTGGAGGAACATCTGATGGATGTAGCCAGGGGGACCTTTTATCAGGTTCGCCTGATCCGCCAGTTGCGGCCCTTCCTAGATCGGGATTCCTTGTGCACAGTCACTCATGCCCTCGTCACCTCTCGCCTGGACTATGGTAATGCTCTCTACATGGGGCTCCCCTTGAAGAGCACCCGGAGACTCCAACTGGTCCAGAATGCGGCCGCGCAGGAGCTGCATGGCGCTCCCACATAACATCTCTCCTGCGTGACCTGCACTGGCTCCCAGTGGTCTTCCGGGTGCGCTTCAAGGTGTTGGTTTTCACCTTTAAAGCGCTCCATGGCATAGGACCTGGATATCTTCGAGACCGCCTGCTGCTACCAATGGCCTTCCACCGACCTGTGCACTCCCACAGAGAGGGCCTCCTCAGGGTGCCATCGGCCAAGCAATGTAGACTGGTGGCCCCCAGGGGGAGGGCCTTCTCTGTGGGGGCACCTGCCCTCTGGAATCAACTGCCCCCAGAGATATGAAGAATTCATGACTTCGGTGCCTTCCGCCGTGCCCTGAAGACCTTTTTTTTTCAGCAAGCCGGGCTGGCTTAATACTTTTTAATTTTTTTTATAGGTTTGTTATTGTTCTTTTAATTATGGGGCCAAATGCATATATATCTTTTTTAACTGTATTTTAATGTTTGTATCTATGTTTTTTACTTTGGCTGTACACTGCCCTGAGTCCTTCGGTAGAAGGGCAGTATATAAATTTGATAATAAATAAATAAAAGAAGAGGCCAGAAAACACCATCAAGAAATCAAAAATGAGATAGGGGAAGTAAAAGAAGAATTAAAAAATAAGAAGGAAAAGATGGAAAATATACAACAAACAGTCGTGGAAAAAGAGCAAAAAGTTAAGAAAATAGAAACCAAGGTAGACCAATTAGATCTTAAGTTAGAAATGACGGAGCAGAAAATATTACAATCAAATAAGGAACTGTTGGACTCAATCATATTCTTGGAAATGGAGAAAGCCTCATATTTTCTACGTTTTCAGAATGTCGTGGAGGAGAAAGAGGAAGATCTGGGGGAAAAAATGGTCGAAATAATATCAGAGTTAACACAGAGAGATAAATCGGAGATAAAAGACACCATAGATGAAATTTACCAAGTGCACAACAACTCCATAAGAAGACACCGTTTAGCAAGAGAAGTGCACATAAGATTTATAAAAAAAACAATAAGAGATGAAATCTACAAAAAATCAAGAGAAGGGACCGTAACATATAAAGGGAAAGAGATTATAATTCTAAAACAAGTCCCACGTAGAATTCGAGAGCAAAGGCAACAGTATTTCTAACATCTCACCTTATAAAATACAAAGTAATGTTTAGATGGATTATCCCCGAAGGTATTCTCATCACATGGCAGGATAGGAAATTTAAGGTGGATTCGATAGAAAAAGCTCAAGAATTCTATAAAAACTACCTTGAAGAAGAACAAGAAAGTAAAGATGAATCAGAGAGTAAAAGTCAAGAGAATGATCAACAAGAGGAGCTGGAAAGAGAGAGAGAGATAAGAAAAACTCAAGAAAAAGAACGAGAAGAAAGAGAAGGAGCAAGAGGAAAAGTAAAAAGGGAGACAAGAAACACCAGGAAACAAATACAGTAGGGGTTGGAAGAGACATTATCTTTATTCTCTGTGAATATAAATGGTTTAAATGCACTGAAAAAGAGAACACAAATATTTACAAAATTGAAAAAATTAGAGATAGATGTGATTTGCCTGCAAGAGGTACATATAAAAAAAAAGATTCCAAAAATTATTAGAAAACAAAAAATTAGGAAGATTACACGTATCATTATCACAACAGAAAAAAGGAGGAATTGCAGTGTATGTAAAAGAAAGAATAAATTCAAAATTAGTTTATGCAGATGATGAGGGTAGAACTTTGATGATAAATTTAGAAGCAGAACATAAACAAATTTTATTATTAGTGGTATATGCCCCAAACAAAAATCAACAGGAATATTTCAAAAAATTACATGACAGAATAATAAAACAAGGTGTCGAGTCCTACCGGAGCTCGCCATCGATGGGGGGTGTGGAAGACGGAGGAGCGGAGATAAGCAGCTGCAGAGAACACACAAACAGTTCCTGGATATCAGCATTCCTGCATAGCAGGGCGATGATTGATGACGTTGCCGGGCCTCTCTGATTCTGCTGTCCTCACTGCTCTGGTGCTCACAGCTGCAGCTGTTACTGTTAAGGGAGTGGGGGTGCTTGATTGCTAATCACCGGATGTATGTTTAAGGGGTTGAGTTTTTGTTAAATAGCGCTGTGGTGTGGTTACACCCAGCGCTGACTTTGAACCAAAACACCGACTTGTACTTTACTTTTGACTGCAAGCTTATCATTGCCAAAGTAAACCCTGATTCTCTGTGCGTTACTGGTGATTATTTCCTATCGCAGTTCTGAACGAACGACAGGCCGAGAGAAAGTCAGCACTTGGTTCTTTTTTTTTTTGCAAGAGGTGAGGAGTCCCTGTGGCTTTGCAGCAAAGGGGGATATGGCAGAAGGGACGGCCTTGGAAGAGCAGGAGTGCGGTGGAGATGTGGAGGGGGAGGAACCACTGATAGAGGAGGTGAAGGAGAGTGTGGAACAGTTGGCAGTGAAACCAAAAGTCAAGCAACCCAAGAGCGCCCCGCCCCAACCGGAGGAGGAGAGTTTTCCAGGACAACGGGCTCGGACGGGGGATTGGTGGCCCAGCTCTGTTCTCCTCGGGCCGCGGATGCCAACGCCCCCTCGCTTGGGAGCGTCTTTCCAGGGCTGGAGGGAAAGACGATGGACTGATGAGGATGAAGGGGAGTGGGGGTATCCTGCATCATCCGGTCCCAGCACCATGGATATGCTACGTGAGCGTTTTGGGGAATCTGGATTTCGTGACGCCCCATCCTGGCAGCCCTGGGTTGCAGGGCTGGAGCCTCCAGGTTCTTCTTGGCAGGATACAGGGGTGACCGCTTCGGAGACCCAATTCCGGCTCACAAGTCCTAAATTGAGGATGGAGCGGACCTCTAGACGATCCATGGACCAACCCCCTCCAGAACAAGACCAAGGTGCCTCGTCGGGAGACCTTGGAGCCGGTCCTGAGCCCCAACCAACACAATTGGCAGGGGGCTTACCTGTTGGGGGTCGCGGGGCGACGAGGGACCGACCTAGGCAGGACAGGAGAGCGACTGGAGCAGCGAGGACCCCAGGCCCCATGCCTTGGCCTCCGGGGGCCCCGCCGGGGCTGTGGGTCCCGCAGGCCATTTGGGGACCGCCTGCCCTGCAGACTTCCTTTGACGGAAGCCCTGAACGAGTAGCTCTTTTCTTAAGCCAGGTGATAAGCCATATGGACCAATATGGACAGTGGTATCCCTCCCAGTGGGCTATGGTGGTTGCTGTTACGGGGGTCCTGACGGGAGAAGCGGCTGAGTGGGTGGCAGGCCTCCATGCTAAACATGCAAGGGAACTCGTGGACATGGGACAATTTCTGGAGGCTCTTCGTGCCAGATTTGAAGACGAAACAAGCGCCCAGGTTGCAGAGGGGGATTTGTTTGCGCTTAAGCAACGGGGCGTACCAGCAAAGGAATATGTACAGGAGTTCCGAAAGATTGCGGCTCGGTTGGTGGGATGGCCAGAACGTCTTCTGGTGCACCAATTCCATAAAGGACTAGACCGTGATTTACGGCAAGCCTGCGTGTACTGGGGCTTGCCCCCCAAGTTGAGTGTGTGGTACAAGGCAGCCATCGAATTGGACGTCGGTCTCCGAGAATTCCGTATACGGGGTGAAGGGGTTGCAAGTCAAGGAAAACGACCAGCAGAACGCACACAAACACCCAAGGAGACTAAACCGAATGCTGGCTCCGGCTTGGGGGAAAGGATCCAGCGGCCTGCGTTTCGTTGCTTCAGATGTAATCGCCTTGGTCATCGAGCAGCCGACTGTCCTCATCCCATGCCCCGCAACTCGGACCAAAACCCCCCTCCTAGAGCTGTGTTAAGAGGCAGAGGCCGACCAACAGCCGAACGGTCCCAAATGACTCGGACATCCCGTACGGAGAGGGATCCCCTGGCTACAGATACTAAGAAAGTGGTGGCGGAAAAATTCCCGATTGTGGCTGGGGATAGTGATGACGACGATGAGGACCCACACGACCCGATGGTGAGCGACCCCATCCGACCTTTTGTGGTACCAGTCGTACTCCGAAACCCACGGGCAACCACTGGACGCCGATATGAGGCATTGATTGATTCAGGGTGTACTCGTTGTTTAATTCGTAGGGCAATAGTTGACGAACTTGGGCTGCGGGTTGTGCAGTTGAGAACCCCTATTACCTTTGAACAAATGGATGGTTCATTGCTGGGAGGGGCACCAGTGACTCATATAACAGAAAAAGTGCACCTCGATATTGGGGAGCACACCGAAACCATTCGGTTTATTATAGTGGAGAAAATGTTAGAACCAGTGATATTAGGATTAGCATGGTTGGACAAGTGGGCTCCTACGATATGGTGGGAAGGGGGTTTTCGCAAACTTCGATTACCGTTGGGACCTCCCCCTACCAAGGAGGAAAAAGAGCCAGCAGGGGGAATAGAAGCAGAGAGCCCACCAGCAGAGACGCCGTATCCTAATGTGTATAGGGATCTCGCCAGAGTCTTTAGTGAGGAGGAATGTGAGACCCTGCCCCCTCACCGGCCTACGGATTGCAGTATTGAGTTAATACCCGGGGCGAAGCTACCCAAGCCCCGGATGTATTCAATGACACAACCCGAACTAAAAGAATTATGAAAATATATAGACAAGAACTTGGCCCGGGGTTTTATCACACCTAGTCGATCAAAGATGGCTGCTCCTGTCCTGTTTCGTGGGAAGAAAGATGGGGGTTTACGCTTATGCGTTGACTTCAGAGGTCTCAATGCAGTGTGTGTGGAGCCCCTCTATCCACTTCCCTTAATGAAGGACCTGTTAGCTGCCCTAGCCACCGGTCGTATCTTTACGAAACTCGACCTACGCGAAGCGTATTATAGGATACGAATCAAACCAGGGGATGAGTGGAAAACAACATTCAATTGTCCCTTGGGAAGCTATCAGTTCCAGGTCATGCCATTCGGACTACAGGGTGCCCCTGCGGTGTTCATGCAGTTCATCAATGAAGTGCTGCATGAACATCTGTACAGGGGTGTCCTTGTATATTTGGATGACATCTTAATTTACACGCAAACTGAAGAGGAACATATATCTCTGGTCCGACAGGTCTTAGACAAATTATTAGCTGCTAGGCTGTACGTGAAACTATCCAAATGTGAGTTTCACAAAAAGAGGATAGATTATCTAGGCTATAGAATATCAGAGAGCGGGGTAGAGATGGATCCCAGAAAAGTCCAGGCAGTGCTTGAATGGCAGGCCCCTAGAACCAGAAAGCAATTACAGAGCTTTCTAGGCTTTGCAAACTTCTATCGGCAGTTCATTCCCAGATTTGCTGAAATAGCCCTACCACTAACGGATCTGTTACGGACCAAACCGGCCACGGCTAAACCAAAGCCGGGACAAGCGTTGACGTGGTCGTCAGCGTGTCAAATGGCTTTCGAGCAGTTAAAAACACGCTTTGCTCAAGAACCAGTACTCAAGCATCCAGACCCAACACAGGCATTTGTAGTCCAGGCAGATGCTAGCGACGTGGCTGTAGGAGCAGTACTCCTACAAAGAACACAGCAGGGAGGGTTACAACCTTGTGCCTATACGTCTAAAAAATTAACCACGACAGAGCGGGCATGGGCGATCTGGGAAAAAGAGGCATTTGCGGTCCGTTGGGCATTGATGACATGGCGACATCTCTTGGAGGGGGCGTCTCATCCTTTTGAGGTATGGACGGACCATAAAAACTTAGAAGCCTTACAAACGCTCAGGCGACTACCTCCCAAACAGATAAGGTGGGCACAATATTTCCAGCGTTTCTCTTTCCGGCTGCGGTATGTTCCTGCTGGGAAAAACTTCCTGGCTGATGCGCTGTCCCGGATGCCACAGTATAATAGCAAGCGAGAGGAAGTGATAGAACCTCTAATTGCACCTTCCCAAACCCTGTTAAGACTTACGGAAGTAGATGGTCACTTACGTACCGAGTTTAAAACAGCTTTACAACAGGATCAGTGGGTAATCCAAAACCCCTCTATGGTTAGCTATAATGATGGAATAGCGTGGAGGGAGAATAGAATATACGTTCCAGAACGTTTACGGAACGTAGTATTATGCAGGTGCCATGATGCCAAATCAGCAGGCCATTTTGGGTACTTAAAAACTCTACACCTTGTGAGGAGGCAATTCTGGTGGCCACGAATGCGTAAGGACATAGAAACATACGTAAAAGGTTGCACAACCTGTGCAACCGCCAAACCCTGGTCTGGACGACCGTTAGGACTATTACAGACAGTCGCGAATCCTAGCAGGCCTTGGGAGGAGATCGCTATGGATTTCATAGTTGATCTCCCCCCTAGCCATGGCCACACTGTAATTTGGACGGTGGTAGATCTGTTTTCAAAACAGGCCCACTTTGTGCCATGTAAAAGCATACCATCCGCGCGACAATTAACCGAACTCTTTTTGCAACATATCTATCGTCTCCATGGAGCACCTAAGAGGATTATATCCGACCGCGGTGTTCAATTCACCACTAAGTTTTGGAGACGATTTGTCCGTTTAATTGGGTCCTCTCAAGGGTTAAGTTCAGCATTCCACCCGAGCACTAACGGGGCGTCTGAACGGGCCAATGCCATGGTCGAAAGATATATCAGATGCTACGTTTCTTACCAGCAGACGAATTGGTCAGGACTCCTGCCTTTCGCCGAAGTGGCATATAACAACATACCCCACCGTAGTACTGGGTTCTCCCCTTTCCAAGTAATATATGGCCGAGAGTTTTCAGCCATTCCAGAGTTAGATCCCCCTATGACAGACGGTGACACGCCACACGGTTGGGCCGATAAAATTAGTCATGTATGGCCAAGTGTAAAAACAGCATTACAAAAGGCAGCAGACGAGTACAAAAAATATGCAGACAAGAAAAGAGCTGATCCAAAACCATTCCGGATAGGAGACAAAGTATACTTATCTACAAAATACCTTAAACTCCGACTGCCCAGTAAAAAATTAGGACCTAAATATATAGGACCATTTCCCATAACACAAGTCATCAATCCCGTAACCGTAGCTCTTAAACTTCCCTCTCTGTTCAGTAGGATACATCCCGTATTCCATAGCAGTTTGCTGAAACCGGTGACGATAGAAAGGCCAGGTACCTCGACTACTCCACCGGGTCCCGTGCATACCAACCAATATGAGATAGACCGAATATTGGACTCCAGGGTTCGTAGGGGGATGTTACAATATCTTGTGCGGTGGAAAGGATACCCGGTAACACAGGCCTCGTGGGTGGCAGCACCCGATGTTCACGCTGCCCGATTGATACAACGATTCCATCGGAAATACCCAGACAAACCTAATGCAGGATCGTAACAGTGACTAACATTTGTATGCTTTCTATTTATAGGTGAGCTCCTGGTAGGGGGGGCCGCCTGTCGAGTCCTACCGGAGCTCGCCATCGATGGGGGGTGTGGGAGACGGAGGAGCGGAGATAAGCAGCTGCAGAGAACACACAAACAGTTCCTGGATATCAGCATTCCTGCATAGCAGGGCGATGATTGATGACGTTGCCGGGCCTCTCTGATTCTGCTGTCCTCACTGCTCTGGTGCTCACAGCTGCAGCTGTTACTGTTAAGGGAGTGGGGGTGCTTGATTGCTAATCACCGGATGTATGTTTAAGGGGTTGAGTTTTTGTTAAATAGCGCTGTGGTGTGGTTACACCCAGCGCTGACTTTGAACCAAAACACCGACTTGTACTTTACTTTTGACTGCAAGCTTATCATTGCCAAAGTAAACCCTGATTCTCTGTGCGTTACTGGTGATTATTTCCTATCGCAGTTCTGAACGAATGACAGGCCGAGACAAGGACTAGAAAATGTATGTACTGTATAGTAGGCAATTACAATGCCATAGTTGATAGCAAAAAAAAGATTACTATAGTAACAAGAAAAATAAAAAAAAGAAATAAATATTACCTAAAGAATTCTTCAACATGATATCAGAATTAAGTTTAAAAGACACATGGAGAGAAAGAAAAGCAATATACATATTACTCTCACCCGCATCAATCATGGTCTAGGATTGATATGGCCTGGATGGTAGCACAATTACAATCAGAATTAGAAAAAATAGAAATAGGAATAAATGAATGGGCTGATCATAACCCGATAATTATATACTGGAAAGGACAAAAAAGATACAAAAGATGGACGCTAAATCAAAACATATGTAAAGAGAAAGAATATAAGCAATTGTTGGAAAAAGAGCTAAAGATTTTTCTAAGTGTAAATAAAAAAGAAGACACATCGATTCAAAACCTTTGGGATACATTAAAAGCGTATATTAGAGGGGTGACGATTGCATACATGGCAAAGAAAAGGAGAGAGAAAAGGTCCCAGCAAGAAAAACTTCAAGAAGAACTTAAAAAATTAGAAGAAGACCTGCAGAAAGATCCCCAAAATAAAAAAGTAAAAGAGGAACGGAGAATAACTAAATATAAACTAAATTTAATAACCCAAGAAGAAGTGGCATTGAAAATAAAAATGGCAAAACAAAATTATTTTGAGCATGCAAATAAGGTGAGCAGATGGTTAGCTTATAAACTAAAAAAGGAAAAAGATAAAAGAATGATACAACATTTGAAGGATGAAGAAGAGAAAATCCAATATAAAAGAGAAGATAAGAAATGAATTATACATACTTTCTTTTCTAAATTATACACACAGGAAGAGACAACAGAAGCAGAAATTAAAAATTACCTAGAGGAAACAAATGTATGTAAAGTTACGGAGGAACAGAAAGAAGTACTAAATTGACCAATCTCTGAAACAGAATTTGGAATAGCAATAAAAAGGCAAAAAAACCCAATAAAACGCCAGGACCAGATGGAATACCAGTTGAGTTATATAGGAGTATACAAGAACAGATAGGAGGATTAATGCTGGAAATATACAACGAAGCATTAGAGAAAACAAACATACCCAAAACATGAACAGACGCATTAATCACGCTCATACATAAGGAAGGTTCAGACCAGCAATCAGTACAAAATTACAGGCCTATCTCTTTGTTAAATTCAGATTATAAAATATACATGTCAATTATAGCTGAGAGGTTAAAAACAATTTTAGATAAACACATACATTTGGATCAAAATGGTTTTCTCCCAGGTCGACAAATTAAAAACAACACACAGACCATAATAGATATATTAGAGTTTTATGAAGTGCACCCAAAGAAACAAGTTTCACTGGTTTTCCTTGATGCCCAAAAAGGTTTTGATAATTTAAATTGGAGATTTATGATACAACAATTGAAAAAAATGGAATTTGGGTCAAAATTTGAAAGAATGATTGAGAAAATATATTTAAAACAAACTGCAAGGGTAATTATAAATCAAGATATGACTGATAGATTTGAGATAACAAAAGGTGTGAGACAAGGACGCCCACTTTCCCCACTACTCTTTATATTGTCATTGGAACCACTCTTAAAAAAAATTACAGAAGACCGAGAGATAAAAGAATTGAAGATAAAAAATGAAGAATATAAATTGCAAGCTTTTGCAGACAACATGGTTTTCATAATAGAGGAACCTTTAAAATCAGGCCCTAAATTGATTTTAAAAATAGAAGAATTTGGTGCAGTGGCTGGATTAAAAATTAATAAAAAATAAATCTAAATTGCTAACTAAAAACCTTATAAAAAACAAGAGATAGAATTAGAAAATAGTATGAATATTGAAATAACTAAACAAATAAAATACCTAGGGATTTGGCTAACTGCAAGAGGTTCCTCAATCAAAAAGGACAATTATGATAAATTAATACTGCAAATTGGAAAAGATTTGGAAAATTGGAAAAATCTACAAATTTCTTTTTTTTTAATTTGATTTTTATTATAACAAATAGTAATATACTCAATACATTTTCGGTTCAGTGGTGCAAATACATACATACATATATACATACATACATACATACATACATACATACATACATATATATTTGTTTTCTGAGGTTTTCGCGGGTGTTTGTATGTAGGTCTTTGGTTATTCGGGTTTTCTCCCACGTAAAATTGGAGGTTTCTTGGCAACGTTTAGACGAAGTCTCATTCGTCATCTTCAGGCTGGTGTTCTCGGCTTCGTGCTTCTAGGAGCAATGTGTGTGATCGCAGCTGTTTCTTCCTTTTAACTGCCAGTGGGGGTGTGAACTGATTGGGTGGAAGCTTGGCTGTGTTCTGATTGGGCAGAGGTGTGTTCTTATTGGTTGGGGGTTTGGCTGTGCCCAACCAATTAGAACACACCTCTGCCCAATCAGAACACAGCCAAGCTCCCACCCAATCAGTTCACACCCCCACTGGCAGTTAAAAGGAAGAAACAGCTGCGATCACACACATTACTCCTAGAAGCACAAAGCCGAGAACACCAGCCTGAAGATGACGAATGAGACTTCGTCGAAATGTTGCCAAGAAACCTCCAATTTTACGTGGGAGAAAACCTGAATAACCAAAGACATACATACATACATACATACATACATACATACATACATACAAACATACATATATATATATATACACACACACACACACACACATACACATGCTTTTTTACTTGTCTTTTATTTGATATTGTTTCTTAAAGTTAAGTTTAATTTTAAGACAATTAAGGATAATAGTGCTCCAATCTCTAAAAATACATGTAATAGTGTTCATTTCTCAGTGGTCTTTGTTGATTAATTAATACTTAATCTCTATACTCTATTTCCTTCTTTATTTCTTTTCTCCATCCATTCATACCACATGTCCCACACGCTATAAAATTCCGAATCTTCTCTGTCATTAATTTCTAAAGTCAATTTGTTCATTTCGGCGCACTCCAGTATTTTCCCGATAACATGTTCTTGAGGTGGTATTTGTTTTTCTTTCCAATACTGGGCAAAGGAAATTCTAGCGGCTGTCATTATATGTATAATTAAGTACTTTTTCTTTTTTGCATATTCAATTTTCAGGATTCCCAGGAGAAAGGCTTTTGGTTCGAAATCAAAATTTTATTTTATTATTTCCCTAATCCACATCCATATCATCCTCCAGAATTTTTGTGCCTGATTACAAGTCCACCAGCAGTGATAGAAAGTACCCTGCTGATGATCACATTTCCAACATTTAGGGCTCGAATTGGGGTAGATCTTCGCTATCCTAGCTGGGGCCATATGCTATCTATAAAACAGCTTGTATTGATTTTCCTTGTAGGCCGTCGCCTTTGTCATTTTAAGATTATTATTCCATATTGAATCCCATTCGTTCAGATTTATATTCTGTCCGATATTTTTGGCCCATGCTAACATCGGTTCTTTAACGACTTCCTCTGCCATATCGTACTCCAATAAATAATTATATAATTTGGCTAGTATTTTGTCATCTGTATCCATCCATATCTTGTCAAATCCATTTATGCTCATCTCTATGCCAAATTCCTCCTTATCTTTTTTATATCGGGATTTAATTTGATTATATGGCCACCAGTCTATAGAAGTACCTTGTTCCATCAACTCTTCCCTTGTTTTGAGATTCCCTCCCCCATCTAATAACTCATTGTATCTGACTGTTTTACCCATTTCTAGTACATTTGGATATATTATAGCCTCCATGGTGGAGAGCCATCTCGGAATTTTCATATAGTGCTTCTGGCTTATCTCGCCCCATATTTGTATCAAGATCTCCCTTATTTTATGCCTGTGAAAATAAGTTTTCGTCTTTTTCCCAGTGTCCCAGAGATATGCATGCCAGCCCTTCTGGAGATCATGCCCTTCTAAAGTTAACAGTCTTTTATTTCTCAAGATTGCCCAATCTTTCAGCCATACTAGGTTTGCAGCTTTTTGATATAACACCCATTTAGGTAATCCGAGACCCCCTCTTTCCTTCTTGTCCTGTAAGTTCCTAATTGCTATTCTTGGTTTCTTTCCCTCCCAAATAAATTTTCTAATGATAATATTGAGCTCCAAAAAGAATTTTTTATCTAATTTGACAGGAACCGAATAGATACAATAACTTGGGTAATATACTCATTTTTATTGCCGCAATTCTGCCCTAATAGTGATATCTGTAATTTCCCCCACTTTTCTAGGTCCTGTTTAATATTTCTAATCAATGGTAAATAATTATCCTCTCTGAGGGCCAAGCACCTTGATGAAATCCACACCCCCAGGTATTTTACCTTCTTGGCGATTTGGATCTCCATTAATTCTTCCAATGCTTTCTTTCTTACCTCCATCATGTTTTTTGTTAATAATTTAGTTTTTGATTTATTTAATTTAAAGCCTGCTACCTCTCCATAACTGCCCAATTCTTCCAGAATTTTAGTGCCTGATTCCAATGGTTCTTCCATAATTAATGCCACATCATCCGCGAATGCCTGTGTCTTATATATCTCTTTTCTGATTGTTAAATCCTTTATTTCATTATTATTACTAATCTTTCTCAAAAGTACTTCTAGTGCTAGAATAAATAAAAGTGGGGATAGAGGACATCCTTGTTGGACCCCTTTTCTGATTTGAAAAGCATTTGTTAATTCTCCATTCAGTAATATGTTAGCCTTTTGTTTTTGATAGATTGTGGATATCGTATTAACAAAGTTTGATCCGAATTCCATTTGGGTAATTTGTTGTTTCATAAATTGCCAATTAAGATTGTCAAATGCCTTTTGGGCGTCAACAAAAACCAATGCCATTTCTTTGTTCGGATGTTCCTCATAATACTCCAATACGTCTATTATCATCCTTGTATTATTCCTGATTTGCCTCCCAGGGAGGAATCCATTTTGATCACTGTGTATTAATTTATTCAAAATTATTTTTAGCCTTCCTGCTAAAATGCCCATATAAATTTTGTAGTCCGTATTCAGGAGAGAGATCGGTCTATAATTTTTAATTAATTTTGGATCCTCTCCTTTTTTTTGGAGGAGTGTAATATACGCCTCTCTCCATGATTTTGGAATTTTGGATTCTGTTAGGGCCTCATTATACATTTCTAACAGCTTTGGTAATAGAATTTCTTCCAGATCTGGATTTTTATAGAATTCTCCTGGGAGTCCATCTGGGCCTGGGGATTTATTCTTTTGGAGTTTAGATATTACCATCCTTAATTCTGTCATCATTATTTCTTTATTAAGTATTTCTTTATCCTCTTCCCCGATCTTTGGGAGATTTTCTTTTGACAAGTATTGGACCACCTTTTCGTTGGGAATTTGTTCTTCCGCATACAGAGCCGCGTAATACTCTCGGGCAATCTCCAATTTATCTTCCTGCTTATTGCTAAGATGGCCTTCCGGGTCTTCCAATTGATGGATTATGCCTTTCTCTTTTTCTTTTTTTAATCTATAGGACAGCCACCTACCCGGTTTGTTTGCATTTTCAAAATAATATTGTTTAGTTCGTTTCATTTTGTACGCCAGTTCCTCCTGATCGATAATATTTAATGTGTGCCGTATAACCATCCAATTTTCTTTAGCAGCCTTATTATCTGTTTTTTGTTGTAATTCCCTCTCAGCTTTCCCTAATTCTTCTATCAGTGCCTTCTGCCTCTCTCTTCTTTCCTTATTCCTATGTGCACTATACGATGTTGCTAGTCCTCTTATGTCCGCTTTCATTGTATCCCATATGATACCTCGAGATGTTGCTTCCTTTTCATTTACTTCAAAAAATAAATTTAATTCTTTTTTTACTTTCTCAACATTTTGCTTGTCCTTTAGAAATTGATTATTTAATCTCCATCTTATATTTCTTCTCTTGTACGTACATTCCCATTTAACCTCTAATGGATTATGGTCTGCCCAAATGTTGGGCATGATTTCTGTTGACTTAATATCTAACCCTATATCTCTGCTTACCCACATCATATCAATTCTGGACCAAGATTTTTTACGATTAGAATAATATGTATACTGCCTCTTGTGTGGGTGCAGAGCCCACCAAATATTCACTAGATTAAGTTCTTCTACCATATCAAAGAATTGTTTTGGTAGATTTTTCCTTTTCTCTCTCTCTCTCTCTCTTTCTCTTTTTCCCCCCCTCTTTTTTCTTTTTACCTTTGGTCCCCTTATAATCTCTATTCGGATCTATTACCCCATTGAAATCCCCAATTATGCAAATCTTGCTATTATCCATCATGCTTAATCTCTCTCCTAACTTTTTATAAAAGTCTCCCAAGTTTTCATTCGGGGCATAAATTGCTGTTAATAAAATTAGATAATTGCCTCTCTTAACTTCCACCATTAATATCCTTCCCTTCGGGTCTGCATATTTTAGTTCGGCTTTTATTTCCTTCTTGATGTACAATGCTACTCCCCTCTTCTTTTTGTCAGCTAGAGAGGTAAAAAGATTCCCCAATTTCTTATATTCCAAATATTTTTGATTTTCCTTTTTAATATGAACCTCTTGAAGACACACTATATCCATATTTTGTTTAGCTAATTTTGTAAAAAAAAAAATTCCTCTTTTTGTTATCGTTCAGGCCATTTACGTTGATTGATATCAATTTCCAATCATCCATCTCTTAGTTCTTTTATATTATCCTAATACTTGTTGGCACGTGTAACTCTTTGTGGTCTTTGGTCTTTCTTTGTCTCTTTACTATCCTTATCTTCCGCCTCCTTCTCCTTCGATGTCCCTTCTTTCTCTCTTTTCTGCTGGGTTGCTTCTTCTTCAGATGTTATCGCCTCTAACTCCTCTTTACTGCTTTGATCTTCTTCAGATGCTCGTAATTGATCCAAAAACTCTTGAGCTGCTACTAAGCTATCTATCTTAACTTTATTTCCTTGCCACGTAATCAACATAACTTCCGGTAAGATCCACCTGAAGAGGATGTTCCTCTTGTTTAGTTGAGTAGCTAAAAACCTGTAATCTCTCTTTAACTCCCTTACCCTCCTTGGAATTTGTTTCAATATAGTCACCTCCTTTCCCTTGTACATGACTGGTTCATCTCTTGCCATACTATAGAAAATATCCTTTACCTTCTTCCTTGCGAATCTTATATGCACCTCCCTTGGCAATTTATTTCTTCGTGCATAATTGGTCTGGACCCTATATACCTCATCTATTTCCTTTATAATATCTAATTTATCTTGTTGCAACACCTCACCAATTAATTCCGCCATCACTTGGCCCAGATCTTCTTCCTTATCTTCTGCAATGTTTTGGAAACGGAGATAGAAGGAGGCTCGATCCTTTTCCAATTGGGTAATTGAGTCTGCCAATTCCCTGTTCTGTGCCATCAGTTTTTGGTCAACCGTGACTAAATTTTTTTCCTGTTGTTCCATTTTAGCTTCCATCTTTTTAATCTTCTGTGTATTGATTTGTATCGATTCCTGTATATCATTCACTTTTTGATCTATTACTCTAATATCTCTCTTCAGTTCGATGTGATTGCTAGACATTTTTTCTTGCATCATGATCATCGTGTCCTGTATTGCTGTCAGTGTTGATTGCATTGCTTGCATTGTGGGAATCATTCCTGATTTCTCCATTTTAGAAAGACCTTCAGTTGATTTCTGCATAGCAGGTGATGTCATTGTAATTGTGGGATTTGAGGGTGTTTTCTTTCCTGTTTTTTTCACCGTGGATGGGAGGCTTGTCATCTCCTTTAACACCTTTTTCTGTTCTCTTATTATCTTTTCAATATTTTTCCAGATTGTCATCCACCGATATTTAACTGCCTCTATCAAATATTATCCTTTTTTTCCCCACTCCTAAAAATATCAAGTGTATTTATATTAAGTTGTTTTCCCCCCCCATTCCACTATTCAATATTATTTGGTAAAACAATGATTCAAATTGTTATCTGTTACAAGTCTATCCTGTAATAAGTCACTTATTAATCAATTAATATTTAAACAAATAATTGGGGATCGGAAAGGGAGGGATTGGGAGGCAAAAGGTCAGTCTTGTCCGCATCGAGTCATGATCTGGTTGCTGTGCTCAATTAAAGAGAAGATTTCCTTAAAGATTGGCAGTTTGGAAATTCATTTATTATGAGATAGCATTATCTGACACAGCCAGCACAATCCAATTGAACCACTCCGAGCGTGTTCAGGGGAGAGTGGATATAAATGATAATAGGCACCAACTTCATCGAAATCTTCTTGCTTCCTGTCTTTTGTTGGCTATCACAGCTTCGAGACTGCCATTTAAGGCAGACGCGCCGCGTTAGTTTGACAGCGGCTGTCAGTCCAGCAGAGAGTGCTTGCTCCTCACTGCTCTGCCTGCCGACACCCTGCTATCGTCCGCGGAGCTCTCCAAGCTCCCACGCCTCGAAGGGACCCCAAAACATGACGAAAAAGTGGCGCTGAAGGCAGCGATGGCTGTCACAGTGCCATATCGCTGGGATTCACCAACCGGAAGTCTACAAATTTCATTGATGGGAAGAGTTGCTGCAATAAAAATGAACATCCTGCCCAAAATTCTATTCCTCTTCCAGGTTATACCAATAAGATTAGAAAAAAGCTTTTTTGATTTAATAAACAGATTGATCTCAAAATTTATATGGCAAGGGAGAAAACCTAGAATTAGATTAAAAATTTTACAAGATACCAGGGACAGAGGAGGAGTAGCCCTTCCGGAATGGGAGATTTATTATCAAGCAGCATGCCTAACATGGTTAAAGGAATGGATGGAGTTGGGAAATAAAAGAATATTAACAATTGAAGGACACGATCTACAGGTAGGATGGCATGCATTCTTATGGGGTGAAAAACATAAAACTCATGGATATTTTAGAAGGCATATAATTAGAAATGTATTATTGTCAATCTAGATTAAAATCAAAAAGCAACATTATATGAAAATACCGATCTGGATTTCGCCTAATGAAACATTAACACATCCAAATTTAATAGATTGGACCAAGATAATTAGATACAGGGATATTTTTTAAAAAAATTATTTTTATATGCCGCCCTTCTCCGGAGACTCAGGGCAGCTTACAATGCTTTAAGCAATAGCCTTCATACTTTTGTATATTTTATACAAAGTCAGCTTATTGCCCCCACAAACCGGGTCCTCATTTTACCCACCTTAGAAAGGTTGGAAGGCTGAGTCGACCTTGAACCTGGTGAGAATTGAACTCGCAGTAATTGCAGGCAGCTGGATGTTAAATGCTGCCTTAGTAGGAGGCATTAGCCTCCTACGCCACTCAGGCTCAATATTTTAAATGATTTGGGAAAAATAAAAAAGAAGCAAGAATTGGAACAGGATTTGAATAGGGAAGTTGAATGGTGGATGTATTTACAAATAAGATCAAAATATATAGAAGATATAAAGACAAATGAGGTACAATTGGAGCAAAATGAATTGGATAAAATTGTATATGGGATGGAACAGAAACTAATTAGTAAAATATATAAATTCTTATTATGGTATAAAATGGAAGAGGAATTAGTGAAAGATACTATGATTAAATGGGCAAGGAACTTCAATCACACAGTAGAATTAGAGAAGTGGGAAAAGATGTGGCAAATAAACATGAAATTGACATTATCAATGGCATACAAGGAAAACCAGTTGAAAATGTTTCATAGATGGCATTTGCCTCCAGCCAGAATAGCGAAGATGTTCCACAACAACTCACTGAAATGCTAGAAGTGTAAAAGTAACTATGGAACATATTACCATCTCTTGTGGACTTGCCCAGTGGCAAAGAAATTTTGGGCCAAAGTCAAAAAGTGGCTAGAGAAAATAACAGAGAAATCAATAAAGGGAGAACCAGAAACATTCTTGCTAGGGATTTTTATAGAAAATTACACAAAAGAAACAAAATATTTAATACTACACATACTAACAGCAGCCCACATAGTCTATGTGCAAAATTGGAAAAAAGAAAATTCACCAACAGAAGAAGAGTTAATTAAAAAAAATTAGAATGCGCAGAGATGGACAAACTGACAAAAGAACTTAAGGAGAAAGAGGATACAGAATACTATAAAATTTGGCATAGATGGTATGAGTGGTTGGAAGATAGGAAAAATGAGAAAGAGGAATAAAAGAGAGAGAAATAAATGTTTACATTAAGGGGGGAAATTGGTAAACCATAATAAAAATGACGGAAATGTAAAGATCAAGCAGTGTAGATGAAATAAAGAATATAGATAGCAATATGGAATAAGATAAAGTTAAAATATGTATAAATAGTAATTACTAAGAAAGGATCACTATGAAAAAGCTGTAAAAAAGAGTTTATGTATATAAATGTTGTATGTTTGTGTTTTGTTTTAATGTGTTTACAATAAAAACCTTTAAAAAAAAAAGATTTGCAGCCATGAAATCCTTCCCAACCTCTCCCTGAGTTTGTTAAAATCAGCTCTTTTAAAGTCTAGGACACTGATTTGATTATGTTCTGTTGCTTGTGTCTGTTTTATATTGCATTCTAATATGACGTGGTCACTCTCCCCTAAAGTTCCTGAAACTTCAATATCCTCTATCTGTCAGGTTCCGGAACGGTGCAGTAAAGGAAAATGCCAAACAACAGTGTGAAGTTTGTTGTAGTGTCTTTACCTTCTGCACTCCGGCATTTTCTAACAATCACCCAGTGAAGTTGCAGTGAAATATTGTCAGCGCTAGCCACCCTGTGCTCTCACCATTGTTTTAAAGGCTCCCGTGGTCCACCCCACGCCTCCACCCCCAGCCACGCAATTGACTTGCAGCTTCAGCTGCTCCTCGTCCGTTTCCATGAAGCTCTAATCAATCTTGGTCGTCCTGGGCAGAAGCCCTGCCATCGCACAGGCATGGGGACCAAATGCCGGCTGTTTCCTGTCCGCCTCTCAACTGAGCGGCAGCAGCAACCTCAGAGGCAGTAGAGAAGATGGCAGGGGTGGTCCTGGAAGCAGCCGCAAAGAGGAACTCCTCCGGCGGCAGCCAGAAAGGCAGGACGAGGCTCTCCGGGCACCGGGTATGTGGAGCTGCTGGCTCTCCGTCCACCACCATCCCCACCAGAATGGCAGCCCCGGCTCAGCGGGGCTAACATGTGGCCCCTGTACCACAAAGCCATCTCTGGAAGATAAAAGCCATAGTAAGGTAGGTCACGGAACCCGCTTATCCCACCCTTCTGGCTTGGCTGGGTTCTTTCGGTACAACCTAGCAACCATTCAGTCCAACCCAAGACACTTCCAATAGTGGGTACCCCTTCCATAGGATGTGGTACTGGAGGCGGCCCACATTGCTGCCGAGCATCCAGCACCTTGTCCATCTCATAATGCTGCTCCACCGCTACATTCACAGGTTCCCCGTAACAGCGATCTTTTGACTGGACATAGGAAGCTACTGTGGAAAACAGGATGTGTTTTCCCCAATAACAATGGGAGCTGTAAACAGACAGTGACAGGATTTATGACTTTTACTATCAGAAATGGCCCAATGTATTTTGGTGCAAGTTTCTTACAGGGCACCTTCAGGTTTAAGTACTTGGTGGACAGGTAGACCCTTTGTCCCACATGGAAGGGGGTCTGTGGCCATCTTTTCTTATCTGCTTGGCATTTGTATTTTTCTGACGCCTTCTGCAAAGCCTCCCTGGTGGTTTCCCACACCGTTTTCATCCACGATACCCATTCTTGCAGCCCTACTTCCTCGGGTCTCTGTTGAGGGCACTCAGGTATGGGGACAAATTCGACCCCTGTGGCAACATGGAACGGGGTATATCTGGTGCTACTATGGACAGCGTTGTTATATACTACCTCTGCAAAGGGGAGCAGGTCCACTCAATTGAATTGTTGGTGCTTGACGTAGCACCAGACGTACTGTTCCACCATTGCATTGGCTCTCTTGGCCGCTCAATTGGTGGACAGGTGGAACGCCGAGCTGAGACTCTGGGAAGACCCTATCATAGCTAAGAACTTCTGCCAAAACCTGGCATTGAACTGTACTGCCCTGTCAGATGTGCCTCCGTTCAAAACTCAAGAAAGAAAAACCCCAATTCCATGTTTGTAGAGAAAGGTACTTTTACTGAGCATGAACTGATAGCAGCAAAAGGAAAGCAATATCTGAAGCAAAAGGCGTGAAAATTACATATTGAAAGTATTCCCAAATCCCTCCCCCCAAGGACCCTGGCTGAATGTCCAATCCCCAGCTCCCCAAGATGTCATGTGAGGTGCATCTTCAGATGGCCCCATCCAACTGGTATGCCAGAACGATTGACCTTGACTGGTTATCAACAAGTCCATTCAGCTGCGCAGAAGACGATGAGAGCATTTCTCTCTTTTCCTCCCTTTCTGGTCACATCCCAAGACATCTCCACCAGCTCGCTTCCTCCCACCCAAATACCTATCCTTCCCCCCCCTCACCCCATTACTATGGCAGCCGATAGCAAGCAAGCATCATAGAGGCTGACATTTGGCCCTTCTGCAGAAGAGTTGTTAGTCCTAGGAAAGAAAACAAAGTAAAATGGACAGGGTAGATACTTCCCAAAAGTATCAAAACAAGAAATGACATATAGAATAATACAATCAAGGCTTATCAGGGTATTTGGAGTGGAATAACTGTAAAAGCTTCGGAGCATGGACATCTCGCTCATTCACCCATTCAGATTGAGAGGAAGGGAAATATTTCCAGGCCACCAAATACTGTACTTTCCCCCTATGTTTTCTATTTATTATTTATTATTTATTAATTAAATTTCTATACCGCCCTTCTCCAAATAGGACTCAGGGCGGTGCACAGCCTAAGTAAAAACAGAGCATACAAAATTTAAAAAACAGTATTAAAATAATTAAATATTCTGGCCGTAAATTAAAACAACCCAATTTAAAATCAATTTAAAATTTAGCTCAAGCCAGCCCAGCTAGTTGAAATAAATTGGTTTTCAGGGCCCGACGAAAAATCCAGAGGTCTGTTATTATACGTAACTCTGGGGGAAGGTTATTCCAGAGGGTGGGCGCCGTCACAGAGAAGGCTCTCCCCCTGGGGGTCGCCAGCCGACATTGTCTGGCGGACGGCACCCTGAGGAGGCCCACTCTGTGCGAGCATACTGGCCTAGAATCAAGGATCTCTTTGACCTCGAAATGTTGCTCTCCTTCAATGAGGAGGGGAACTGGAGGGGGGGGGTTGGTCCAGATGAAGTGAGGAGGTATGTTCAGGTTTCAGTAAACTAACATGAAACACTGGGTGGATCCTCCTGAGGGTTTTGGGTAGCTGTAACTGTACCATGACCAGGTTTACAACTCGTACAATAGGAAAAGGGCCTACATATTTAGGCCCAAGTTTTTTCAACTTTTGGGTAGTTTATAGGTACTTAGTGGAGAGGAAAACCCTATCCCCCACTTGGTAGTCCTTTGGTATAGCTCTTTTCTTGTCAGCCTGTTTCTTATGAGCTTGGTGAGCCTCGTTTAATGCCTTACAAGTTATGGGCCAGGTAAACAGAAACTGCTCAATCCAGTCCACCAAGGAAGGGATTTGAGGTTTTTCCTGCAGTAGTTCTGGGATGGGCACAAAGTCCTGACCAGATCCCACCTTGAATGGGGTAAAACCAGTACTACTATGTATGGAGATATTCTAAGCGACCTCTGCAAATGGCAGTAAGTCTGCCCAGTTATCTTGCTGATAATTTACATAACACCTGAGGTATTGTTCTAGCACCGAGTTAGCCCCATTTGTCTGAGGATGGTGGGAAGAGCTTAGCCCCTGGGTGGAGTCTAACAACCTCAGGAACTCCCTCCAGAAGTGGTAGGTGAACTGAACCCCCCTGTCCAAAATTATTCATTCAGGAACACCGTGTAACCTATACACATCTTGAATAAACAGTTTAGCCAACACTTTTGATGAGGGAATCTTGGGGCATGGTACAAAATGCACCTGCTTGGAGAACAAGTCCATAATCTCCCAAATAACTTTATTGTTGAATGGGTAGTTCAACAATAAAGTCCATGGATATCTCCTTCCAAGGAGTTCTGGGTCTGGCAATGTTCTGGAGTAACCCAGGTGGCTTCCCAGGTGGCCTCTTGGCAGAAGCACACACAGGACAGGTAGCAATGTCCTACTTTAGTGAGGGCCATCAGAACTATCATTTAGCTAAGTGTAATGTCTTAACGAACCCAAAATGCCCAGCAGTTTTTGAATCATGGGCTTGTTGTAACACTGCCCCCCTCAGGCTGGCAGCAATGTACAATTTAGCACCCACCCATGCAAGACCATCATGAACAGTACACTCGTTGGAGTGGGATATGAACTAGTCATCAGTTTTTAGTGCTTCCTTTAACTGCTCACTTAAATCGGTGGATAGGTTCAGGTCCCCCTTCCCCTGGGCTCTGGTGATGATGGGAGCAGCCAGCTGCTTTGAGGGAATAACTGGGCAGATTATTTCAGGCCAGGTGCTATTATACTGGGGCAATCTAGAGAGAGCATCTGCCATAAAATTCTTTTCCCCCAGGAAGGTAGCGCAGAGAGAAATTAAACTAATTAAAGTGTTGTGCCCAATGGACTTGTTTGGGCGACAACTTCTGGGGTGTTTTTAGGGCCTCTAGGTTCTTATGGTCTGTCCACACCTCAAAAGGATGTTTTGCCCCTTCAAGGAAATGCCTCCAGGTTAACAGGGCCTATCAGACAGCAAAAGCTTCCTTCTCCCAGATTGCCCATATCCTTTCGGTTTCAGTTAATTTATGGGAAGTGTAGGCGCAGAGCTGTAAAGTTCCATCAACATTTGCTTGAAGTAGCACTGCCCCCACAGCCACATCGCTGGCGTTGGCCTGGACTATGAAAAGGGCCTCCATGTCAGGATGCTTAAGGACGGGCTTAGCTGCAAACAATTGTTTCAGTTTCTCAAAAGCTGCCTGGCACTCCATGGTCCACTTGAGGAGGCTTTGGCTTAGCCTCTCCCTTTGTTTTTAGGAGGTTCATAATGAGTAATGCAATTTGTGCAAATGATGGAATGAATTGTCGATAGAAGTTGGCAAAGCCTAAGAAGCTTTGCAGCTGCTTGCGGGTGCATGGAGGCACCCACTCCAAGACTGCCCGGACTTTCTCCAGATCCAGTTCTATACCCTCATATGATATGTGGTAACCCAAATAGTCAATCTTACTCTGATGAAACTTGCACTTTGACAATTTAGCATACAGTTCAGCAGTCCTGAGTTTTTTTCAGGACCAACCACACTATTTTCACGTGTTCATCCATGGTTTCAGTGTAAATAAGGATGTCATCTAGGTAGACCAGGACCCCCTTGTAAAGATGTTCATGTAGCACCTTATTAATCAATTGCATGAACACAGCTGGTGCCCCCTGTAACCCGAACGGGAGCACCCTAAACTGGAAACAACCTAAAGGACAATTGAAGGCAGTCTTCCATTCATCCCCTTCCTTAATTCAAACTCTGTAGTAAGTCTCTCTCAAGTCCAACTTAGTGAAAATCTTCCCCCTGGCCAGATGAGCTAACATGTTCTTCATAAGGAGCAGTGGGTAAACATTGTCTACGCAAATGGCGTTATTAATTATTATTATTAATAATAATAACATTTTACTATTTTAATGGGTTGTTTTATTAGAGTTTTTTGGCCAATTTATTTAATTGTTTTAAATTGCTTTTAATTTTTATATTGTCATGGTTTTATTTTTGGCTGTACTGAGTCCTTTGGGAGAAGGGCGGTATAGAAATTCAATAAAATAAAATAAAATAAATAAAATAAGGTTCTTGTAATTGACACATAAGCGAAGAGAGCCATCTTTTTTCTCCCGGAACAGCACAGGGGTGGCCACTCGTGGCCTAGCTGGTTGGATGAAGCCCCATTTCAGGTTTTTATCAATAAGGTTTCGCAGCTCTTCTAGCTCACGAGGGGTCACGGAGTAGATCTTTGGTTTAGGGAGCTTCACCCCAGGGAGGATTTCTATGCCGCAGTCCGTGGGCCAGTGGGATAGGAGCATATCTGACGCCGTCTCACTGAATGCCTCCCTGAGGTCCCAATATTCCGTAGGGATTTTCTCCTCCTTGGCAATGCGTTTACTCACTGATGCTGCCAGCTCCTTCGTGGCTTTGACTATGCAGGAAGGTTTTCCCCCTTCCTTCCCCTGCTGGGTGGAGCAGATGCACAACAAACCCTTCCTCCGATTCACATGAGGGTTCCATTTCCGGAGCCAGGGCAGTCTGAGCAAGAGGGGTTGTTCCATTCCCGGGGCTATGATAAAACTCATAGTCTCTTGGTGTTCTCCCATCCACATCTCAATTTGTTCGGTCACAAAGTGCGCTGCCCCCCCCCCACAGCTAGTGACCCATCCAACTGGCAAAATGCTATGGGCACTTTCATTGTCCTCAGTCTCAGCCCCATTTTTCCACCACCTCTGGGCTGATTATGCACCTAGTATACCCAGAGTCCAAAAGGGCTAGCATCTTCCCCTGGGCACCGGATGATGGCATCCTTAACTCCACCGGGATGGTCATGGGGCCGACATGCTGACTTACCAGGGGGTCATCATCGGTGTCAGTTTCACTGTCCCCTGGGGTGATCAGAGCTCCCAACTCCTCCAGGCCTGGGGGAGCAAACTCAATGACTTCCATACCTTTCGGGGCTGTTTCACAGTTCTTTGCTGGCAGCTTCTCGGCTCTTTTCCCTCCAGTTGAGGTCGGGTTGAGCCAGGTTTGGAGAAACAATCAGCAGCTTGGTGCCCCTCCTTCCCCATGAAACACGTGGTGGATCTGGGCTTGGAGGCTGCCCCCCCCCTTTGGCCACTCTAGGGGTTTCTTTTGGGGTGGAGGGAGAAGGCTTGTTCCAGCTGCGCCCCCCCCTCCCGTACTGATCTCTGGCCTGGTCAATTTCCATATCAGCCGCCAACGCATACCAGAGCTGCAGGTCTCAGGGGGCCTCTCGGGAACAACAGCCTTGGTAGACATCCTCATTTTAGGCCATCCTTGTAGCATTCCATCAGGGCCTCTGCAGACCACCCCTGCATGTGGACAACCAGCTGGCAAAATTCCTGGGTATATTCAGCCACTGATCTCTTCCCCTGGGTTAGGATTTTCATCCTGGTTCTAGCCTTTCATTCAGCCAGGGGTCATCAAAACACACTCGGAGAGCTGTCATAAATAAATCGTAATCCCTCAGCAGTGGGGAGTCCTCATTATGCAGGGCCATTATCCACTCAGTTGCGGTCCCCTCCAGGGCCATGGTGACACACTGCACCCTTGCTGCCTCTGAGGTGAAATCCTCCCCGTACTCTTGCATATGGTTCCAGACTTGGACCAGGAAGAATCCCAAAGCCTTGGGATCTCTTCCATATTTTACTCCTAGCTGTGGAATCTTTGGAATGTGGCACCTCCGGGGAATTACCCCCTCCACGGGGGCGGGGGGGGCCTAGGCTGCTGCCATCGCTTGAATTCCTGCAGCCTATGCTGGCTCTGGCCGGGCTCTAGGGATCTCATTTGGGTTTGCAGGGGCTCCTGCCCCCCCCCCCCGGTGCTCAGCCTCCTCACATGAAGGCAAGGCATACCTTTCATGTGCTTTCCAATTTTCAAGAGCTTTTTTTCAAGAGATAGAGGGCTTGGGTCAGCAGGAGGTCTTCTTTGTCCTCTTCCTGCCAAGCAGCCTCTCCATGCCGGCATCTGGCAGCTGTTACTCCAGGGGGAATATCCTCTGGAGCTTCCATCCTTCCCATGCCCAGCGACCATTTGGCTCTGGCTGGCTTTTCTTCAATCTGCAGTTCAGACATCCACTCTGCCGCTTCCCAGATGCAGCAGGACTGGGGGGGGGGAGTGGACCCAGCAACTCCCATGTCCTCCTGGTCACTGCATTGGTTAGACATTCTTTGCTCAGCCCCCACAGTAGAATTTTCTCCGGGATGGCTGTTAAAGCAGATCTTGCTTAATGTCAGGTGTGCCTCCATTCAAAACTCAAGAAAGAAAAACCCCAACTCCATGTTTGTAGAGAAAGGTACTTTTACTGAACATGAACTGATAGCAGCAAAAGGAAAGCAAGATCTGAGGCACAAGGTGCAAAAATTACATATTGATGTAATTTTCGTGATCATGCGCAAAGCGCGTGCGTGAAGAGAACCAGTGGTAACACTGGTTGGAACCCACCACTGGCTTAATCCAAACTCTATAGTAGGCCCCCCGGAGATCCAACTTTGTGAAGACCCTACTCTCCGCCAAACGAGCCAGCATGTCTTTAATTAACGGGAGGGTGTGCATGTGCTCTACACATACTACGTTGATCCCCGGAAGTCAACGCAGAGGCGCAGTCCTACTATCCTTCTCCTGGAACAGGACTGGAGCCGCTACCCACGACCTAGCTGGCTGTATGAAGCCTTGTTTTATATTTTTTTCTATGTAACTCCTCATCTCGGCCAACTCTTGAGGGGTCATCAAATACATTTTCGGTTTTGGTAAAGCCGCCCCTGGAATAATCTCAATAATGCAGTTGGTGGCGCGGTGGGGAGGCAAGGTGCTGCATTCCTGTTCGCTGAACACCTCTTTGAGATCATCATGCACCCTAGGATACCCGGCCGTTTCATTGCTCTCTTGGGTGCTCCCTACCCCACCTGTGTGCTTCTCATGTGGGGCAGGTCAGGCCCTACCCCTATTCTCAGGTGTCTGCAACCCCCTCCCCACCAGATGGTTGGGCCCACTTATCAAGCCAGGCAAGGCTCGGCACGATCTCGTCCATTATTTTTGGGACCACAACAAAACTTATGAGCTCCCAGTGGGGCCCTATTTCTAGGGTGAGCTGCTCAGTAATGTCTGTCGCCGGTTGACCCCCTAACAAGGACCCATCCATCTGTTTGAAGCGTATGGGATGCGTTAACCAAGAGCCTTGGTAGTACAGGGGTTTAAGGCACCCTGTTATTAAGCTGGTTATTAAGACCAGCTGCCTGCAATTACTGCAGGGTTCGAATCTCGCCAAGGCTCAAGGTTGACTCAGCCTTCCATCCTTTCTAAGGTAGGTAAATTGAGGACCCAGTTGTGGGGGCAATAAGCTGACTTTGTATAAATATACAAAAGGATGAAGGCTATTGCTGAGCACATTGTAAGCTGCCCTGAGTCTTCGGAGAAGGGCGGCATATAAATCAAATTAATATATATATATATATATATATATATATATATATATATATATATATATATATCCCCACCCCTAACTTGGCCGCTGTGGCAACGCTCATGAGGCACTGGGTGCAGCCTGAATCCACGAGGGCTTTGCACTCCTGATGCCATCCCACTGTCAAAACCATTGGAATGAGAAAGGGTTTGATAGCGTTACTCACCATGGGGTTGGCCTCTCCCTCATTGTCACTTCCACAGGTTTATTTTATTTTATTATTTTATTATTCATATTTCTATGCTGCCCACTCTCTGAGGACTCTGGGCAGCTTACACCAAAGACAGTATACTAAATAGCATATTGCCCCCAACAATCTGGGTCCTTATTTTACCCACCTCAGAAGGATGGAAGGCTGAGTCAACCTTGAGCCGGTGAGATTTGATCCGCTGATCTGCTGAACTAGCAGTCAGCTGAAGTAGCTGCAGTACTGCACTCTAACCATTGCGCCACCTCAGGTTGTCTCTCCTTCGGTTGGGCTGGTGCCGGTTCCAGCAGGGGTAGGATGACTCACCTGTTGCACCCCTTGTGACTTCTCCGGTGTTTTCCTGATGCTCTTCCTCGCTATGCCCTGTCTGGGTCCTGGTATTCCAGTGGAAGCCTTAGGGCCCACCTTGGAGCAGTCTATCGCTCGATGGCCCGGCTTTCCGCAATGGAAACATGTCATTGGGGCCTGTGCAGGTCCGGTCTTGGTGGGTGAAGTCATAGATGGGGTTGAGGCTTGTGGCTGTTGCATCAGGCTTGCTCTTACGGGTCGGTCTGGTGGCTTCCGTCCTCTCATGGGCCAGTCCGCTCTAGATTGGTCATCCCTCCTGAGCTCAACATCTATCTCGGTGGCTGCCTGGAGCCAGGTCACAAAACGGGGTGGCAGACCACGGGTCACACATGCCTGCCGTAAAGCACGGTCTAAGCCAGCTTTGAATTGGTGTACCAACAACCTCTCCAGCCAACCCCTCACCTTTCCTGACAACCTCCAAAACTCCCATATATACTCGACCACCAACCTACCACGTTGCCAGGCCACTAACAGTTCCCCCTCTGCCTGTTGCACCCTTGTGCTGTCCTCGAACTACTCTTGCAATGCAGAGAGAAACAGGCCAATATCTCCTAGCTCCCCAGCATGGTCATTATACAAGTCGGTGACCCATTCAGCCACCTCGCCATCCACTGCCATGGCCATGGCCCATTGGGATGGATATAAATGACCATACTTGTCAAGGTGATCAATTACCTGTCCTAAAAACAGGGCCACCCTATCTGGACTACCATCGAAGGATGCTTTCACAGCTGGTGGGTCCCAATGTCCCAAGGGCCCCTGTCCTTGGCCTGCCACTGGCCAGGAATGGGGTGGGGTTTGGTTGTCCTGCCCCAGAGGCCTGGTCAGCCCTTGGTCATCATATAAGAGAACCGCTGAACAGGCGTGGTGTTTGCAGGTGGTCTGCGGCCCACCGGCCTATTGCCTAATGCATTGTATCCTGGGCCCGGTCCAACTGGCGTAATGTGAGCGGGGGGCCCTCGTGAGGTGGGCACCGTGAGCCGGTTGGGGTTCTGTGGCCCTCTTCCAGCCACCTCCAGTGCCCAGCCCCTGAAATCCGGTTGGTCCAAACATCTCTCTCAGTACATCCAAGGTCTGGCTCCCCAACTCAGTGGAGTAGCTCCATTCATCCTCTGATATGCGTCTCTGTCTCTCCATTGCATGAAATGGTTCCTGGAGGGAGTGAGCGTAGGAAGAACCTGCGGGTGGTCCTTGTATTCACCTGGCCCCGAGGACCCCAACCACCATTCTCCCACCACACTCCCTGGTCTTGGCAGAGGATGACCAGTCTCAGCCGTCCCACGAGCCCCATGTGCTACACGTTCCTTAGGTGGTGCTGCACGTTCCTTAGGTCTAACATCTGGACCCAGAGATAGAGCTGGCAGGTCTTCCAGGGTAGCAAGCTCCACTGGCTCCACAAACTGTTCTGCTAATTCCGTGATGTCCAGCCCGGCTGCGTCCCCTCTGCCATGCTTCACATAGGAGAGGGTACTGTCAGGTTCCAGAACGGCGTGGTAAAGGAAAACGCCAAACAACAGTGTGAAATTTGTTGTAGTGTCTTTACCTTCCATGTTCCGGCACTTTCTAACAATCACCCAGTGTAGTTGCAGTGAAATATTGTCAGCGCTAGCCGCCCTGTGCTCCCACCACCATTTTAAAGGCTCCCATGGTCCACCCTGCGCCTCCACACCCCTGGATCCACCTCCGCCATGCAATCGCCTCGCAGCCCCAGCTGCTCTGCATCTGTGTCCATGAAGCTCTGATCAATCCTGGTCATCCTGGGCAGAAGCCCTGCCATCACGCAGGTGTGGGGCCCAAACGCTGGCTGTTTCCGGCCCAAACATCAGCTTTTTCTTGTCTGCCTCTCAGCTGAGCGGTGGCCCCTGAAGTGGGAGAGAAGATGGTGGCGGCGGAGGTCCCAGAAGCAGCCGCAAAGAGGGACTCCTCCAGCGACAGTCAGAAGGGCAGAACAAGACTCTCTGGGCACTGAGTATGTGGGGCTGCTGGCTCTCCATCCACCACCATCCCCGCTGGAATGGGACACTATTACTTCTTCTGTATTGGTAAGAATAAGGTCCAATATAGCTTTTCCTCTAGTTGCCTCCTCTATGTAGTGATGTAGTTAGGTGGGTCAGAAATTTGTTTGATCTCCCATTTGTTGTAGAATTTGTCTGCTAGTAATGTCAGGCTAGTTAAAGTCCCCCATTACTACTGTGGTGTGTTTCCTTCATAATTAGCAAAAAGTGCATCTATTTCTTCTGCTTGGTTGAGTTACCTCATTCATTTTTCTTTTTATGTTCACCATAAGCATTCGAGAAGGTTTTCATCCTTTGTTGTGTGCATCTCTGTAGAGAGGAAGTGATCTCTAACATATAATGCAACTCCACATCATCTTTTGTTAGGTCTGTTTCTTTTGAATAGTTTGTATCCTATCCACGTTTCTGTAATGGCAACTATATAACATTTGCTGTCTTGTACTAGTATTTCAAGTTCATCCTGTTTGTTCCCTAAACTTTGAGCGTTTAGGAAAGTTTATTCTTTGCTTTTTTCCTTTTTTGTGTTTTTCTTCTGTACTTTTTTCTTTTTCTTTTAAATAATAAACATTTATATATATATATATATATATATATATATATATTACTATGTTGTTGTATTAATTTTACTTGTTTAATTTACTCCTTAATAAAATTATATTTTAAAAAAGAAAATGTGTCCAAAGTGACCTGTTCATATTTGTAATTCTATGAAAACAGACTCATCGAATCTGGTCATATTGTTTTAGCTAATTAAGTTTAAAAAGTCAATAACATAGTTTGTCTTTCTTATTCTGAGCAGAGATACTGTATAGAAATGTTTAATATACTTCTATATCTCCTTAAGATTGACAGAAATATAGCTAGACGAACTTGCATAGATACATAAATGTACTGTAAATTAGTATTCTTTTAAATATTACACTTGTTTTCTGTTGCTTTTTGTTTCAACTTTGTATTGTTACGAGTTTGGAGGTGATCTATTTTTTGTTTTGTCTTTGAAAAAGGACAAAAATACTTCCATATAGTAAGTATAAATTAAATAAACATTCTATCATTATTGATAGAATAATATCTATCATTACGCATCTCCCACTACCGAGAGGAAAACAAGCCACACTGCTCAGCGACTACACACCCACAATGACAAATCCAGTTAGGACAAGTCAAGTAAGGGACAAGTTTTATGAAGATGTCGATGCCCTACTTTCATCTGTGAAGCACACTGACAGGCTGATTCTACTGGGCGATTTCAACGCGAGAGTATGATCCGATCACTCTGCCTGGGATGGCATTATTGGAAAAAATGGAATCGGCAAATGTAACAGCAATGGCCTATTACTACTGAAGACATGTGCAGCTCATGATCTGATCATCATCACTACCACTTTTCACCTGCCCACTCACAAAAAGACGTCCTGGATGCATCCACACTCCAAGCACTGGCATCTTATTGATTATGTCATCATGTGGAGGAAAGACAGACAGGATGTAAGGGTGACCAAGGCCATGCCGAGTGTTGACTTTGGACTGACCATAGACTCATCATCTCCAAATTAAGCTTTCACATCAAGCCAAAGAGATGTCCACAGGGAAACAATTAATTAGGGCATCTTTCAGAAACTTCACAGCTATGATGAAACGGATCAACGTCAGTAAACTGAGGAACCCCAACACAGCAACTTCACTAGCAGAAGATCTTGACAACCAATTCTCAGAGCTGCAATTAGAGGGAAATGCTGAGAAGGACTGGGAACTCTTTCAGGATATTGTGCACTCTTCTGCACTAAAGGTTCTTGGATCCTCACACAGGAAAGAGCAGAACTGGTTTGACAAAAACGATGAAGAGAGCAAGGCCCTACTTGCTGAAAAGCACCTCCTTCCCCATGCTTATCAGAATGACCCATCATCAACAGCTAAGAAAAATGCCTTCAACAACACTCGCAGGACTGTACAAAGCAAGCTTCATAAAATGCAGGACTCCTGGTTGAGTACCAAAACAGATGAAATTCAGAAGTTTGCTGATAGAAACAATGCTACGAAGCTCTCAGATCCTTGTACGGACCTCAGCCCTCAGGGAACTCCCCTCTATTGGACTCAGATGGTGCAACTCTCATGACTGAGAAGACTACTGAAGGTGTACTGAACCACCCATCTCCCATCAACAATGAGACGATCGACAGAATGCCCCAGGTGGCTATCAACCACAACCTGGATGCCCCACCATCAAAGACTGAAACCCTACAGGCCATCAGCCAACTGACCAGTGGCAAGGCGCCAGGATTTGGTGCTATCCCAGCAGATGTCTATAAAGATGGCGGTGCAGTGCTTGTCAACAAAATCACTCAGCTGTTCCAGTCTTTCTGGAATCAAGGATCCATTCCTCAGGAACTGAAAGATGCATCCATCATACGCCTCTACAAGAGGAAGGTAATTGACAAGTCTGCAATAATCATAGAGGAATATCACTGCTTTCTTTTTTTTTTTTATTGCAAAAGTTTTACAATTACATTTTCACCTCTTTTCCCCCCCACCTCCCCCCCCAGACTTCCCAACCTCCCTAACCCTCCATAACCCTCCCCTCCCCCCAGACTTCCCTATAATATACTCATACTCATAAAAAACCCTTAATATAACACTTATATATAAACTTGAACCCCTCCCTCCCCTGTATAATTTTTCTCTTTACCTCATTACATTAAAATATTTCCAATACATTATTTTCAAATAAAAGCTATTTGATACTTTCTAGTTTGATATTTGTTCTGAACATATTCTATCCACCTTTTCCATTCCCATTCATAAGTCTCTTGTGAACAATCTTTTAAATATGCTGAAATCTTCGCCATCTCTGCAAAACTGGCCATCCTCAAAGTCCATTCCTCGATAGTGGGCAAAGCTTCATTCTTCCAGTATTTACCTATCAACAATCTTGCTGCTGTTATCATATACAATATCAATTTTGTTTCACCCAATGTAAAACCCTTAACTATACCCAATAAAAACAGTTGTGGAGAAAATTGAATTTTTTTCTTCAAAACATTCTGCATGACCCACCAAATTTTTATCCAAAAAGCCTTAACTTTCCTACAGGTCCACCAAACATGATAATACGTAGCATCCAAACATTCACATCTCCAACATTTTGGCTGAACATTAGGGTACATACATGACAACTTTTTGGGATCTAAATGCCATCTATAAAACATTTTATAGAAATTTTCCCTCAGGTTCTGCGACTGTGTAAATTTAACATTCTGAACCCAAATTTTTTCCCATGTTTCCAACATCACTGGTTCTTCAAAATTTTGTGCCCACTTAATCATACAGTCTTTAACTAATTCAGTTTCTGAGTCCCTTTCTAGCAAAACATTATAAAGCCTTTTGATATGCATTGGACCTTTCTCTCTTATATGTCTAACCAATTCTTCCTCGTGCAACATAATACCAGTTTTTTGGTCCTCTTTCCATCTCAATTGTAATTGATTATATTGTAACCAAGTTAAATTAATCCCTTCGTCCAACAGTGTCTGCAATGTCTTCAGCTGCCATCTGCCCGCATCTGTAAAAAGAACCTCTTTGTATAAAAACCCCCCGAGTGACATTATATTTGTATTCCACAAAGTATGACCAAGATCCAGCCATAGCGGTATTTTATAATCCCATTTGAGTCGATGCTTCTTCCAAACTCTCATCAAAGAGTCTCTAAGTATATGACTTTTAAATACTTTATCAACTTTGTCATCATAAAATAAGTAAGCATGCCATCCAAATTCAAGATCAAAACTTTCTGCATTCAATATTCCAGCCTTTTTACTTCCAAACCAATCACTTGTTAAAGTTAAAGCTGCTGCATCATAATATAACTGTAGGTTTGGAAGTTTAAGACCTCCTCTTTCTGGAACATCTTGCATAATTTTCAATTTCACTCTCGGCTTCTTCTCGTTCCAGACGAACTTATTCACTCCAGATTGCCAAACTTTCAATTGTTTATCACTTTTAAGCACCGGAATCATTTGAAACAAAAGAAGAAATCTTGGCAAAATATTCATCTTAACTGCTGCTATTCTTCCAAGTAGAGACAGCTGCAGTTTTTTCCAAGTCTCCATATCTTTCTGCACCTCTCGCCACAACACCTCATAGTTATTTTGAAACAATTTCATGTTTGATTCTGCAACCTGAACTCCTAGATATTTTACCTTAGGTACAGTCTCAAAACCTGCCCTCCTTTCAAGCTCATGTTTACGATCTTGTGTCATGTTTTTAGCTATCATTTTAGTCTTTTTTGGATTCAGTCTAAAACCTGAAACTTTACCATAGTCTTGTATAATGTCCTTCATCAAGATTATTGATTCCATTGGTTGTGATAGGGTAACAACCAGATCATCTGCAAATGCCTTTATTCTGTAATCCTCTTGCCTAATCTTTATACCTTTCAAGATATTAGAGTCCCGTATTGTATTTAGCAAGACTTCTAGTGTTAAAATAAATAAAAGTGGGGACAACGGACATCCCTGTCTTGTTCCTTTTTCAATTTTAAACTCTGTTGTCAGACTTCCATTAATAATGATCTGTGCCTTTTGCTCTTGATAAATTGCTGAAATCGCCTGTATAAATTGATCCCCAAAGTCCATCTTTTTTAAAGTCTTTAGTAGAAAATTCCAATCCACTCTATCAAAGGCCTTCTCTGCGTCCAAAAAGACCAGCACTGCAGGAATCTGTTTATTCTTCTCAAGATATTCCAATAAATCTATTACTTGCCTTACATTGTCCTTCATGTATCTGCCCTCGATAAATCCCGCTTGATCATCATGAATCACCTTTTGAATTACTGGCATCAACCTGTTGGCTAGTACTTTCGCAAAGATTTTATAATCTGTATTCAAAAGAGATATTGGTCTATAGTTCTCTGGTTTTTTAGGACCGATTTGTTCTTTTGGTATCAAAGATATGTAAGCTGTTGTCCATGATGGGGGTATTTTACCCCCTTGCTGAATATTGCAAAATAAATCTCTAAGTTGTTCCACTTGCAAAGTTTTGTAATACACTGCGGTCAAACCATCCGTGCCAGGAGCTTTGGCTGTTTTTAACTGTTTAATTGCTACTATTATCTCCTCCTCTGTTATAGGACAATTCATTCTTTCCTTTTGTTGATCAGTAATTTTTGTAACTCTTTTATCGTTTAAATATTTTTCTATAAGTCCATTCTGCACCTCATCTTTAGCATATAATTTAGTATAATAGTCCACAAAAGCTTCTTTAATTAATTTTTGTTGAAAGATTTCTTTCCCTCCAATATCAATACTATCAATAGTCCGTATACTTTGTTTTTTCCTCAATGTGTAAGCCAACCATCTGCCCGGTTTATTAGCGTTACAAAATGTATTATGCTTCGCATATTGTAAATTTGTTGCAACTTGTTCCGCCATAAGCATTTGAAATTGGTCTTTCAAAAGTTTTATAGCACTGCGTATTCTTTCATCTGTTGGATTTTTAATAAGTAACTGTTCTTTATTCTTTATTTCTGTTTCCAATTCAGATCTTTTCTTTTGTCGAAACAGTCTATGTTTAGAGTTCATGTAGATAAGTACCCCTCTCATATAAGCTTTACTTGCATCCCACACAATTTCAATTGGGGTACCTTTATTCAAATTTATTTCAAAAAATTCTTTCAAAAGCTTTTTAAGTTCTGTTGTATTTTTTTCATATCTAAACAAATTCTCATTTAATCTCCAAGAATGTCTCTCAACCTTGTCCATCTCAATTTCTATCCATACTGGGCTATGGTCAGTCAAAGTTCTTGGAAAAATCTTTGTTCTTTTTGTCTTAACAAGTAAATCATCTGTCAACAAAATGAAGTCAATCCTAGAGAAGGATCTGTGTCTGTCAGAAAAAAAAGTGTAGTCCAAGTCTTTTGAATTATGTATTCTCCAAACATCTTTTAGTTCCATATCTTCTTTCATGTCAAAAAAGGTCTGTGGTAATCTGATCCTAGACTTTGCCAAAGCCGGTTTCCTTGTCTTCGGTGACGGCGGCGCCTTTTGAAGCTCCGCCAGCCCCGCCGCCTGTAGAGCCGCTTCGAGACGAAGAAGCGGCTCGAAAACTTCAAAATCCACAGGATTGATGAAGTAGAGATCGCAGGGCACACGTCGAGCCCCTGTAATCCCCCAGGGAAGTTTCTGGGGAGAGAACAGGCGTGGCTCCCTCCCAACCTGCTGAAACTCCGGGCGACGTGGGACGATTCTGCCTTCGCAGAACAAGCCGGCTGCAGGAAACTTAAAGTGAAAAGAACCAGCTTTAATAAACAGCGAAACTACCTGAATCCTGAAACTTGGAAACGCAAGTATTAGCGCTTTGTTGACTTTTTAATCTGAGAAAAATGCGAATGAGTGAAAGTGCTTTGAAAAAACATGGCGCTCAGCCTCAGAGTTAACGAGCCAGCGAGTGTGGATTGGTGAAGTTATTTTGCTTTGTTACAAAGTTTCCAAGTTGCTACAAAGTTGCCTTGTTTGTAATAAGAGAAACAAGTGGAAAATTTCTCCCTTTTCAATACTTGACTTTGCTTTACTTCAACTTTTATTTGATCAAATCTGGGGGACTTTTTTAGAAGTCTTTGTGCAGGAGGGAAAGGAAAAGGAACTTCCCTCTTTAGAAAAACTAGATCACGTGGCAGGATGGCTTCAAAGAAGCAGGAAGGGAAGGCAACAGGGGGGGGATCCCCCACACACAAACATGAAACGCAGCTTCCCCCTGCTCAACAGCTACAGACTCAGAAAAAAGAATTTGATGTGGGCGATTTAAAAGAATTTATTTCTAAAACTTTGGATGATAAATTTCAAAAATCTCAACAGGAGATAGATGATAAACTTCAAAAATCACATCAGGAATTTTTGCAGGAAATTAATGAAGTTAAAGATATGGTGAAACAGAATCAAAACAAGGTGACCCAAAAAATATCAGAAGTGGCATCTGGCCTGGCAGAATTTATTGGGAAAGTTGATTTTAAAGTTGAAGAACTTAAATCAGAAGTTAATGTTAAGATGAAAGACAATGATTATAAAATTGCTGATGTTGACAATAAAATGCAAAGAGTTGAAAACGAGATTGTCATGATACAATTCAGGGCAATGGAGTTTGCTATACGGCTTCGAGGAATTCGAGAGGAGGAAAGACAGGATTTGAGACAAGTTTGTTCTGAGGCCCTGGCCAAGATTCTACAAGTTAATCCTGATGTGGTTTTTCACAAAATAGACAAAATTTACAGAGTGAACTCCTGGGTGGCCAGACAAAGACAATTACCTAGAGATGTGGTCATATATTTTACAGATAGAGAAATAAGAAACGATATCCTGCAAAAATCCTTTTACACTTCTGTACAAGTGGGGGGCTCACGAATTGGAATTTATAAAGAATTGCCTCCTAAAATGCTGAAAGCTAGAAAAGAATTTGGCTTTCTTGTTAAGGAATTGCAAAATTTACAGATACCTTTCCGGTGGGACGCACCAGTTGGCATAATTTTCAGATACAAGGGAGAAAGATACCGTTTGAATACCGTGGAGAAGGCACAGCACTTCTATACTACTATTCTTAAGGAAAGAACACCATCTCCACGTACATCTACAGTTTTGGAGATTAAAGAGAGTGAAGAGAAGCAACCTCAACGAGAATTGCAAGAACAGTCTAAGCAGGAATTAGAGGAAGTGCAAGGTGCAGAAGGAGGTTTTCTGGATGAGCCCTTGCTGGAATCTTCTCCAATCTTGGACCCGGTTCGGATGATTGAAGTTAAGGATCAACGTATAACTCGAGCTCAATCTAAGTTACTTAAACAAAAGCAACAACAACAACAGGAAAGACAAGACAAGGAGGCAGTTAAGAGTACTGCACAAGAGACTGGAGCCATGGGGGGAGCGAGATCGAAGCTTTCGGATGACCTTCAATTATTTTGCTCTTTGCTCCAGAAAGAGGGTGATGATGTTTAAGTGTTTATCTTGGAATGTTAATGGGTTGAATTCAGCACAGAAAAGGAAGAAATTATTTACATATTTGAAACAATTTAATAATGATATAATTTGTTTACAAGAAACGCATATCACAACTCAAGATCAAAAATATTTGATAAACTCCAAACTAGGAACACATTTTATATCTTCAACTTCGCAAAAAAAGAATGGTGTGGTTATTTATGTAAATAAAAAGTTAACAGCTAAAGTTATAGAAACAGATGAAGATGGTAGGTTTGTAGCAATTGAATTGCTTACAGCAAATGGCCAAATTCTTCTGATTGGAATTTATGCTCCCAATCAACAACAGGACTATTTCTATAAGATGTTACATACTAAAATATTGCAATGGGATTACAGATCTATTTTAATTATGGGAGACTGGAATGGAGTAATCGACTCTAAATTAGATAAAAAGAGTTTGAATATCACTGCTTTCTGTTCTGCCCCAGCTATGGATCCCAAGGAATGTAGCACACACAAACTATGAACAAAGCTCAATTTACTTCCAAACGTAGTCTTCTACAAATGCAGGCTGTTAATTAAAATGTCCTTAACAACCTGCCAGAAAGTCCACAGATAAGATAAAGTCTTACGAGAGTTGGCAGAAAGCCCAGAAGCAAGGTTTGCAAAGACAATCCACATTCAATGACCAGTGAAGGAACATGCGTTGTTTCCTGCAATGTTTATAAGCTGTGTGCAAACTTAAATAGGCTAAGGGAGTGGCCAATTAGCCCCAAGCCTTACTCTCGAGGAGACCTTCTCCTGAGTAACCACTCCTGCCTTTTGGCAGCTCTGCGTGCTCGTGCATTGAGAAGAGGCTCCTCCACTTCATCCTCTTCACTTGAAGGAGCCTCTGGAGGTTCTGAAGGCCCTGGCTGAAGCTCTGCCTCTGGCACCACATCTTCTTCAGCCTCCTCGCTGTCTGACTCAAGTGCCGGCTGCACAGGCTGCTGGCACGACACCACACCAGCCTCCTCCTCATCGGGATCAGCAACAATCCGCGCAGGCCGCTGGTGGGCCACAACAGCTTTCCATCACAGGCAAGATCCTTGCACGAGTGTTGCTGAACCACCTGACTGACCACCTAGAACAGGGTTTATTACCCGAGACACAGTGTGGTTTCTGCAATGAACGTGGCACTGTGGACGTGATCTTCGCAGCCCAACAGCTCCAAGACAAGTGTCAAGAGCAGAATCATGAATTGTGCACCACCTTTGTGGATCTCACTAAGGCTTTTGATACTGTCATTCGCGAAGGTCTATGGCGCATCATGTTGAATTTTGGGTGCCCTGATAGATTCATTTTGATAGTACATCAGTTCCGTGACAGTATGACGGCTCATGTTCTGGACGACGGAGAAGCTTCAGAAGCCTTTCTTGTTACAAACAATGTCAAGCAAGGGTGTGTGTTGGCCCAACCTTGTTCAGCATAATGTTTTCAGCCATGCAGTCAGAGGCCTTCCAGAACAGTTCCTTGGGAGTTAGCCTGAGATACAAGACCAATGGGAAACTGTTCAACTGGTGAAGACTCCAGGCTGTCACCAAGATAAAGGAGATTGTGCTATGTGACCTCCTCTTTGCTGATGACTGTGCCTTAATGCTGGATCAGAGCAGGAAATACAAGCCAGTATGGACAAATTCGCAGCAGCATGCAACAACTTTGGCCTCCTCATCAACATAAAGAAGACCGATATTGTATATGATAACAGCAGCAAGACTATTGATAGGTAAATACTGGAAAAATGAAGCTTTGCCCACTGTCGAGGAATGGACTATGAAGATGGCCAGTTTTGCAGAGATGGCGAAGATTTCGGCATATCTAAAAGACTGTTCACAAGAGATTTATGAATGGGAATGGAGAAAGTGGATAGATTATGTTCAGAACAAATATCAAACCAGGAAGTATCAAATAGCTTTTATTTGAAATGATATATTAAGATAGAAATATGTTAATATAATGAAGATAAAAAAGAAAATTAAGGGGGAGGGAGGGGTTCAAGTTTTACATAAGTTTTATATAAAGGGTTTTTTTTTATTTGATATGAGTATACTGTGTGGAAGTCCGGGGGGAGGGGAGGGTTAGGGAGGGTTTGGGAGGTTGGGAAGGTTGGGGTGGGTTGAGGGGGGGGGAAAGGGGTGAAAATGTAATTGTAAAACTTTTGCAATAAAAAAAAAAAGAAGAAGAAGACCGAAGTGATGCATCAGCCAGCTCCAAAAGCCCAACACCAAGAGCCCAACACCAAGAGCCCATCACAGTGAAGGGACAAAAGCTGCAAGCAGTGGACCAATTTACATACCTTGGCAGCACCCTCTCCCATGCAGTGACAATTGACATCAAGGTCAACTGCAGAATTGTCAAGGCAAATTCTGCATTTGGTGGACTACTGACCAACATGTGGGACCGCTGTGGAATACAGTAAGCCTTGCTACAAAGCTCAAAGTCTACCGAGCAGTAATGCTAACTACCCTGATGTATGCCAATGAAACTTGAACTTCCGGCGGTGATGTCAGCGTGTAAGGAACAAGGGGAACGAGGCTCCGTCCCCAAAGTTCCAAAATTCTTGATTGGAAGCCGTTTTTGGCACTATCGACCACGGAGAGGTCGATAGAAAAAGGAGGATTCTCTAGGACCTCGGAGTGACAGCAATCACTCCGAAGGTTCAGAGAAAGCCCCCTAAATCCAGCTGGGAAAAAGCCAGCCATCTTGGCTGGCCGGAGCGCTGTCAACCGACAAGTGTGGAAGTGAAGATTACAAAGAGAAACATCAGTAAGTACTAAGTTAACTGAATAACGAAGGTATAACTATAAGGATTTAAAGAAATTGGCGAGAATAGGATTCCAAAAAGCAGCGGCAAGATCGTCAGGCAAGCGGCGAGAGACAGAGATCGGAACGAAGCTTAATATCCACAGTGACAATGCAGATTTGACAGGCGAAAGGAACGAGCAACAGTAAAAAAAGGATTACAAGTAAGCGGTGGATTACAACTTTACAACAATACATCTTGATTTGGTAGAGAAAAAAAGACTAATTAAGAGAGTAATTGTAGAAAGTGAAACTCAAAGAATTGAAACTATTTAAGAACGTTGTGGGCGGAATGAAATTAGCTGAACAGTAGCGAATGGCGGACTGAGGATCCGGAGAAGAAAACTTTCACTTTGTATCCAGTGACAGTAACAAGTTAAAACCACAGATACGAGACTTGTAACGAGACATTAGAAAGATACATTGACTCTGTTGGTAAAGGAGATATAACTTGCCACATAGGAAAACTGGAACAAATTGATTTACGGATTTATTAGAGACTATTGCATCAGAACTGTGAAAGCTGGACGAAAAGAAGGCGAACTGAAGAACAAAGAAAGAAGGAGAAGGAAGTAATCCTAATTGGTCTGGAAGTGATATAGTGGAGAACTTTAAGACATTAAATCATCAAAATATAGTTATTTCATTTACTTTATAAAACCAAACTTAAAACTTACTTAACTCTGTTTAAAGAAAACTAAAACTTGAAGTTATTATAATATACCTACCTAGTGGCAATAAAAGTGGCGAAATCTAGCTATTTTGCCGCTCTTATCGCGTCATCAGATAATCGCCCGGCCACCCTGTTTAGGGTGACCCGCTCCCTCCTCCATCTGGAAGCGCGGGATGACCCCTTGCAGGGCCGAGCTGAGGACTTTGTGCAGTATCTGTATGACAAAATCGCTCAGATTCGGGAAGGGCTGGCCTCTGACTGGGTATGTCCGGACGGGATGACTGAGGCAGGTCTTGAGAGTGTTATCTGGGGGGAGTTCGATCCTGTGGCTCCCGAGGACATGGACAGGGTCCTGGGACGGCTGAACGCGACCACATGTTTATTGGACCCGTGTCCCTCCTGGTTGGTACTGGCTTCCCGGGAGGTGACACGAGGCTGGCTCCAGAAGATTGTTAACGCTTCTTTGAATGAGGGGGTCCTGCCGGCCGCTTTGAAAGAAGCGGTTGTGAGGCCCCTCCTCAAGAAGCCCTCTCTGGATCCGGCTGTTTTGGCTAACTATCGTCCAGTCTCCAACCTTCGCTTCATTGTGAAGGTTGTTGAGAGTGTGGTAGCGCAACAGCTTCCCCGGTACCTGGATGAAACTGTCTATCTAGACCCGCTCCAGTCCGGCTTCCGGCCTGGGCACAGCACGGAAACGGCATTGGTCGCGTTGGTGGATGATCTCTGGAGGGCTCGGGATAGGGGTTGCTCCTCTATCCTGGTCCTGTTAGACCTCTCAGCGGCTTTTGATACCATCGACCATGGTATCATGTTGCACCGGTTGGCGGGGTTGGGGGTGGGGGGCACCGTTCTGCGGTGGTTCTCCTCCTACCTCTCTGACCGGTCGCAATCTGTGTTGACGGGGGGGCAGCGGTCGACCCCGAGGCACCTTGCTTGTGGGGTGCCACAAGGGTCGGTCCTCTCGCCCCTTCTGTTCAACATTTATGTAAAGCCGCTGGGTGAGATCATCCGTGGCTTCGGGGTGGAGTTCCATCAGTACGCTGATGACACCCAGCTGTACATCTCCACCCCAGGCCACCCCAATGATGCCCTTGAAGTGATGTCCCAGTGCCTGGAGGCCATGCGGGCCTGGATGGGGAGAAACAGGCTCCGACTCAACCCCTCCAAGACCGAGTGGCTGTGGCTTCCAGCATCCCGATATAGCCAGCTGACGCCATCGCTGGCTATTGGGGGCGAATCACTCACCCCTACGGAGAGGGCTCGCAACTTGGGCGTCCTCCTGGACGCACGGCTGTCTCTAGAAGACCATCTGACGGCCGTGGCCAGGGGGGCTTTTTATCAGGTTCGCCTGATACGCCAGTTGCGCCCCTTTCTAGATCGGGACTCTCTACGCACAGTCACTCAGGCACTAGTCACTTCCCGCCTGGACTACTGCAACGCTCTCTACATGGGGCTCCCCCTGGGGTGCACCCGGAGGCTCCAGCTGGTCCAGAACGCGGCCGCGTGGGGGATTATGGGGGCGACGAGGCGCTCCCATGTGACACCTCTCCTGCGCGAGCTGCACTGGCTCCTGGTGGTCTTCCGGGTGCGCTTCAAGGTGTTGGTGACCACCTTTAAAGCGCTCCATGGCTTAGGGCCGGGGTACTTACGAGACCGCCTTCTGCCACCAATAGCCTCCCACCAGCCAGTACGCTCGCACAGAGTGGGCCTCCTCAGGGTGCCGTCCGCCAGACAATGTCAGCTGGCGACCCCCAGGGGGAGAGCCTTCTCTGTGACGGCGCCCACCCTCTGGAATAACCTTCCCCCAGAGTTACGTATAATAACAGACCTCTGGATTTTTCGTCGGGCCCTGAAAACCTATTTATTTCAACTAGCTGGGCTGGCTTGAGCTAAATTTTAAATTGATTTTAAATTGGGTTGTTTTAATTTACGGCCAGAATATTTAATTATTTTAATACTGTTGTTTAAATTTTGTATGCTTTGTTTTTACTTAGGCTGTGCACCGCCCTGAGTCCTCTTTGGAGAAGGGCGGTATAGAAATTTAAACAAACAAATAAATAAATAAATAAATATACTAAAGAACTGACTTAATAATATTTTTCCTTTTACTGTTTCCCACCCCATTGAAATAAGTATATAGATTTTACAGAAATATATTGATTAAGGGAAATTATATTGTGTATTGATTAGAAGGTTAGATATTAACATAGATATTGCATAGAGACTGTTATAAATATTATTAAGGAATAATAATTGTGATAGTAAATACAAGTAGTAAATACTGGTAATTGTGACACAACTTAATAGAACATTTTAGACTGTTTATAGAGAATCTTAAATCCCATTGACGAGATTTTACATACTTATTACATAGAGGTTATATAGATATTGTATAGTGTTAAAGTGAATTTAAGTACTGTGAAATAAGCCAGTTGAAGATCTTAGACTGTTTATATAAAATCTCAATAATTTTGAGAATAACTAAGTAATAGTAAGAATACAAAACGTGATTTATCATTAATACAACTTGGTATATAAATATTATATTGTATAGGAAAAAGAACAGAGAAATGAATTGTTAAAATACTGCATTTTCCTCCTAACCCCTCTCAATTAATTAATCCGATCCTTATATAATGATATTTCAAGTGGAATCATTAAAATTAAGATTATACAAATCAATCACTAAATATCAATATATTAATTTACCCTCAACCAAATCAGTGCATGAAAATCTGGGAAAAAGTAATACAAAAACAAAGATTACAACACCTTCAATAACAATAACCAAAACAGGGAAAAAATTAACAGCAAATCAAACACCTACACAATCTTCGCCAGCACAACAAAAAACCATAGACACGATGCTAACTACAGACAAAGAAAAAGTTTCCACTGCACTCAATATACAGAATATACAGTCTATATTAGCCATGATTCAGGAGGGGATGAATAAGACCCAAGAAACAATAGCGAATAATCACGAAGAAACAAAAAAGAACCACGAGGAATTGAAATCAGAAGTAGGACAAATAAATGATAATATAAAAAAAAAGGATCATAAGATTGAGAGAATACAACAAAACATAGTTAGAAATGAAGAACGAATTCAAAACATGGAAGCAAAAATGGTTTTAACTGAGAAAAAGATGGATAATATCAAACAAAATCAAATGGAACTAAATAGAGAACTTGAAGAGTCGATTACCCACTTAGAATTAGAAAAGGCATCATTCTTTTTATGGTTTCAAAACATCGCAGAAACTAAAGGAGAAGATTTAAGGGACCTGATGACGGATATATTAGCAGAGATTACCCAGAAGGAAAAAAATGAGATTAGTAGGGAAATTGACGAAATTTATAGGGTTCATATGAACTACGCTCGTAGGAACAAATTACCTAAAGAAATACATGTTAAATTTGCACGCAAAACTGTAAAAGAAGAGATCTACACATTAATGAGAGAGGGAAAAACTTGCTATAAAGGAAAGGAAATAATAACCCTAAAACAAGTCTCAAGAAGAATAAGAGAACACAGAAAAAACTATAATTTCTTGACAACCCTACTGAACCAACATAAAATAATGTTCCGCTGGCTGGTGCCAGAGGGAATTCTAATATCCTGGGACAATAAAAAATATAAAATCGACACGATAGAGAAGGCACAAGAATTTTTTGATACTCACTTTATAATAGAAGAAGAACAGGAAACTAGATGTGACTCGGAAAACACAAACCAGGAACACTCCACGGAGGAAACAAAAAAAGAAAAGGAAGAGAAGGAGTCTAGGGAAAGGGAGAAGATGGCGAGAGAAGGGGCCAGGGGGAAAACACAAATGGTAACAAGGAACACAAGTAGACTTAGACTAACAAAAAGAAAGTAAGGAAAATGGGATGAGAACTGAAATTAATCTCAATCAATATAAACGGGCTTAATCTACCAACTAAAAGTAAGTTTTAGTTTTCAAAATACTTTAGTTTTCAACATACTTTCAAAAAACTACAAAAATTAGACATAGACATTATCAATTTACAAGAAGTACATATCAAAAAACAACATCAACAGTTACTAGAAAACAGAAGACTAGGAACACTATTCACCTCATTATCAGATCAAAAAAAAAAAGGCATTGCAGTATACATTAAAAGTCATATTCAGGCAAAACAAATCTACACAGATGGAGAAGGCAGGATATTAATGATAGACATTAAGATGGAGGTCCAAAACATATTACTGATATCAATATATGCTCCGAACGGGAACTAAAAAGAATACTTTAAAAAAATACACAATAAAATTAAAGAATTAGATTATGAACATATATGTATAGTAGGGGACTATAATGTGATCGTTGATATGGATTATGATTACCAAAGTAATAAAAAAAATAAATCCAGGAAAAAGACACTACCCGACACCTTTAAGGATATGATTCAAGAGTTACAATTGAAAGATGCCTGGAGAGAATTGAATAAAACCAAAAAACAGTAGACGTATTACTCAAACCCCCACCAGTCCTGGTCCAGACTAGACATGGCCTGGATGACTGCAGAATTAAGAGAAAACATAAAAGAAATCGAAATTACACCGAATGTATGGGCAGATCACAGTCCTATAACAATAGTCTGGAAAGGCCAGCAAAAAAGAGGAAGATGGATGATGGACAGAGAGATCATCAAAGATAAAGAATACATAGAGATGATAAAGAAAGAGATGGAGATATTTTTTCAAATAAACAAGAGGGAACAAACATCATTGCAAGTTCTATGGGATACCACAAAAGCATATATAAGAGGACTAACAATTTCATTCAAGGCGAAGAAAAATAGAGAGAAACAGCAAAGAAGAAATAATTTATTGATCGACCTTGGAAAACAGGAAGCAGAATTACAGAACAGACCCAACAGGAAAGAGATCAAGGAAAAAATAAATCTTATTAAACATGAAATAAATCTAATAACAACAACAGAAATAGCTAGGAAAATCAAAATGGCAAAACAAAACCAATTTGAATACGCAAATAAAACAGGACGTTGGTTGGCCTATAAGTTAAAGAAAGAAAAGGAAAAAAGACTAATACATCAACTACAAGACGAACAAGGGCAATTGCAGCACACGAATGAGGAAAAAAAGCAAATTGTAAAGAATTTCTATCAGGAACTATATGCACAGGAAGAAATCCAATTGGAAAAAGTAAAAGAGTATATAAATAAAACCAACATTCAAGAAATAAAGGAAACTCAAAGAGAACTCTTGAACAGACCAATATCGATGTTAGAATTAATTGAAGCAAAGAAGAAGCAGAACAACAATAAAACACCAGGTCCAGATGGCATCCCAGCGGAATTCTATAAAATTGAACATCAGTCAATAGATGATATTTTACTACAAGTCCTGAATGAAGCAATTTTAGAAGCCAAAATTCCCAAATCATGGATAGAGACAATTATCACATTGATACCTAAAGAAGACTCAGATCTCACCCAAACTAAAAACTACAGACCCATATCGCTTCTAAACGCAGATTATAAATTATTTACATCAATCATGGCCCAGAGAATGAAGAAAATTATTGTGGATTACATCCATCCAGACCAAAATGGATTCATTCCAAATAGGCAAATTAATAACAACACAAGAACAATAATCGATATTCTGGAATACTACGAGCAAAAATCAGATGAAAAAATGGCCTTACTTTTCCTTGATGCACAGAAGGCGTTTGACAACCTTAATTGGGCATTCCTAACATTACAATTAGAAAAAATGGGAACCGGCGATAAATTTTTAAATATGATCAAAACAATATACTCCGACCAAACCACAAAAATATGGATAAATGGAGAGACAACAGACCAATTTAAAATATCCAAGGGAGTGAGACAAGGATGTCCTCTCTCTCCTATATTATATATATTAGCATTGGAACCACTGTTGAATGAAATTAGGAATGACAAATGAAATAAAAGAATTAAGAACAAAAAACCAGGAGTATAAATTACAAGCATTCGCGGACGATGTAGTATTTATTTTAGAATGACCAAAACAATCAGGAATGAAATTACTAAGGAAGATAGAACAATACAGCGAAGTGGCAGGATTGAAAATCAATAGACAAAAAACAAAACTACTAACTAAAAATTTGACAAAAATCCAGGAGAAAGAATTGGAAGAGACGTTAGAAATACAAACAACAACAAAAATAAAATACCTAGGAATTTGGCTCACCAATAAGGTATCATCCCTTAAAGAAGATAATTATAATAAATTGGCCAAACAAATTCAAAAGGACTTAGAGGCATGGAGTAAATTGAGACTATCACTATTAGGCAAAATCGCTTCAATTAAAATGACAATTTTACCGAAATTATTATATCTATTTAGAACAATACCGATAAATCCAGGAAAATCATATTTTAAAGATCTTGATAAAATGACATTAAAGTGTATATGGCAAGGAAAAAGAGCAAGGATTAAACTGAAACACCTGCAAGATATTAGAGAGAGGGGTGGCCTGGGATTACCAGATTGGCAAACTTACTATAATGCAACAGCATTAACTTGGATTAAAGACTGGATAACACTCGAAGATAAACGAACGTTAGCATTAGAAGGATTTGACCTGTCGAAAGGCTGGCACGCATTTCTATGGGAGGAAAAACCCAGGCAACATGAACACTTCAGGAGACATTATAACAGAGGAGCATTGGCAAAAATTTGGACCGAAATAAGGAGAAAACACTACGACAAAATCCCAAGATGGTTATCAACCATGGAGGCCCAAATTTATCCGAACACAATGGATATAGACAAGATGAAAACCTACGATGAACTGTTGAATACAGAGGGAGAAATGAAAAGAAGAGAGGAATTGAGACTGCAGGGCACAGACATTGACTGGTGGCCGTATTTACAGATAAAATCAAGATATAAAATTGACATGAAAAAATTTGGAATCCAAAAAGAAAGAAATGAATTAGATAAAATTATAATGCAATCAGACGATAAATTAATAACTAAAATATACAATTATCTATTAAAATACAAATTGGAAGAAGAAGTGGTGAAGGAAAATATGATTACTTGGGCTAAAAATTTTGGATATAATATTAATTTAGAAAATTGGGAGAAAATGTGGAAAGTAAATACTAAGCTGACAATGTCCGTGCCCTACAAAGAAAATACATACAAGATGTTCTATAGGTGGCATCTCCCCGCTGCACGTCTGGCAAGGATGTTCCCCAATACTAATCAGAACTGTCGGAAGTGTAAAACACATAAGGGGACCTATTACCACATGTGGTGGTCATGCCCAAAGGTTAAAAATTTTTGGAAAACGATTCAAAATCAGCTGGAAGAAATTACCACCCAGAAAGTGCCCCTTCGACCGGAAACATACTTATTAGGAATACTGACAAAGGACTACAAAAAAGAGACACAATATTTGATAATACACATTCTGACTGCAGCTAGAATTACTTTCACACAAATGTGGAAACTGGATGATACGCCATCAGAGGAAAAAATAATACAAAAAACAATGGAACGTGCGGAAATGGACAAACTTACCAAAGAAATACAGGGAAAAAAAGACTCAGATTACTACTTAATTTGGCAAAAATGGTACAATTGGTTAGATAAAAAGAACATGAAACAAGGGAATACAACCCAAGGATACAAAAATAAGGAAATAAAATGAAATATTGTTATATAAACATTGTTATATGATGAAGGATAAATATACATAGATACATAGATATATAAATTACCGAAGTAGCTCTATTTTCAAAGCTCAAGCTGTATGACTTGATTTTATTGTATAGTTAGTTTATGTATAGTTTGTTTAAATGTGTATGTCTGTATATGTATGTTTGTTTATTATTAATTAAAAAATTTTTTAAAAAAAGAAACTTGGACTGTATATCGGAGGCATGCTAGGCAATTGAACCACTTCCTCCATAGAATTCTGAGGATCCGGTGGCAGGCAAGGTGCCAGACACAGAAGTCCTCTCCAGAGCAGGCCTGCCATCAGTTTACACCCTGCTGATGAAAACCCAGACACACTGGGCAGGCCATGTTGCAAGGATGCCAGACCATCGCATCCCTAAACAGCTCCCCTATGGTGAGCTGTCTCAAGGAAAGCGATTGCATGGGGGACAAAGGAAGCGATACAAAGACACGTTGAAAGCCTCCTTCAAGTCCCTGGATATTGACACCACCTCCTGGGAAACCCTGGCACAAGCTTGATCGACTTGGCGCACGCTGATCTACCAAGGCTGCCAGATATCTGAGGACAGAAGAACAACCATAGTACAAGAGAAGCGAGCACTCTGCAAAAGCCAGAGCTGCAAATGCTGCAACAATGGTGCCCACACATGTCTGCCCGATATGTGGCAGAAGATTTTGTGCCCGTATAGACCTAACCAGCCACTTGTGGACACATCGTGAACAACCTGTTAGATGTCAAGGTCCTCTTTGAACACAATGGACTAACATCATCATAAATTAAATAAACATTCTTTCATTATTCTTTAATTAGCATGGACTATGAATTATGCATTAGAAGTTATTAAGGTATTTCCAATGTTGTCATTTGATCTCGCTGCAATTTTCTAATTAAAAAATATGAAATATTTTGTACATGTTTCTTTTAAGTTTTTAAGCTTCTTATTTTCAGGTGGAATGAAAATGGTGACTACCTATTTAAGAAAGGAAACTATTCTAAAAGGTATATATCTTTCATAGATTTGATAATATTTTTATGTGGTTACAGTATAGTATGTCATATATTAATCCATTGTAATTAATTAACTTTACATCTGTCTTTTGATCATGAAACACACACAAACACACATAAACAAACATAAAATATTTAATCGACAGTATTACTTATAGTATACAAGTGAGTGAGTTGTAAAAAAAGGCAATTTTTATAAAAGGCTTTATGCACATTACCCTAGGAAAAGAATCATGCTCAGTACATATTGGTGTAACAAATAACAACTAAAAGAAAGTATTTTGCAAATGCTATATTCTAATTGTCTAATATTTAAATATTCTGATTTTTAAAATACTGGAATTGGGAAGAGAAGATATTGGCCCTGTGCTGCAAAGGAAGGCCATTGCGCAGTACTAACACAATATACTCTTGGAAATATTTTGGAAGCTGTATCAAAAAATAGGTCAGCTAACAACTATTTATTTATTTATTTATTTATTTATTTATTTATTTATTTATTTATTTATCAACAAGTACAAGGAAACAAGTAAGAGTATAGACATAGACATGGACACATGAAAAAAAATGGCACAAATAAAAGGATATAAATAGGCAAAACATAGCCATAAACACATAGAATGATTACATATAAATGGGGACAGTAGGACAGGGATGGTAGGCATGCTGGTGCACTTATGCACGCCCCCTTAAGGACCTCTTAAGAAACATGAAAGGTCGACTTCCGGTTTCCTTGTCTTCGGCGGCGGCGGTGCCTTTTGAAGCTCCGCCAGCCCCGCCGCTTGTAGAGCCGCTTCGCGACTAAGAAGCGGCTCGAAAACTTCAAAAATCTCTAGGATTTTTGAAGAGAGATCGCAGGGCACAGGTTGAGCCCCTGCAACCCCCCCAGGGAATAGTTTCTGGGGAGGGAACAGGAGCGGCTCCCATTCAACCTGCTGGAACTCCGGGCGGCGTGGGACAAGTCTGCTTTTGCAGAACAAGCCGGCTACAGGAAACTTTAAATTGAAAGAAAAGGAACCAGCTTTAATGAGCAGCATACTGTTACTTGAACCCTGAAACTCGGAAGCGCAAGTATTAGAGTTTTCTTGGCTTTCTAATCTGAGTGAAAAAATGCGGATGAGTGAAAGGGGGGCTCACGAATTGGAATTTATAAAGAATTACCCCCTAAAATGCTGAAAACTAGAAAAGAATATGGCTTTCTTGTTAAGGAATTACAAAATTTACAGATACCATTTCGGTGGGACGCCCCAGTTGGTATAATTTTCAGATACAAGGGAGAAAGATATCGCTTGAATACTGTGGAGAAGGCACAGCACTTTTACACTACTATTCTTAAGGAAAGAACACCATCTCCACGTACATCTACAGTTTTGGAGATTAAGGAGAGTGAAGAGAAGCAACCTCAACGAGAACTGCAAGAACAGTCTAAGCAGGAATTAGAGGAAACGCAAGGCGCAGAAGGAGGTTTTCTGGATGAGCCTTTGCTGGAATCTTCTCCAATCTTGGATCCGGTTCAGATGATTGAAGTTAAGGATCAACGTATAACTCGAGCTCAATCTAAGTTACTTAAACAAAAGCAACAACAACAACAGGAAAGACAAGATAAGAAGGTAGTTAAGAGTACTGCACAAGAGACTGGAGCCATGGGGGGAGCGAGATCGAAGCTTTCGGATGATCTTCGATTATTCTGCTCTTTGCTTCAGAAAGATGAAGATGATGTTTAAGTGTTTATCTTGGAATGTTAACGGGTTGAATTCAGCACAGAAAAGGAAGAAATTATTTACATATTTGAAACAATTTAATAATGATATAATTTGTTTACAAGAAACGCATATCACAACTCAAGATCAAAAATATTTGATAAACTCTAAACTAGGAACACATTTTATATCTTCAACTTCACAAAAAAAGAATGGTGTGGTTATTTATGTAAATAAAAAGTTAACAGCTAAAGTTATAGAAGCAGATGAAGATGGTAGGTTTGTAGCAATTGAATTGCTTACAGCAAATGGCCAAATTCTTTTGATTGGAATTTATGCTCCCAATCAACACCAGGACCATTTCTATAAGATGTTACATACTAAAATACTGCAATGGGACTACAGATCTATTTTAATTATGGGAGACTGGAATGGAGTAATCGATTCTAAATTAGATAAAAAGAGTTTGGCAAAGTCTAGGATCAGATTACCACAGACCTTTTTTGATATGAAAGAAGATATGGAACTAAAAGATGTTTGGAGAATACATAATCCAAAAGAATTGGACTATACTTTTTTTTCTGACAGACACAGATCCTTCTCTAGGATTGACTTCATTTTGTTGACAGATGATTTACTTGTTAAGACAAAAAGAACAAAGATTTTTCCAAGAACTTTGACTGACCATAGCCCAGTATGGATAGAAATTGAGATGGATAAGGTTGAGAGACGTTCTTGGAGATTAAATGAGAATTTGTTTAGATATGAAAAAAATACAACAGAACTTAAAAAGCTTTTGAAAGAATTTTTTGAAATAAATTTGAATAAAGGTACCCCAATTGAAATTGTGTGGGATGCAAGTAAAGCTTATATGAGAGGGGTACTTATCTACATGAACTCTAAACATAGACTGTTCCGACAAAAGAAAAGATCTGAACTGGAAATAGAAATAAAGAATAAAGAACAGTTACTTATTAAAAATCCAACAGATGAAAGAATACGTAGTGCTATAAAACTTTTGAAAGACCAATTTCAAATGCTTATGGCGGAACAAGTTGCAACAAATTTACAATATGCGAAGCATAACACATTTTGTAACGCTAATAAACCGGGCAGATGGTTGGCTTACACATTGAGGAAAAAACAAAGTATACGGACTATTGATAGTATTGATATTGGAGGGAAAGAAATCTTTCAACAAAAATTAATTAAAGAAGTTTTTGTGGACTATTATACTAAATTATATGCTAAAGAGGAGGTGCAGAATGGACTTATAGAAAAATATTTAAACGATAAAAGAGTTACAAAAATTACTGATCAACAAAAGGAAAGAATGAATTATCCTATAACAGAGGAGGAGATAATAGTAGCAATTAAACAGTTAAAAACAGCCAAAGCTCCTGGCATGGATGGTTTGACTGCAGTGTATTACAAAACTTTGCAAGCTGAAATGGTGGAACAACTTAGAGATTTATTTTGCAATATTCAGCAAGGGGGTAAAATACCCCCATCATGGACAACAGCTTACATATCTTTGATACCAAAAGAACAAATCGGTCCTAAAAAACCAGAGAACTATAGACCAATATCTCTTTTGAATACAGATTATAAAATTTTTGCGAAAGTACTAGCCAACAGGTTGATGCCAGTAATTCAAAAGGTGATTCATGATGATCAAGCGGGATTTATTGAGGGCAGATATATGAAGGACAATGTAAGGCAAGTAATAGATTTATTGGAATATCTTGAGAAGAATAAACAGATCCCTGCAGTGCTGGTCTTTTTGGATGCAGAGAAGGCCTTTGACAGAGTGGATTGGAATTTTCTATTAAAGACTTTGAAAAAGATGGACTTTGGGGATCAATTTATACAGGCGATTTCGGCAATTTATCAAGAGCAAAAGGCACAGATCATTATTAATGGAAGTCTGACAACAGAGTTTAAAATTGAAAAAGGAACAAGACAGGGATGTCCGTTGTCCCCACTTTTATTTATTTTAACACTAGAAGTCTTGCTAAATACAATACGGGACTCTAATATCTTGAAAGGTATAAAGATTAGGCAAGAGGATTACAGAATAAAGGCATTTGCAGATGATCTGGTTGTTACCCTATCACAACCAATGGAATCAATAATCTTGATGAAGGACATTATACAAGACTATGGTAAAGTTTCAGGTTTTAGATTGAATCCAAAAAAGACTAAAATGATAGCTAAAAACATGACACAAGATCGTAAACATGAGTTTGAAAGGAGGGCAGGTTTTGAGACTGTACCTAAGGTAAAATATCTAGGAGTTCAGGTTGCAGAATCAAACATGAAATTGTTTCAAAATAACTATGAGGTGTTGTGGCGAGAGGTGCAGAAAGATATGGAGATTTGGAAAAAACTGCAGCTGTCTCTACTTGGAAGAATAGCAGCAGTTAAGATGAATATTTTGCCAAGATTTCTTTTTTTTTTTTATTGCAAAAGTTTTACAATTACATTTTCACCCCTTTTTTCACCCCCCCACCTCCCTCCCCAAACTTCCCATCCTCCCTAACCCTCCCTAACCCTCCCCCCCCCAGACTTCCCTATTATGTACTCATAACTAATAACACTGATATATAAGCTTGAACCCATCCCTCCCCCTGTATAATTTTTCCTCTTTGTCTCTTTAAAATATTTCTAATACATTATTTTCAAATAAAAGCTATTTGATACTTTCTAGTTTGGTATTTGTTCTGAACATATTCTATCCACCTTTTCCATTCCCATTCATAAGTCTCTTGTGAACAGTCTTTTAAATATGCTGAAATCTTCGCCATCTCTGCAAAACTAGCCATCTTCAAAGTCCATTCAAAAAAAGATTTCTTTTTTTGTTTCAAATGATTCCGGTGCTTAAAAGTGATAAACAATTGAAAGTTTGGCAATCTGGAGTGAATAAGTTTGTCTGGAACGAGAAGAAGCCGAGAGTGAAATTGAAAATTATGCAAGATGTTCCAGAAAGAGGAGGTCTTAAACTTCCAAACCTACAGCTATATTATGATGCAGCAGCTTTAACTTTAACAAGTGATTGGTTTGGAAGGAAAAAGACTGGAATATTGAATGCAGAAAGTTTTGATCTTGAATTTGGATGGCATGCTTACTTATTTTATGACGACAAAGTAGATAAAGTATTTAAAAGTCATATACTTAGAGACTCTTTGATGAGAGTTTGGAAGAAGCACCGACTCAAATGGGATTATAAAATACCGCTATGGCTGGATCTTGGTCATACTTTGTGGAATACAAATATAATGTCACTCGGGGGGTTTTTATATAAAGAGGTTCTTTTTACAGATGCGGGCAGATGGCAGCTGAAGACATTGCAGACACTGTTGGACGAAGGGATTAATTTAACTTGGTTACAATATAATCAATTACAATTGAGATGGAAAGAGGACCAAAAAACTGGTATTATGTTGCATGAGGAAGAATTGGTTAGACATATAAGAGAGAAAGGTCCAATGCATATCAAAAGGCTTTATAATGTTTTGCTAGAAAGAGATTCAGAAACTGAATTAGTTAAAGACTGTATGATTAAGTGGGCACAGAATTTTGAAGAACCAGTGATGCTGGAAACATGGGAAAAAATTTGGGTTCAGAATGTTAAATTTACACAGTCACAGAATCTGAGGGAAAATTTCTACAAAATGTTTTATAGATGGCATTTAGATCCCAAAAAGTTGTCATGTATGTACCCTAATGTTCAGCCAAAATGTTGGAGATGTGAATGTTTGGATGCTACGTATTATCATGTTTGGTGGACCTGTAGGAAAGTTAAGGCTTTTTGGATAAAAATTTGGTGGGTCATGCAGAATGTTTTGAAGAAAAAAATTCAATTTTCTCCACAACTGTTTTTATTGGGTATAGTTAAGGGTTTTACATTGGGTGAAACAAAATTGATATTGTATATGATAACAGCAGCAAGATTGTTGATAGGTAAATATTGGAAGAATGAAGCTTTGCCCACTACTGAGGAATGGACTTTGAAGATGGCCAGTTTTGCAGAGATGGCGAAGATTTCAGCATATCTAAAAGATTGTTCACAAGAGACTTATGAGTGGGAATGGAAAAGGTGGATAGAATATGTTCAGAACAAATATCAAACTAGAAAGTATCAAATAGCTTTTATTTGAAAATAATGTATTGGAAATTTTTTAATGTAATGAGGTAAAGAGAAAAATTATACAGGGGAGGGAGGGGTTCAAGTTTATATATAAGTGTTATATTAGGGTTCTTTATGAGTATGAGTATATTATAGGGAAGTCTGGGGGGAGGGGAGGGTTAGGGAGGGTTAGGGGGGTTGGGAAGTCTGGAGGGGGTGGGGGGGGAAAAGGGGTGAAAATGTAATTGTAAAACTTTTGCAATTAAAAAAAAAAGAATTCGATAAAATTTTGATGGGTCAAGAAAAGGGTATGATTTCAAAATCTTATAAATTGCTTATGAAATTAGAGATAGGTGAAGAAATAGTCAAAGATTCTATGATTGCCTGGGGGAAGAATTTTGGGTACCCAGTATACCTAGATAAATGGCAAGAGATCGGGTGGGATAATATGAAATTAGTTGTATCTACGGCCTATAAAGAAAATATCTATAAAATGATCTATAGGTGGCATTTGCCGCCCAATAGACTAGCTAAAATGTTCCCAGGGCAATCGGCAGATTGTTGGAAATGTGGAGGGGAACATGGCACTTACTATCACCAATGGTGGTCATGCCCGAAGGCAGTGATATTTTGGGGGAAAATCAAAAAATGGCTTAACGAGATATTAATGTTAAAGATTGACTGGCGACCAGAGACATGCCTGCTCGGCTCCAAACCGGAAAATATAAAAAAGGACCTATGGTATTTGGCATTACATATCATTACAGCGGCGAGACTGATATACACTCAATTTTGGAAGAACCAAAATATCCCAACAGAGGAGGCTATTATAAAAAAAATTTTGGAATGTGCGGAAGCGGATACTCTAACTAAAAAGTTACAGGATAGAGAGCAAACACAAGTAGGTTTAGTTTGGGACAAATTCTATAAATGGTTAGAAAAGAGGAATTTATAACCCACATTAGATGAGGACTGGTATTGGAAGAGAAATACATACTATATAAGACAAGTGTGGTCGGATAGACCTAAGTGATGCATTAAGAGATATAAGATGTTCTGCCTTCTCCGGAATATAATTTAGAGTTATAGTACCGAATACGTGTTTACTAGGGTACTATATGGAAGTTCATATATTTATTGTTGTATTGTTATGTTTGTCATTTTATGTTGTTTGTCCTTTCTTTTTAAATGAAATGTAAATAAAGATTATTTTTTTAAAAAAAAAAACACTTTTCTTTTGTGAAGTCAAATTTAGCACAAGTCTTGCAACCTAATTTTTTGTGGGAGATTTCCAGTCCCTCATATTATTCTTTAAAGTTGTTATACTGTTGCAATGTCCAGCAGTCAGGAAGATTACTTTCAACTTCGGAGTCACCAATAATTGACTTGCTGCTTTCTCCAAGTTCAAGTGGTGGTGTTTGTGACTGTTTTGGATCACCCAAGGCCAATTCTGTTGTATCTGATTCTGATCTTGGTTTCTTGCTGAAAAAAGTAGTCAAACTCTGTTGCCTTTTCATCCTATTAAAGGCTACTACTGCAAAAGAAATAAAACAATGTTGTACTTTGGACTTGATTGTGGTTGCAGGTTAAGGCCTGTAGGTAACAGAAGGGATCTATTTTCACCCAACAACGTATACTCTGTTTTCATCCATTGCTGTGGACAATTTGTAATGTACAAATACAAATTTGTACATTATACAAAAAAAATCCTTCAGGGCCAGCTCCCTACCCAACCTATGGTCACTAGCCACAGTCATCCCTATCTTCAAAAAAGGAGACCCCAGCCTAGTTGAAAATTACAGACCAATCTCTATGCTGCATCATCACCTGCAAAGTCATGGAATCAATCATTAACCAATCCATTACCCTCCACCTAGAAACTAACAACCTACTCTCTAATAAACAATTTGGTTTCAGAAAAAAATTATCCTGTAATCTACAACTTCTACACTGCAAAAACATATGGACTACAAATCTCGATCAGGGCAAAGCAATAGACACAATTTACATAGACTTCTGTAAAGCCTTTGTCTCAGTGGTACATGACAAACTACTTCTAAAACTAAAATCCTATGGCATCTCTGGACCCCTACATAATTGGATAGCTGCGTTCCTGTCAAAAAGACAAGTCAAAATAGGGAGCACCCTATCAAATCCTGCACCTGTAAATAGCGGTGTCCCTCAAGGCAGTGTTCTAGGACCAACACTCTTCATACTATACATAAACGACCTTTGCGATATTATAAGCAACTGCGTTCTCTTTGCTGATGAAGTAAAAATATTTAACACCACCGACAATTCTGCTACCCTTCAAAAAGACCTTGACTTTGTGTTGTCAAACAATTGGCAACTCCAAATCTCAACCAACAAATGCTCTGTCTTACACATTGGCAAAAAGAATCAGAACACAAAATGCAAGCTGTGTGGACATGACCTTGTAGATGACCCTCACTCTGTCAAGGATTTTAGAGTACTCATATCAAATGATCTAAGTGCCAAAGCCCAGTGTAAAAACATCACCAAAAGGCATTAAGAGTTGTAAACCTAATCTTGCGTAGTTTCTTCTCCGGTAATATCACACTACTAACCAGAGCATACAAAACATTTGCTAGATTAATTCTCGAATACAGCTCATCTGTTTGGAGCCCACACTGCATATCAGACATTAATACAATTGAACGTGTCCAGAAATATTTCTCAAGAAGAGTACTCCATTCCTCTGCTCGCAACAAAATACCTTATGCCACCAGACTTGAAATTCTGGGCCTAGAAAAGTTAGAAGTATACCGTCTTCGGTATGACCTAAGCGTAGATCATAAAATTATCTGCTACAATGTCCTACCTGTCAATGACTACTTCAGCTTCAACCACAACAATACACGAGCACACAATAGATACAAACTTAAAGTGAACCGCTCCAAACTCGATTACAGAAAATATGACTTCAGCAACAGAGTGGTCAATGCCTGGAATACACTACCTGACTTTGTGGTTTCATTCCAAAACCACCAAAATTTTAACCTAAGACTGTCTACTGTTGACCTCACCCCATTCCTAAGAAGTCTGTAAGAGGCGTGCATAAGAGCACTAACATGCCTACCATCCCTGTCCTAATGTTTCCTCTACTTGTATCTATTTTATGTATTCAATTCATGCTTATAATTATATAAATTACCTAATACGTTCTTGACAAATAAATAAAATAAAATAAAATAAAATTTTAAAAAATTGTTTGAAATGGTATAGGGTTTCCTGCCTGAGCAGGAGGTTGGATTAAAAGTCCTGCACACCAACATAGGACTCTCAGTGGACATCAGTAGCTAAATATGAGCATAAGAAGCAGCTCCAAAGTAAGGCTGTGAGAATCAGTCCTTGTTTGTGCTTACCCTTATCAGTGTTAAAAATAAAAGTTTAATGAAGCAGAACAAAAAGAAATTTAACAAGCATTTTGTGATTTGACTAAACTTGAATACTTAACACAGATTTGAATGATGTATTTGGTGGCGCTTGTTTATAAGCTATCAGTAAGATATAATCCAGAAACCAAAAAAGTTAAGGACAGTATGATTAACTTGACACAGAATTTAGACACAATTGCCATAATGGGGATTTCAGTGAAATAAAAACATCAAATATTAAATTTATATAGAATATTATAGAGAGATCTGGATGTTCTATTCTCTAAAACTGCCTGTTTGTTTTCTAAAAATGCTGAAAAATATAATCATCAGGTCTAAACGTTTTTCTATATTTGGTGGCTATGTTGCATTTCTCTTTTTCAGTGTGCCTGTTTTTTTTAAGCAGTTTTCCAGCCAAGAAATGGTTCAGAAAATTTAGAGAAGTGCACAAAGGATTACTATGTTCTGGTCTTCATTTCAATTCAGGAAGGTAAAATTCAGATCACTAATTTTAAAAATATTTCCAAAAAGAAGTCTTGCAAAATAATTAAACTGGAGCTTATGTTATTGGCTGTGGGAAGTATACCTCAAAAGAACATTGCAAAAAAAACCTCACAGCACCAGAAACTTCAGGAAATTGCCAAGAGACTCAAGCCAGTCCTTCCTCCTTTGGGAAAACTCAGAGCAGCCCAAGTAACAACTGACAATAGAAACACTTAAATACAGCCATTATACTTCCCTTTTCCTCTTTCCTGGCAGAATTAACTCCCAGGATAGGAAAGACAAAGCCCCAGGAACAGGATTAACCCATTAAGGCAGGAAGACTTGTTACCATTTTATTCTGTAGAAAGTTAGCACCTAGAATGAAATATTCTAGGAAGTATTAAAAAGGCAGAATATTATACCTCCCTGGATGAGAAAAGGAGAAACATACTCTTGGAAAGCAGCCCCCACCTTTGTTAATAGCCCCAGAAAGATTGGGCCATCCTATTCCTATCTACAAAACAAAACAAAGCTAGAGCCTTCAGCTCTAGCCTCCAGGATGATAGGATTAGCCCTCACTCAGGATCCAAATCAGCTCAAACTTCAAAGCCATTAAGCCACAATAGGAATTGCCCAGCAGCACCCTTTCAGAACTCACACATCATCATCACCCAGCAAGATTCAATCAAGCCTGGTACACAGACAGCCTACAGGTTAGCTGGCCTGGACCCAGTGGTGGGATTCAGCCAGTTCGCACCACTTCGGGAGAACCGGTTGTTAACTTTGTGAGCAGTTTGGCAAACTGGTTATTGGAAGAAATCATTAGGGCAGAGAACCAGTTGTTAAATTACTTGAATCCCACCACTGCCTGGCCCCCCTCCCCCTGGGAATCTGACAGCCATTAGGATACTTACTTGCCCTTGCCACAGGAACATAAAGAGCGGCTCTTGCTGGGAGAGTGTCTTGTGCAGCACAGAGAGCCTCAGGCACTCAGGGAGATGCTCCATGTGCTCTCCGGGTCGGCTGCTTCTCTCCACTGCTGGTCTTGCTGGGAGAGCGTCTTGCGCAGCATAGCAAAATTTAGCAGGCATGAGTCGCCTCTTGTTCTGACCTAGGCTTCCCCAAAAAGCACAAAGCAGAATCCTGGTCCCGACAAAACCCCTTTTATTAAACAAACAGTGAATTCCTCTCATTCACCTTCAGCAAAGGTTTGGCAAACAGTCTTTCAAAGATGAATTTATGACTACAGACCTTATCTATCTTAGAAAGCTGCCATGTAAATATTTTCCAAATGCAGTGCTGTGCAAGGAAAGACTTGGCAAAAAGTCTCTGAGATTCACGGACAGATCTTCACACTCCTGAAACGACCAACTGACTGAATTGTTTCCTGCAAAAGCCTATTCCCCTTTTGCTCCTTTTTTATTTCCTATGGGAGGGGTCATTCATCATCCACCTGTGGCCTTACTCCCAAGTTGACCCTTGTTCTTTAGCTGTTCCCTTCATCTGGCAACTCTGCGCATGCACACACTGGAAATAGGCTTCTCCGGACTCCAGGACTGGCCCATGTTCCTCCCCAACCTCCTCACTGTATGAATCTGCTGCCAGATCCACTGGCCACTGGCGGGCCATGACACCTCTTTGGGTTCAGAGTTGTACCTGTAAGTCCCATCCAGAAAGTGCTGCAGCAGAGAGAAGCAGCTGGGTTGAATGCTGCTTCTCTCTGCCACAGCACTTTCCGGATGGGACTTACAGGACCCAAAGTGGTGGCTCACACCTGCTAAATTTTGCTGCGCTGCACAAGACATTCTCCCAGCAACAGCAGTGCTGCTCTTGCTAGGAGAGCATCTTGTGCAGCACACGAGCCTCAGGTGCTCCTGGAGACACTCCACATGCTCTCCACAGCTCTGGGTCAGCTGCTTCTCTCTGCCACTGCTCTTGCTTGGAGAGCCGGCTGCTTCTCTCCACCACAGCGCTTTCCAGATGGGACTTACAGGTCTGACTCTGAACCCAAAGCAGTGGCTCATGGTTGCTAAATTTTTCTGTGCTGTACAAGATGCTCTCCTGGCAGGCCATTAGCAAGAGCAGGAGCGGAGAGAAGCAGCTGGGTCAGGCACATGGAACGTCTGTGTGAGTGACCAAGGCTCATCCAGCACCAAGGGCCAGGAGAAACAGCTACAAGATCTGAGATGACGGAGATTCAACCCAGCCATTTGCCAGTTCGCCAAACTGCGTAGAATCTTAATCGGTATGCCAGAACCGGTGCGAACCGGCAGCACCCCCCCCTCTGCCTATAGACCTTCTTTTCATTAAACTAGACATATCCAATTCCTGCAACCGTTCTTCATATGTTTTAGCCTCCAGTCCCCTAATCATCTTTGTTGCTCTTCTTTGCACTCTTTCTAGAGTCTCAGTATTTTTTTAAATTGTGGCAACCAAAACTGGATACAATATTGCAAGTGAGGACTTACCAAGGCATTATTAGTACTAACACTTCAAGGGATCTTGATTCCATCCGTCTGTTAATGCAGCCTAGCTTTTTGGCAGCTGCAGCACACTGCTGTATTTAAGTGATTGTCTTCTAGGACTCCAAGATCCCTCTCGACTTGATAGCACTTCATAAATTGTTATGCAAAGTTTTAAAAATATTCTTGCTTCATATACAGTATGCTGACCACTCTGCAGTTGCTTCAGTTAGCATTTCAATAGGCCACATTTTTTTTTTTTTTTTAAAAATACTTTATTGATTTTTAGAAAAATTTTTTAAAAAGAAAATATCAAATCTCAGGTAACATCTGAGGTATCGTGCGATTACATATATACATTATATACACATCAAGTATCTTCAAATCTATCATTATTGGAAATAGACATATCCTTATAGTCTTGTTCTATTATTCCACCATTTGTACCACCTTTCCCATACTGCCTTAAATTTTAGATTCTCATCGTCTTTAAGAACACTAGTTAATTTTGCCATTTCTGCACATTCTAGAATTTTATTTATTATTGTCATCTCTGGAGGGATTTGTTTATCTTTCCAGTATTTTGCGAAGGTTAATCTGGCCGCTGTTATAACATGTATAATTAATTGTATCTTGTCCTTAGAGAATCCATCTCCCATCATTCCTAATAGAAAAATTTCAGGGGATAATTTTATATCTTCTTCCACTATTTCTCGCAGCCAAATTCGTATTTTTGTCCAAAACTTTTTTGTCTCCGAGCAAGACCACCACATATGAAAGAAGGTGCCGACCTCCTTTCCACACTTCCAACAAATTCCTGAGGCACTGGGAAATATTTTTGCTAATCTAGCTGCGGCTAGGTACCATCTGTGAAATATTTTATAGTGGTTCTCCCTGTAACTTGCTGATTTAGTAAGATTATAGTTTCTATTCCAAGCCTCCTCCCAGTCGTTGAAATTTAGTCTGTAGCCAATATTTTTTTCCCAAATGCTTAGTTGATTCCTGGCTATCCCTTCTGCTCTGTCCTCGCCTAATAAGAGGTTATAAAATCTGGCTAGCATTTTCTTTTCAATCCCCAGCATAATTTTGTCTAAATTGTTGTACTTCGTCTCTATACCAAATTGATCCCTATCTTTTTGATATCTAGAGCTTATCTGCATGTAGCTCCACCAGTCCAAATTAAAACCTTGATTACTTAGTGTTTCTCGTGATCTAAGAATACCATTTTCATCTAATATATCTTTGTACGTGCCAAATTTCACAATATCCCTTTTATTAGTGGTAATCAACGCCTCCATAATTGAAAGCCAAATCGGTACTTTCGTATAAAATCTTTGTCTAATTTCTTCCCATGTTTGGATCAGGGTCTCCCTTAATTTGTGTCTATGGAAATATGAATTCTTTTTGTTCTTTGGGCCCCATAAATAGGCGTGCCAGCCTGCCTGTAGATCGTGGCCTTCTAGCGTCAGGATTCTCTTATTTTGTAATGAAACCCATTCTTTGATCCATACTAATTTGGCCGCTTTCTGGTAAACTTGCCAATCGGGTAATCCGAAGCCGCCCATGCTTCTTTTCCCTTGCAGTGTTTTATATGCAATTCTTGCCTTCTTCCCTTCCCACAAAAAGTCTTGCACCTTCCTTTCCAAATCTAGAAAATATTTTTTATCAATATTCACTGGAATAGTTTGAAATAGAAATATAATCTTGGAGAGAATATTCATTTTAATTGCTGAAATCTTACCTGTAAAGGACAGTTTTAGTTTCTTCCATCTATCTATGTCCTGCTTTATTTTTTGTAATAATGGACTATAATTGTCCTCTTTTAAGGAGGAATACCTTGCAGTAATCCAAATTCCCAAATATTTTATTTTCTTTGCTATCTGAAGTTCAAGGGACTTTTCTAGCCCTTTCTTATTTGTCTCTGTCATATTTCTTGCTAAAATTTTAGTTTTGGTTTTGTTAAACTTAAAGCCAGTGACTTCTCCATACTGTTGTATTTCCTGGAGTACTTTGGGGCCGGATTTCAAGGGATCTTCCATTATTAAGGCCACGTCATCCGCGAAGGCTTGTATTTTAAAAATTTCTTTCTTAATTTGTAATCCTTTGATTTCTTTGTTGTCTCTAATCTTTCTGAGTAGGATTTCCAGCGCCATTATAAAGAGTAGAGGGGACAGGGGGCATCCCTGTCTAACTCCCTTTTGTATCCAAAATGTCCGTGTCTTATCCCCATTTATTAATATGCTTGCTCTCTGTTTATAATAAATATTTTCGATCATCTTTCTAAAACTTGTCCCGAATCCCATCAAATCAATTTGGTTGATCATGAATTTCCAATTTAAATTGTCGAACGCCTTTTGGGCGTCCAAAAACACTAACGCCAGCTGTTTTTCCGGGTGCTGTTCATAGTATTCTATGACATTTATTACCGTCCTCACGTTATCCCTCATTTGCCTCCCTGGGAGGAATCCTTTCTGATCACTATGAATCCAGCCATTTAGAATTTTTTTTAGTCTCTCCGCAATTATACTGGTAAATAATTTGTAATCTGAATTTAACAAAGAAATCGGCCTATAATTTGCTATCTGTTTTGAATCAGCACCTTCTTTCAATATGAGGGTAATATAGGTTTCTTTCCAGGAATCTGGGATTCTTGTACCAACTAGTACCTCATTAAATATGTCTAACAATTCTGATTGTAATTCTTCCTCAAATTTTGCATAGATTTCCCCCGGGAGACTGTCTGGACCTGGTGTTTTGTTCTTCTTGATTTTGGCAAGAGCCAATTTGAGTTCTTCCACTGTGATTTTGTTATTTAACATTTCTCTCTCTTCTTCCATTATCTGTGGCAAGTTAGCTTCCATGAGGTATTGTACAATTTTGTCTGGGTCGATCGCTTCCTCTTTATATAAGGCTTCATAAAATTCTCTCGCTCTTTCTAACATCCACTTCTTTTGTCAAGGTATCTCCATTGATGTCTTCTAGTATAAGAATTTGATTTTTTTCCTGTTCTTTTTTTAATCTATATGCCAGCCATCTTCCCGACTTGTTGGCGTTCTCGAAGTGGTAGTGTTTTATTCTCTTGATTTTTTGCGCCAACTCTTCCTGATCCAGAATGTTAAGGTTATGTCTTGCCATCATCCATTTTTGTTTGGCCATCTCGTCTCCCGGGTTTTGTTGTAGTTTACTATCCTCTAGTTTCTTATTATAATCCTCTCTAACTTTCCTTTCTTCCTTATTTTTGAATGCCGTGTAAGATATCGCTACTCCTCTCAAGTACGCTTTCATGGTATCCCATACAATTTCCTTCGCCATACCTTGCTTGCCATTCTCGATGAAGAAGCGCTTAATTTCTTCATTTAATTTTATTATAAACTCTTTTTCATTCAAGAGGTTGGACCTTAGACTCCATCTTTGTTGTCTTCTCTTGTTAATATGGTGCCAATGTACTTCGAGAAGTTTATGATCTGTCCAGGTATTTATACTTATATCCGCTTTCTTAATTTCTAGACCTAATTTTCTAGTAGTCCATACCATGTCAATTCTAGACCAAGAATTCTGTGGGTTTGAGAAAAAGGTATATTGGGAATCATGAGGATGTAAAGTATGCCATATATCAATTAAGTTAATTTCATCGACAAGATCAAAGAAGCTTTTTGGTAGAGGTAATCTTTTATTTCTTTTTCTCTCCCCACTTTTATAATCTTTCACTGGATTAACAACTCCATTAAAATCGCCTAACATACATATTTCAGCATGGGCCCGACTCCCTAATTGTTCGTGTAATTTTTTATAAAATTGTCCCTGTTTCTCATTTGGGGCGTATATTCCCACCAACATCATTTTTGCATTACCTCTCCTAATTTCTACCATTAGAATTCTCCCTTTAGTATCTTTATACTTTAATTCTGCCTCGATTCCTTTTTTCACATATATTGCCACACCCCTTTTCTTTTTCTCCGCTAGTGACACAAACAGTTTGCCAAATTTAATAAATTCTAAACAATTTGCCTCATCTTCTTTTATATGAACCTCCTGTAAACAAATTATATCTGGGTTCTGTTTTGCCAATTTTGATAGGATTATCTTTCTTTTTTTGTGATCATTCAAGCCATTGACATTTAAGGATAAAATTTTTAGGCCATCCATTTCTTATGTTGTGTCCGGGTTCTAGTTCTTATTTGTCTTTAGCGTTACTGCTCTTACTGGTCTAATCTTTTTTCCTTGTCCTTCTGCTTCTTCTTTTTTCTTCTCCTCCTCTATATCTTCCTTTGTGATTTGCTCTTGTGAGGTTTCTTCTTCCGTGTTTACCGTATCAATCTCTTCTTTGCTAATCTGTTCTTCTTCCCCTCCTCTTAGTTGATCTAGGAAGACTTGTGCTTCAGTTAAGTATCGATTTTAACTTTTCTTCCTTGCCATGATACTATCATCCCCTCTGGCAGGATCCATCGAAATGTAACATTCCTTCTGTTCAATTGGCTCGCCAGAGACCTGTAATTTTTCCTCACTTCCCTCACCCTTCTAGGTATCTGTTTCAGGATATTCACCTCCTTTCCTTGGAATACAACCTTTTCTTCTCTCACTATATTAAGGAGAATATCCCTCACTTTCTTCCTGGCGAACTTCACATGGACCTCCCTGGGGAGTCTGTTTCTTCTTACATAGTTCGTTTGAACCCTGTAAACCTCATCAAGTTCTTTGATAATATCTTGTTTGTCCTGTTGAAGGACATCTGCTATCAACTCGGCTATTTTATCGCTTAAGTCCTCTTCCTTCTCTTCGCAGATGTTTTGGAGGCGAAGGTAGTATGAAGCCTTATCCATTTCCAGCTGTAACAGGGACTCTTCAATTCCTTTGTTCTGTATCGCGTATGTTCAGTCCACCATGTCTAGTTTTTTCTCACTTTGTTCCATCCTTTGTTCTACATTTTGGATTCTTCTCTTATTATTTGCGATAGAGGCTTGGATCTCGGTCATTTTTGCGTCCAAAACATGGATATCCGTTTTAAGTTCAGAGTGACTATTTAGCAATTTCTCCTGCATTGCTAACATGGTCTCTTGAATCAGGAATAGAGAAGATTGTACTGTTTGGAGAGTTGGAGTTGGTGGTGGCTTGTCTGACTTTTGTATACCTTCTAAGGGTTTCTGGATTACCGGGGACAGTGTTGTTAGGGTAGGATTAGATGGAGCTTTTTTGACAGATTTCAGAATTGTCGATGTCATTGTTGCCATTTCTTTCAGCGTTATCTTTTGTTCTCTTATGATTTTCTCAATATTTTTCCAAATGACCATTCAATAATTTTGCCCCTATTTGCTCTATCAATTCCTCTTCTTAAATCTATTAAGAGATTTGCTATCTTAATTAATTAGGGTCAATTCCTCAATTCATCAAAATATCTTCCTTAAGTCAAATCTTATAAATATTGTAATTATAGTATAGCTAAATTCAGATCTTAATATAAGAGTTAATATAAGTAAGTTAATAAATGCTGCAAATGATTCTTATATATCAATATTCAAGACTTAATATATGGGATTAATATAAATAAATTGATAAATATTGTCTATAAAATTAAGTAATCTATGATAAATAAATGTAGATAAATATAACTAGATAAGTATAAATTTAAATAACTATATATATAAATATGAATATAATAGATGTGATTATGTAATTAATTTGTTAATTTTATATCCGGGTCCTTATATATAAATATATAAATATATAAATATACTTAATAACAACAAGATAAGATCAGCGTTTGAATTCTATACTCTATATTCCTTAACCATTTATAATTAATTCTTATTAGTACTATTGTTCAGGAGATAATCAAAGTTCCAATATTAGAGATCCAATTAATCAGTTAATCAAAAGACGTGGAAAATGGGAATCAGAGTATCACCAATTATATATATCTTTAGTTATAAATAAGTGATGTCAGCCAAATCGTAAATCTTCTTCTCTCCGCTCTCCACTTGCTCCCAATACGTTCTGGCAGTTCTCTATGATGGATCCTGCTGCTACATCGTCCTCTTGTCAATCTTCTGCTAACTCCCTCCTTCAGCTCAATGATGGACACACTTCCTGTTTCTCTAAGGCACTCACAAGGGTAAAAGTTCAGAAGATCAGAAGATCAGTCTCTTGCTTGTTTTTCGCCCCACTTTTAATCACAGCGCCAGCCGCATCAACGCTCGTCTTCCTCTCCCTCTCGCCACGTCCTCCAGAGCTCTTTATACAAGCAAAGCTACTCCCTGCATATTCCTGGTCGGCTTGCCAGGTCTCCGCCAATACGATCCGCTCTACTCACACTCTCCGTCGCCGCCTCACACCGTATCGAGCACTCCTCACCCGACTCCACCGACCTCTCTCTCCACGCTCAAACGCCTCAAAGTATGGGAATGTGATATCCAATCTGGCACGGCACCTCAGATCTTCCTCTTAGCTCCCGTCTTTTTGCTGGCTATTGCGGCTTCGGGCCCGCCATCAGATGGCCGGCTCACCGCGTTGGCCCGACAGAGCTGCCGGTCTAGCGGGGGGTGGTTGCGCCCCACACTCTCACTCGCCTGGCTCTCTCTCTTGTCCGCAGGTCTCTCCGGGACCTGAGCCCCTATAAGGGTCCCCAAAACGCGGTGATAAGGGGTGTAGGGGAGCAGCGATCACTCACCCAACACTCTGTCACCTCAAGTCGCCAACCGGAAGATCTAGGCCACATTTTTAATGTGGACAAAATAGCTGACGTATCTAAGGATCATAAGCAAATAAAATTCTAAGGTCTTTTTGAATCAGATACATTTTACCGGTTATTAACCAGTTGCTGATCTCTTCTTTATGCAATATTTCATTATGCTGTTTAACTGTAATTGGATGTAAACTAGTCATATATTTGAGCTGAAAGCCATGCAATTGCACATTTCTAGGAGATGCCCAGTTTTTAACATTAAACTTGAGTTTTACTAAATTCATCTCCAAATTCTTTTATATCCATCATTTTTATTACAGTCTTTTTGAATTTCCCATAGATCTTTCCAAACTGAATTGTTTCCTTTTTTTTTGGTTTGGTATTCCATTTTCACAATTTCTATTACCATATATACTTTGGTAGAATTGCCTCTAGTCTGACTGAAACAGCTGACTTTGCTTGAATTGGATGATTTCTGCCTCATGGCATTCAGTTTTCTCTGGTATTGCTGTTATTTGTTGCTTTATGATTTCCAAAGCTTCTTCAATTTTTCTAGTGCTAAGCCAATATTCTTTCCTTCAGCTTGTCTTGATCCTTACTTTCTTCAATTTTTGTTCTTTCATGTTCTTTAAATTATTTGCATCTGATCTTGATTTTTTTTTATTATTATTATCTTGGCCTCCAGTCTGATCTTCCACGTTGGGACTGAATATGATTTTACTTTTGGTTTTCTAATTTTGATACCCAGTTTTTCTGTAACCACCCCTGCTGTACTGTAAGCAGGCTGATTGGTCTGTTTGATAAATGTTACTTTCATCCTTCCAAGCACCTTATTCACATCCTTCATTATAGATGCCAGGTCTCAGGGACAGTACTTTCAAAGCTGTCAGTCTTTATCTTTCTACTAGTAATACTCTATGTGCCATAATTTTCTCTAATGTTCAAACATTTACTTAAAGTATCTTTGCTTTGTTGGTTTTCATTTACAGTAGCAGTCCATAATGGCATGATTTTCAAACACAGTATAATTTTCTCTTGTTTGTAGTTGTTGTTCTTTCCCTAATTTTAGAGGGCTAAGCATTGGTTGTCCAGTCATAGCTCCCAAGTCCTGTTGCCCACTTGTTGACAGATGCCCAGGAACTCTTAAAATCTGATGTGGTCCTTGTTGACCTCGGTGACAACCAATCCAGTATAGGATTCTTTTTCTGTTTTCTCGCCACATAAATGGCTTGAAGGATACATTTACTCTTCCACTTAGTTAGCTTTTCCACTAAAATGTGTCAGGCATGGGTGGCCTTTCTGTCAGCACAGATCTCAACCTCATCAGAGCATCACAAGCCCCTCACCCACAATCCACAGATGATTATCGTTGGTTGCATAGTCAGTCAGATGTTTTGACTGGGTTTGGCATTTTATCTACTGCCTATAATTATTGCCACTATCTTCTCTTTCTTTTGTAACAGTCATTCTACTTCTATTTGCAGATCTTGTATTTTGTTATTTCCTCCAGTTCTTTTTTTTCTATTGTGCTGTATTCAGGAAAAGACATATTATAATCAATATTATTATTGCCAGTTATCATAGATATGTTTGAAGAATCATAGAATTATAGGTCAGGAAGGGACCTTGGAGGTGTTGCCCAAGTCTGGAGACCTTATAACATCCTGGACAAAAGTCTGCCCAATATTTTCTTGAAAACTTCCAGCAATTCTGTATATATAACTTAGGGAGGCAAGCTGTTCCACTGATTAATTCTTCTCAAGAAGTTTCCCCTTAGTTCCAGGCTAGATCTCTTTTTAACGAGCTTCTATCCATTGCTTCTTGTCCTGCCCTCTAGTGCTTTGGAGAATAAATCTTTCCCCTCTTTTCTGTGACAGTCTCCTGAAGTACTGGAAAACAGCTACCATGTTACCCCCATCCTTTTCTTTGTTAGGCTAGACATATTTAATTCCCTTAAATGATCCTCATATGATTTATCCTGCAGACCTCTTATCTTCTTAGTTGTTCTTCTTTGAATTTTTTCTAGAGTCTCAGAACCTCTTTATAATCATGGTGACTATAACTGGATGCAGTATTCCAAGTGCAGCCTCATTGTTCAATATTAAGCGGTATTAGCACTTCTCATGTTCTTGATGCTATCTGTCTGTTGATGCAGCCCATAACAGATTTTTGGCAGACTTCCATAGGTATCGTTTCAGCCTCAGAAAGGCTAATAATCCTATGTGGATTAATTATGTTTTCATATTCATTTGAAATTGTTGTGGACCTACTAATCTCAATTAGAAAAAATGATAAATTCCATTGCATTTTTTTCAGAAATAAGAGCATATTTAAAGCAATGACTGAAAAGGGGAAAGGAATGATAAGACACCCCTGACACTTAAATTAATATGACTGGAGGTTACCGCATGTCAGGAGTTACAATATACAAAGCACTCTTCATGCAGTGCATAATAAAAATAATATTTGGTTCTCAATCCAATAATGAACAGGTTTTAGTAGCTTTATCTTCAATATTTAGTATTATCTGCAATTGTGGTGATATTTTCTGCAGCATTTTCTTTTCTTTCATTTTTTTATTAAGATGCTTGAATTTCATCATCACTTAAAAATAAAGAACATGAGAATAAGCATCCAAAATAAAAATAGACTCTAAATTTTCTTTGCATAATTTTAGCTCTATCCTCAAATCTATTAACAGCTGTCAAAATTTTGATGATGAATCGTAGAAATATATAAGTAGCCGAATATTAGAAAACATTAATTACATTTAACAAAACCTAGTATATAACAACATTGTTAGAAGGGAAGCAAAATAAATATATTGGCATAAGGTTTTTTTAATTGGTCTGTGATTTTTAAGTTGGTTTATAAAACACATGTTCAAAGGATTTGGATCATATCAAATGATTCCTGAGACCCTCGGTTTGATAGCAGACAAAACTGAGAAATTATAGCTATTATTCACTACAGAGAAGGGAATAGTAACCAAACTATTTATTTGTCCTGAAATGAAACATCTCTACCTAATGGTTTGTCTGACCACCACAGGTTTGCCAGAATACAAAAGGATAATATGACCATCAGTAATTGCAAAGTCTATGAAATTACTAGTTGCTTCAGAATCTACCATAGGCATCACCTACAAATCCAGGTGACAATTTGAGGTAGGACTGACAAGGGTACTTTCTCTACATGAGGAAGAAAGCAGGTTCATGATGTTTCTCAACCTTCCTTCCAAATTCTAGATGGTTCCATTATGCCAGACCTTTAGGGAAAAAATTCAAAATACAACTGTTCATAAGGAAATTTAGTTAAGATCTATTATTCTAGGACTGTTGCTATTATTGTTGTTGGTTTTAGAATTTGAATGGAGGGTTTGTTCATTTCTAGGTACTCAGAAATCTTCTGCTTGATTCTTTTCTAGAATTTTCCCAGATATTGATGTCAAGCTGATTGGTCCATAATTTCCTGGATCCACTTTTTTCCCCTCCTAGAAGATTGGTATTATATCAGCTTTTTCCCAATCCTCTGGTAGTACCCCTGTGCTCCAGGAGCTCTGAAAGATTTTGTTCAGAACCTTGGGATATAAACAATCTGGTCTTGATGATTGGAACTCATCTAGAATGGCTAGTGTTTTATCCAATTTTTTACCTATTTTGATCTGTATTCCTGTTCTGTCACCCACTGTGCTGCATGTGATGAATTGGGCTATTTTTTTCCTTTTGCATGAAAACAGATGCAAAGAAGAAATTAGTCAGCTCCACTTTCTCCTTGCTACCCGTCATCATCTTGCCATCTTTTCGCATTATTGAACCAATCATTTCCTTGGCTTTTTTCTTGTTCCTTACATATTGAAAGAAACCTTTTATATATATTTTTGTTGCAAGTCTGAATTCATTCTGAGTTTTAATCTTCCTAACTCCAGCCATGCAGATTTGGGCTATTTGCTAGTATTGTTTTAGTTATATGCCCCATTTCCATTTTTTTTTTACTTGTCCTTTTTGTCCCTCAGTTTCTCAGAGAATCTTTGTGCAACCATGCTGTATCTTTTGTTTTTCTTGTTTGGGCCTTTAGTAATTCATTTATCAGAGCTGGAAATGGCACCCCAGGGTCTCTCCAGTGTCGGCAATGCCTGGAGCAGCCCTGGGGGGGCTCCCATCACCGACTTGGCCTGCTGGCACCGTACACAGGATGTGACATAGGCTTGGACATTGTGTGGTAATTGGGGCCACCAGAAGGTACGAGAAACCATATTCAAGGTCCTGAAGAGACCAAAGTGCCCTGCCGCAGGATTATTATGGCACTGTGAGAGGATAAGTCCCCAGAGCGGCCCCACCGGCACATATAGACTGTCTAGGTACCACAAAAGTTCCTTGGTGAATGTCCATGGAGAGGCCGGCCCAGGGGTGAAATCTAATTTTTTTTGCTACCAGTTCTGTGGGCATGGCTTGGTGTGGCGTGGCTTGGTGGTCATGTGACAGGGTGGGCGTGGCCAGTTTGATGTCATTCATGTCACTCTGCTGTGCATGGGGCGCTTGGAGAGAGAGAGAGCAAGACAGCTTTCCAACCTCTGTTTGTGTGTGTGTGTGTGTGAGGGAGGGAGGGAGGGAGGGAGCGAGGAGTCGCTGGACATCCTTCACTCGCCAAGGAGGTTGCCAAGTACGCAAAGATGTGACTTTGCTCGGCTCCATTGTAATGCCTTCAGGAGAGATGCAATGCCTCAGAAACTCGATGGTGGACTGAAAAAAACTGACATTTTTCCAGTTTCACATACAAGTGGTTCTCCCGGAGCTGTTGCAGGACCAGGCAGAGGTGCTGGTGGTAGCTTTCCCGGGAGGAAGAGTAGATCAAAATGTCATCCAGATAAATCACGACAAACTGATTCAAGAGGTCCCGGAAGATGTTGTTCATAAAATGTTGGAAGACGGTGGGAGCATTGGTTAACCCAAACGGCATGACGGTATGCTCAAAATGTCCGTACCTGGTGCCAAACACCATCTTCCATTCTTCCCCGAGCTGGATCTGAATTAGATTATAAGTTCCACGCAGCTCCAATTTGGTAAAAATGGTAGCCTCTCGGAGCTGTTCCAACAGTTCGGGAATAAGGGGCAGAGGATACAAATTGCGCACCATGATGGTGTTTAATATGCGGTAGTCACAACAAAGCCTCAAGTCTCCAGTTTTCTTCTTCATGATCAAGCAGAGGGGGATCCACCGGATAATGAGGAACTGCATATTTGGCTGCAAACGCCACGTCCATAAAGTTCGTTGTGGCTCCAGAGTCAACCAGGGCGTGTGCTGGAATCCCTTATGGACTACTGGACAGGAATACTTGTGCCACCAGGATCAAGTGCCGGGGGGGCCCAGGGGCCAAGTCTGCTGGGTGTGACTCAGTGTTGGTGCGCGCCTGACCCAGGGTCTCCCCTAGGTTGAGCTTGGGGCATTTCCCAACAGGGTTTTCTGTGGTTGTGGGGCAGGCCCAGGGGCTGACCGTTGCTTCTTGGGGCAAGAGGCAGCCATATGCCCAGGTTCCCTGCAATAGAAACACAACCCCCCTGAGTGCCGTCTGTTTTTCTCAGTCACTCACAGATGGGGCCTGGCTGCGCCTAATTCCATGGGCTCCTTCTGCAGAGTCAGGGTCTCGCACATGAGCGGGACCACCCAGGTCTCCTGGGAGGCACGGCGACTGCCCTGTCTCTGCAACTGAGTGTTAATCCTGAGGCAAGATGGACCAGCACATTGAGATTTGGAGGAATATCGACCTAGACCAGCTCATCCTGCAACTCCTCTGACAACCCATCCTGGAACACATCCATGAGGGCAGCCTCATTCCAAGCCAAATCCTGACTAAGCAGCTTAAACTTACTGATATATTCCTACAGAGAGCACCGGCCCTCCTTCAGGGTCTTCAGACATCAGATAGCAGTCTGTGTCTTAATGGGATCCTCATACATCAGCCTGAGGTAGACACAAAACCCCCAGAAATCATTCAGCAAGGAGCTAGCCTGGACCAGCAGGGGTGTGGCCCAGTGAGCTGCAATGCTGGAGAGAAGGCTAATCATAAACCCCACTTTATCCCGGTCAGTGGGGAAGTCCTTAGCTCGCAGGCTGATAAAGACCTGGCATTGTCCCAAAAATGCAGGAAACATGGCTGCCATCGAATTTATCAGGCACCGCTGCCAGGCATTTCCTCTGGGGAGGTGGAACAGTGTGAGCTTGGAGCTGAGCCACCTGTGCTGCTAGCGAAGCCACCTGTTGAGTGAGCTGAGCATTCTCCACATGAAGCTGCTCCATGTTAATAGATATTTGTTTGGGCAAGAGACAAACTGTTGTGACCTAGGCTTCCCAGGAGCATGAAGCAGACTCCTTGTCCCAACAAAAACCCCTTTTTATTAAGTTACTGTGAGTTCTTCTCATTTATATCCAGCAAAGTCTTTCAAGGGAGAATTTACAGTCACAGACCTTATCTGGCTTGGAGAGCTGCCAGGCCGATATCTTCAAAACTTGGCAAGGAGTCACGAATCAATTAAGCAAACTCTCTCCTGCAAACTCCACTCCCCTTTCACTCTTTTATTCCCTCTGGGAGGGGCATTCATCATCCACCTATGGCCTTACTCCCAAGTTGACCCTTGTTCTTCAGCTGTTCCCTTCATCTGGCAACTCTGCACAAGCGCACACTCGGAACAGGCTCCAGCTGTTCATCTGCCTCCCTGATGTCTGACTCTGAAGGCAGCTGATAACTAGCATACAGCTCTGGCCCCTTCTCTGCCTCCGACACAGATCCCTCATCAGAGCCTTCCCCAGACTCCAGGTCTGGGCCATGTTCCTCCCCAACCTCCTCACTGTTTGAATCTGCTGCCAGCTCCATTGGCTGCTGTTTGGCCACAACAAGAAGAATTCAGAATATAAAAAAGCAAAAGTTTATTTCACATGAAAATGTACAAAATTAACCAAACCAAAAAATGGATATTATTTTGAACAAAAGTAAAAGGTAATAAAAAAAAGTTTCTTTCAACATATAAATTACAAGAAAGAAGTCAAGGAAACAGTAGATCCACTTAAGAGAGAAGATGGCAAGGAAGTAACAGGCAGCAGAGAGAACGCAGAACTGCTTAATTCATTCTTTGCATCAGTCTCCACACCAAAAGAAACTATAGCTCAGTGATGGCTAACCTTTTTGCGCATGCCCGATCCCCCAAAATACAATGCATGCACGGCCACCGCACATGCGCCCCTCCTCCCCCACATGTGCGTGCATCTCCCAGCACTCCCCTGCCCCCCACACATGTGTAACTGCACAGCAGAGACCCGAAGACCAGCTGGCTGGCTGGCAGGAGGTGCACGCACATGCGCAGTGGAGCTGAACTGGGGTGACAGCTCACATGCCATCAGAGATGGCGCTGCGTGCCACCTCTGGCAACTATGCCATAGGTTCGCCATCACGGCTATAGCCCAACCTACCCAAAACATAATTATAAAAGGCAGACTAGAAATAAAATTAAAACAAGCAAGAAAATGGTTATAGAACACCTGTCTGACCTTGATGAATATAAATCACTGGAACCTGACGGATTACATCCCAGAGTTCTGAAGGAGCTGGTAGATGTTATCTCAAAACCATTGTACAATATCTTTCAAAACACCTGGAACATCTGAGGATTGGAAAAAAGATGATATGGTTCCTATCTTCAAAAAAGTAAAAAAAAAAAACTTATCAAATTTGCAGATGACACTAAACTGACAGAGGATCCAAAAAGATCTTGACAGACTTGAATAATGGGCCCTATCCACCAAATGAAATTTAATGTGGAGAAAAGCAAAGTTTTACACCTAGACAGGAAAAACCAAAGGTACAAGTACAGATTAGGTGAAACCTAGCTCGAAAACAAGAACTGTGAGAGGGACCTTGAAGTCCTAGTGGACGATCACTTAAACATGAGCCAGCAGTATGTGGCAGCAGCCAAAAAAGCTAATGCAATCCTAGGTTGTATAAACAGAGGCATAGAATCAAAATCACATGAACTATTAGTATTGCTTTAAAAAGCCTTAGTAAGGCCACATCTGGAATATTGCATCCAGTTTTGGTCACCATATTACCACAAATATGTTGAGACTTTGGAAAAAGTGCAAAGAAGAGTAACTAAGATGATTAAAGGCCTGGAGGCTAAAACATATGAAGAACGGTTGCAGGATTTGGGTTTGATTAATCTAGAGAAAAGAAGGACTCGGGTGACATGATAGCAGTATTCCAGTATTTGCCACAAAGAGGATGGGGTCAACTTATCTTCCAAAGCACCAGAGAGCAGGACAAGAAACAATGAATGGAAACTAATCAAGGAGAGAAGCAACCTGGAATTAAGGAGAAACTTCCTAATAGTGGGAACAATGTTACATGTAAATGCCTAACGTTGCCCCCCATGGCAGAGTAAGGGTTAACCCCATCCATCCACCTAGACCCTCCCCTGATCCCTCCTTACCTCGGCCCCGCCTCCCAGGTATATAAGGTGTGGTCCAGAGATCCAGATGTACTTCCAGACGTATACCTGTAACAGAAACATCTGATTAATAAAGAACTCTGATTCAATTGCATTTCATGTTGGAGTCATTGGGTAAGATCCTTGGAAACATTTCACAGATTGGTAGCAGAACTCCAGCGAACTCCAAAGAGCCCATATTAACCTGCTATGCCGACGCTGACTGGGTAGGCGACACAAAGAGCAGGAAAAGCACATCTGGCTATGTATTCCTCATCAACGGCTGCCCAGTGCACTGGTACACCGGGAAACAAAACCTGGTGGCCACATCTACAGCAGAAGCAGAATACATCTGCCTCTCTAAGGCAGCCAACAACCTGACATGGTTCGACGACCTGCTCTCCAACATCTGGACTGAACCAGCCTACCCAATAATAATACATGAGGACAACAAGGCAGCCATAGATATATCAATGGCAGACGCAGTGGGTCAGAGATCAAGGCATATAGACATTAAGCACAAGCATGTGCTTCCACGCCATGCTCCCGGAGGCCATCTTGGAATGGCCGACAACCAATGGGGAGCCGAGATTTAAAAGAAATGGCGCGAACCTGCGGGGACCCCAATACGAGTGGGGAAGAACCCGAAAACCACACAGAGACAACAACGCAGGCCTGCAAAGGCCCACCTACTGGGCCCGAAGTGGAAAAAGCAATTGAGACTCTTGCGGCAGCACTCGGCTCCGCATTCAAGCTCCTGCGCCTGCAAAGAAACACCCTGAGGCACACCAAAGCCAGAGGGACAACAGGGTGGCCACCGGAACCCATGCAGCGACCCAGCCGACACTCCGTGAGACAACGTGCCCAGAAAGCGACCACCGGAACCCGATCACCTGCAGGATCGATCAACCACAGGATTCGCACTCGCCACCCGCTGCACCAAATTCACTGGGCCCGGAAATAAGAAGACAAAGCAGTTACTTACCAGCCGTGCGACCCCCGCCAGGCTTCTCTACTTGCCCGGAGACCATTCAGCATCATCCAGGATCCACCGCCGCCGCTGCCGCCGCCGCCACCGCACCGCCGAATCCAGGGGATCCTCGATTTACATCCATCGCCACCGCCACGCCGCCAAGCTCCAGAAGTCCTCGACCTGCGACCGCTTTGCTTCCTCACCTCTTCCCGTTCTTCACCAGAGATCCAGGGACCCAGCCATGGCATCTGTCGTCCAGGGAGGGCTATGGGCCTGCCAGGGGTGAGTCTAGCCTCCCACTGGCAGGCCTAGGCCTAGGCCTGAGAGCAGCAGCAGAGAGCTCCTCACCCGACGACCTCCAGCATGAAATGAGCTTCGCGCATGCCCAGTCACCGCCTGTAGGAAGAGAGAGGAACATAGCGATAAGTGCAAAGAACATAGAGATAAATCCATACAGACTAGCAACTAGCATTCCCCTGACATATTGCGAGTTCCCTCACCTACAAAACCATGGACAGCTCCAGACTGTGAGTAACTTACCACACAGCTCAATGACTTTGCCAGCTGACTTCCACAAGCTAAAACTAGATCGGACTAATTTCTTAGAGTGGAATCATCAGCTACAAATTATCTTTCTAAGGGAAAATATGTTATTTTTACTTAATGATCCATCTAGAAAACCCTGGACCTTTGATATAGATTGCCTGCACCACAGGGCTTATTACTTGTTAATGGCAAGCCTATCACCAAGCATGTACCCCAGCCTTGGCCACTACTTGACTGTGGCTGAGATATTACAAAAAATATTTAATTTATTCTATAGCAAGAGTGCAGCCACAACCACCAAGATATCTAGAGAGTTCTACTCAGCCAGGCACAAGGCTGGAACTCCTATGGGTAAGCACATCCTAAAACTAAATGCTACCAGGGCAGAACTCATACAAAGGGGGGAAACTATCTCAGAAGATAGTATGAAGAGCATAATTATAAATTCCCTGGACTCTAGTTGGGAAAACTTTATAATGCAACTAGATAGCCTCAACATAGAGCATCTCTCTCTAGAAACACTTACCAACAGGCTGATAGCGGAGGATAGCCTAAGAAGGGACCGCTCCACGAGCCGCAGGGAGAGTAGACCAATAAAAAGGGTAGAGTTTCAAACCAGGGACCACAACACCCCAGAATGCTTTACCTGTGGCTCCAGAAGCCATTATAAGAGAGACTGCCCAGAAACCAAAGGGACAGAGACTACAATCACCGCAGGGAAAGGCAAGGCCAGAAGTCAGGGTACCCAGATAGGCACTCACCAGACAGCAGGTTCAGGTGCAGGGACTCCCCCAATCCCAGAGACAGGAGGGGACATAGAGACAGCTCCAGGTACAGCCAACCGGGGTCACTGTATGGCCTTGGAGACCATCAACCCACATGCATGCAGCCAAGAAAAGGGAATGCATGGCTCATCGATTCAGGAGCCACCAACCACACCAACAACAACAGGAACATACTAACATAATTCACACTAAAGAAGTACCACATTAAGGTAGCCAATCAGGACAAGGTACTGGTAATGGGAGAAGGGAACACACGCATAGATGGGATAGGGAAAATAGAGGGGGTACTGCTCATACCTGAGATACCTCACAATATACTGGCCATTCTCAAGCTCAGCAAAGACTTAGGCATTGAGACGACTTTTAAGGGAGGAAAAGCATACATGACAAAAGGCAATAAGGACATAGGCAAAATCATCATCGAAGGGGGGCTCACATACTTACAACCCCAAGATTATCCAGATGCAAACGCACAACTAGAAGATAGGGAAGGCAAAACAGGTACCCCCGGGGAGACAAAAGAGGATAAGGCCGAGCACACCACTGAGGACAAACACATTTCTGACACAGCACACAAGGGGAGGCCATCTATTGGCAAACCCATCCATGATGAATGCGCCCTCTACTTCATAGGAAGTTGGGCCACGCCAGTTTCCCAATTGTACAAAAAATGACTGAATTTTCAAACGGTTTGCAAGTAAAGAACTGTAACAGTTATCTAGAGTGTTCCGTGTGCAAATGCTCTAAACTAAAAACAAAACCTAGACCAAAAAAGGCCTCTCGCACCACCAATTCGACCTTTCAGTTAGTTCCCATGGATTTGGTAGGCCCCATGAAACCCTCTATTAAGTTCAAAAAGAGGATTTTTCTAACTATAGTTGATGACTTCAGTCGTTACGGGTTCGTATACACACTCAATCACAAAAATGAGGTGTTTCAAAAGTTCAAAGAATTTTACAGGAGGGTTAGAAACACAACACAACATCAAAATAAAACAAATCATGACAGATAGAGGGTCAGAGTTCCTATCAAGGGACTTCTCCAATAGGATAAAGAAACACGGAATATTACATTTTACTTCTTCGCCTTTTTCCGCATTCCAGACGGGGTGTCGGAACGCAGGAACGGCGTATTACAAACAATGGTAAGATGCGTATTAGAAGACGCAGGGCTGGGGCAACACTTCTGGGCAGAGGCACTCACATACTCAAACTACACCCTGAACAGGCTATGGTCAAGTGTGGTAAACAAAACTCCCTATGAGGTTATGTACAATAGGAAACCCCAAATAGCTCACCTACACATATTTGGGGTCACAGCGGATGTACATATACCGAAGCAGTTAAGGCAAAAGGGGGACAAGGTATCAAGGAGACTAAGGTTTATGGGATACGAGTCCGGGATGAAAGGGTACAGGTTTATTGACAAGGACAATAAATTTATCGTATCCAGAACAGCAGTGTTTCATGAAAACACAAACTGGTCAAAAATACATCTCAACGAAGTGTTGTCCAGGCAGGAAGTCACAGACAATGTAAGGGTCACGAGTAGACTAGACACAGCTGAAACCAAGGCACACGAGAAACACAAACCCAAACACAAGGGGTAGCCACCAAGGGATGGAAAGAGGACCACCCCGTCATAAAGGTAGATGCACTCACAGAAAAGGAAGCCAAATACATGCATGACACAGAAACACTACCTAACAGGCCCGTCAGACACAACAGGAACAAAATGCCAAAGAGGTTTGAAGATTATGTACTATCAATACACACAAACACCACAACACCCAACTCTTACAAAGACATTCTTAGGTTGCCACAAGAAGAAAGGATTAGGTGGGAGAAGGCCATGGAGAAAGAGATGAACAGCGTGAGAGAGCTAAATGTGTATACCCCATCCAAGGTACCAGACAACAAGGTACCCATTGGGACAAAGTGGGTTTTTAAAATCAAGGAACTCGAGGACAATAAGACACTGTACAAGGCTAGGTTAGTAGCACAGGAGTTTGCGCAAAAATACCCGGAGGACTACACCGATACATATTCACCCACGGTCAGGGCCGAGAGTGTAAAGAGCGCCCTGGTGATAGCAACAATTCTAGGACTAGAAGTTTACCAATTCGACGTGCAGACAGCCTATCTTCATGCGAAACTAGACAAAGAGATCTTTGTCAGGGAACCCCCCGGAAGAAACACAAAGAAGGGGGATACCTGGTTGTTAAAGAAGAGTCTGTATGGGCTGAAGCAATCTGGTAAGAGGTGGTATGAGTACCTAGCAAAAATTCTCAGGGACATGGGATTCACAGCCACCTCTGCTGACCTATGCTTCTTCACCAAAAGGGAGGGCACATCCATTGAATACGTGCTTGTTTATGTGGATGATATTTTATACTGTGGCCAGCATAAACAGAAATGTGATGATTTCGCTGATAAGTTGGGGAAGCATTTCGCACTAAAAACTCTGGGGAAGGTAAACAAGTACTTGGGTGTCCAGATCGACAGAACACAGAAAGGGTTCAGGATCTCCCAAAAGGAGAAAATATTGGAACTATTACACAAGTGCAACATGAAGGATGCCAAGCCGTGTGAAACACCCATGCAAATTGACTTTTTAAAACACACAAACGAAGAAGGTGAGACATTTAAGGACAATACCATCTATAGGTCTGTCGTTGGGTCCCTTCTATATATAGCCAACTGGACTAGGCCAGACATCCTCCTAGTGGTCAACCTCTTGTCTAGGCACGTCAGTGATCCAAAAATGTACCACTGGGAAGGTGTAAAACGTGTGCTCAGATACCTAAAGTACAGCATGGATGCCTACCTAAGCCTAGAGCCAGCGAACTCCAAAGAGCCCATATTAACCTGCTATGCCGACGCTGACTGGGTAGGCGACACAAAGAGCAGGAAAAGCACATCTGGCTATGTATTCCTCATCAACGGCTGCCCAGTGCACTGGTACACCGGGAAACAAAACCTGGTGGCCACATCTACAGCAGAAGCAGAATACATCTGCCTCTCTAAGGCAGCCAACAACCTGACATGGTTCGACGACCTGCTCTCCAACATCTGGACTGAACCAGCCTACCCAATAATAATACATGAGGACAACAAGGCAGCCATAGATATATCAATGGCAGACGCAGTGGGTCAGAGATCAAGGCATATAGACATTAAGCACAAGCACGTCAGACAGTTAACGAACATTGGTTTTATCAAGGCCATACACTGCAAGACTGCTGAGCAAATCGCTGACATCCTGACCAAACCTTTGCAGAATAAACAGCACGTCTACCTAACTTCAAGACTAGGTGTACACACACAAAATACACACACAGGTCCAACTGTTAGGCATTTAGAGGGGGATTTGTTACATGTAAATGCCTAACGTTGCCCCCCTTGGCAGAGTAAGGATTAACCCCATCCATCCACCTAGACCCTCCCCTGATCCCTCCTTACCTCGGCCCCGCCTCCCAGGTATATAAGGTGTGGTCCAGAGATCCAGATATACTTCCAGACGTATACCTGTAATAGAAACATCTGATTAATCAAGAACTCTGATTCAATTGCATTTCGTGTTGGAGTCATTGGGTAAGATCCTTGGAAACATTTCACAAACAATTAACCAGGTCCTTCAGAAGTTATAGGTTCTTCATCACTGGAGGTTTTTCAGAAGAGACTGGACAGTCACTTGTCTGAAATGGTATGTCTCCTGCTTAAGCAGGGGGTTGGACTAGATGACCTCAAAGGTCACTTCCAGCTTTATTCTGATTGTAGATTGTATATAATTTACAAATCTCCCTTGGCACAAAAAGTAGTATCTACAGATATCAAACAAGTTCACATCCCTTTACACAATTGCCCATGAAATAATTTTTTAAAGAATGTCTAGAACAGACATGCAAACTCAAGGCCCACAGGCCAGATCCGGCCCGCAATGTGGTTAGATCTGGCCCGCGATGTGATTAAATCTGGAGACAGTGAGGGGCCGGCCCCAACCGCCTTGGCCCTAGCCCACCCCAGCCCGACTGGGCAATTCCCCTGTACACACACACAGGCAGCGAGTGTGTACGGGCTGGCATCCCCAGTGAAAGGGAAGTGCTTTTGGGCTGTGGGACCAGGGTGCAAGGCTGGGCCAGTGAGTGGGCCATTGAGGTGGCAGAGGCCCTAATGGTGGGTGTGGCACAGCTGCTGGGAATCTACTATACACTTATCTACAACAACTTCTTGGCCACCCGGGCCGGAATGTGGTCAGTTTGTGGAAGGAGTGGGGTGGGAGGGAGGGAGGAAAAAAGGAAGGAGATGGGAATGAGAAGGAAGGAAGGCAAGGAAGGATGGGGGAGGGAGAAAGGAAGGAGGGAAATTGGAATGAGACAGAGGGAGGGTCTGAGGGAAGTCCTGCCTTAGCACTTGGTCCCTTTCACCATCCACTTGCCCCCTCCTCCTGGCCTCTCCTGGTGGTCTCCCATCCTATTTCTGAGGATGCTTTGCTTACAAAGCTGGGTCTCCTTGCATGGAGAGCGACCAGGCCTCCATCTGACCCACGCACTTTGCCCTCCTACATCCACCATGAGCAACCTGGCCAAGGAGAGCAAGCATAGCAGGAGTCTCAAGGAGGAGGTAAGTGTGGTTGGGCGCCCACTCAGGGAAGCGGACTGGGCTGGGCTGGGTTGTGGGGTCCTGGTGCCCCCAGAAGCTGAAGGGCTGGACTGGACACTTGCCTTCTGCTGACCAGGGCTCTGGGCAGCCCGTGCCACTGTCTGAGGGTCCTCAGCATGATCTGAGAGGGACGGCAAGGCTTCTCTGATGGACTTGCCTTGGTCTCACATTCTCCACTGGAGACCTCCAGATCCCCACTCCCAGCCTTGCTTGCCCCCACTCCCCACAGGAGGCAGAGGACAACACTGCTGCATGTGGAAGAACAGAGGAGAAAGTTTTCAGGAAGTAGTTTCCTCTGAGTTCAATTTATGCCTGTCAACATTCTGACTGACAAATCCAACCAAAGCAAGTAGGGCTGAGATGATCCAATCTCTTAATGCAAAATTTTATTAAGTACATTATTTCAGCAAAAATGAGGGCAAAATGAGATCTAACCATTTCCTGCAAAACCCACATAGTTAAAGTTCAGTTTCTCCCTTCCCCTATTAGACCAAGTCACATTGTCCAATGAAGTCTCCTGATATTGTCTTTTGGCTCTGATAAATACCTGCTGAAGTGTCCTTGGTTCTCATGGCTGGCATCTTGATGTCTGGAATCTAAGTTCTATCTACCCCTCCCCTCCCCTCCCCTCATAATTTGTTGGCAAGCTGAGAAGTGATAATAGTTGCAACAGCCAAAGCACCTTTTGAAGCTTGACGCTACGTTTGACAGATCTCTGGAGAAGAGGAAGGGGTGGTGGGGAAGCTACATGAGGGAAGGCTGCCACAACAAGCCAACATCCTTACTATACATGATTGAAACGGGGGTTCCCTTTTGAGAATGGCCAGCTTCCCTCGTGCAGGACCAGGGAACACTACTCCCCTGACATCTCTTGCTCTCCAGAGAACTGTCAAGGCAGAAGTTGGACTCAGAGGAAACTGCTTCCTGCAAATTTTCTCCTCCATGCTTCCACACACAGCAGCATCCTCCATCTCCTGCTTTGCTTGGAGGGGGCACTGGACAGGGAAATACCAGCGATGTCTGGGATTGAGACAAGAACGTCTCCTTTGGCATGCTGTGTGTGCACACACACACACACACACACTCCATTCCAAGCTTGGAGACTTTTATCCACATCTGAGCTTGCAAACTGTCAATCATGCCTGGGCTTGGGGAGAAGGCTCTCTCCTTCCTCTGTGGATAAAAGTCCCCAAACTTAAAATGTGATGTGTGTGTGTGCACGCATGCATGCGTGCGCACATGCACATGCAAGCATTTGGCTGCCAGCAATTTGGGGAGGCAATGAGCTTGTGGGGCATTGTTCCCATGTCAAGTTAGCCAGTGTGACTTGTTCTATCCTGACCCAGCCGTCCCAAGTTCCATTTGGAAATGGGGTTCCATTTCCTTAGCCAGGTGAGTCCCAGGACTAGTGGCCATTCCATTCCGGTGCCACAATGAAAGTGAGTCTCTCATCATGAGTCCCCATTGCTATGTCCAGAGGTTCTGTGGCAAAAATGGCCGGTTCCCCCCCCTATGACTGACCCATCTAACTGGCAGAACGCAATGTTTTTTTTAGCTTCCGCAAGTGTATGCCCAATTTTCCCACCAGGGTTGGACTAATCAAACACCGGGTGCATCCTGAATCCAGGAGAGCTGAGATTTTTACTCTTCCCCCCACCCAGGGACGAATAGTCTTAGGGGTAGGGTGAGTGGCTCAATTGGTTCGCTTACCAGCAGGTCATCTTCAGGATCACTCTCGGATGTGCCCAGTTCCTCCCCAGGAGATGCCGGAGTTCCTTCCCCCAATTTTGAAAGGGGGCAAAACTGCAGCCTCTCTACTTCTTAATGTGGTGTCTTTTCCTCGGGGGGGGGAGGGTTGTTTTCACAGGCTTTCCTCTGGACAGGCATTCTGGCTTTCGAGTGGGAGTTTTTGAATAACACTCAGCTGCCTTTCCTTCCCATATTTGAAGCAGGCAAATGATCTCGGTACCAGGGAGGGTTGCAACTTGAATGGCTCTCGCTTCCCCTGGGGTGGGGATCTCTTAAAGGCTCTTCCCCCTCAATACTGGTTTCTGGCATGTCAATCTCCACTTCTTCAGCAAGAAAGTACGAGGGGCGATCTGGGGCCCCTCGAGCCAGGGAGGCATGATAGAGGTCGTCATTCAGGCCATCTTTGAACCAGCTCACTAGGATGTCTTCTGGCCAGTCCACTCTGCAGGCAAGGTCTCAGAACTCTTCAGTGTATTCAGCTACCACATGCGCCCCGTTTCACAGTTCTGATGCAATCACAAGCTTTGCAGTCTGCCAAGGGGCCTTCAAATTGGCAATGGAGAGCCATCATGAATTGGTCAAAGTTCCGCAGTTCAGGGGCATCTGTGTTGTGGGGGGTCACCATCCAATGGGCAGCTGCCCCTTCCAAGGCCAAGGTGACAGTTCAGATCCGAGCACCCTGGGTCTGGAAACCCCTCCCGTACTTCTGCATGTACATGAGGACATGTGCCAAGAAAAACCCCAGTTGCTGCAGTTTGCCAACATACTTCACTCCCATGGGGGATCTTTCTCTCCAGTTGTGGCACTCTAGGCTGGCCAGGGACGATTGCAAGGTCTGGTGCTGTGCGGGGTGGATTCACCTGGATGGCTGCTGCCCCCCCTGCTGTGTCTGCTTGGCCTGCTGCTGCTGGATCCAGAGTGGGGGTCCCAGCCTCATTCGCTGCTGTTGCTGCCTCACCCCCTCTCTGGTGTTGATCTAATTCCCCCCTGGTTCTGAAGTTTTCAGGAGCCTCCATCACAAACTGCATAACATTTCTCTTGAGGCAGTCATTTTTTCGATCAGCTTTTCCTGGTCAGACAGGGCTTCCAGCTCGCCTTTCCAGCCCGGTTGTCGACTGCCCCAGGTGAGGGTGACTCATCAGGTTCCTCTGTCCCAGTTGTCCTTCTTTCCCACTCTGATCGACCATCAGAGCTTCATGAGGGTCTCCAAGTTGGCTTCAATGTCTTCAATGGGGCAGAAGGAGCTGGCTTCTGGCTGGGTAGTGGTGGAAGTTTCACCCCAGCATTCTCCCTCTCCTTGCTCTCTGCTTTGTTTGGACATTATGTACAAGGTCCCCTCAGTAGAGCAAGTTTGCTTCTTCGGGTTGACCACTTTTGCAGAGCCTGCTTTATGTAAGGTCTTGCCTCTACTCCCCAAATCAAGAAAGTACAGACTCTTGAAACAGCAGCATTTCAAAAGGAACCTTTTATTGAAAGGAAGTGATTGCAAGACAAAAGCAAAGCAGGCTCTAAGGTCCCCTTAGGCAATTCTGTTAGGATAAAGGAGTTAGAAACCCCTTCCCTCAGTCCAATGTTGAATGAGCCAATCCACAGGTATGAAGATGTTGTGAAGACAGTCATCCTGGGAAGGAGATAAGGGACTGTTCCCAGGCGCTTCTTTCAGGAGGCTTCAGAACTGAGACAAAACAGAAGTCCCTCCCCTCCTTACACATTCCCCAAAGGTAAATCAAAGCACAGGACAGATAGGTGTCAGAGGTAGAGTTATAAACTAAGGGATTACAGGATATGTAGGAAACAGGAAGAGGATAATAACTGAATAAATGATCCAGGCCCCCCTCCCCACAGAAATGGCAGTATCACGATAGGGATCTGAAAGTATCTACTATCCCCAAATTAATAAATGGACCGTGGTTTCCATAATGTTATGATGTAAGGATTGCCTCTCCTTCCAATTTAAGAAAGTAAAAACTCTTGAAATGTGGTTGTTCAAAAGAGACCTTTTATTAAGGTCATCCATGGTTTTGGGGTGGGGTATCATCAGTACGCTGATGATACCCAGCTTTTTATATCCACCCAAACCAGCCCAGTGATGCCCTCAATGTGATGTCCCGGTGCCTGGAAGCGGTACGGATCTGGATGGGGAGTAACAGGCTTTGACTCAACCCGGCCAAGACCGAGTGGCTGCGGATACCGGCATCTCGGGCCAAGCAAGAAGTCCCAACACTGTCTATTGGGGTCAAGGTGTTGCCCCCCGTAGACAGGGCGTGCAACTTGGGCGTCCTCTTGGATTCACGGCTGAGTTTGGAGGGTCATATCACGGCCATGACCAGGGGGGCGTTTGCCCAGGTTCACCTGGTGCGCCAGTTGCGCCCATACTTGGACCAAGATGCCCTACACACAGTCACTCATGCGCTAGTCACCTCCCGGATCAACTACTGCAATGCTCTCTACGTGGGGCTGCCCGTGAAGACCAGCCAGAGGCTTCAGCTGGTACAGAATGAGGCTGCGCGGGTTGTTGCGGGAGGGACCCGATACTCCCATATTACACCACTCCTGCGCAGCTTGCATTGGTTGCCAGTTGCCCTCTGGGTGAGATTCAAGGTGCTGGTGTTAACGTATAAAGCCCTTCATGGCTTAGGCCCAGGTTATTTGTTGGACCACCTGCAACCAGCGTCAACTTCCCATCGCCCGGTGCGCTCTCACAGAGAGGGCCTACTCAGGGTGCCGTCGGCTAGACAATGTCGGCTGGTGACCCCCAGGGGTAGAGCCTTCTCTGTGAGCGCCCCCACCCTCTGGAATCAACTTCCCTTGGGGCTCCAGTTGGCCCCTGACCTTCGCACCTTCCTCTGTGAATTGAAAACCTGGCTATTTATGTCCCCCGGCCTGGACTGATGGGGTAGTATATTTTAATTTTTAAAAAAAACTTTTTATTCTTCTGAGTATATTTGTTGTTTTTTAACAGTCACTTGGTCGATTGTCGTTGTGAGCCGCCCTGAGTCCTTGGAGATAGGGTGGCATACAAATTTTATAAATAAATAAATAATAAATTAAGCAGAAGTGATAGCCACCCAGTTAAAGCAAGATCTGAATACCCTTAGGCAAGACAAGTAGGATTACAACAGTAGAGACCCCTCCCTTTCAGTCAGAATGCAGATTTTAACCAATACACAAGTATGAAGATGCTTTCTTTCCCAGTTTCCCTGAGAACCTGAACAACCATGCATTCACACTGTTATCCTTTAGAGTGAAACAACCCACATGGCTATCATAAAAATTTCTCCAGGTAAAGAGGATTTTTGGCGCCAGGATATAGGTTATAAAATATCTGTTGACACAAGCAATGCTAGTAAATCGAATCCAAGTCTCCCCCTTCCTCCAGTTGAATCGTAGTATCACTTTTAGGGATCTGACATGCTACCCTCCTTAGAAAATGAAAGGGTCCACCTGTAAAAAAACCAAAATATACACAAGATTTCATGATAGTATATTAACAAGGTTTGTTAGGATATTGGGAGTGAAATTTTCTCAGTAAGACTGGAGCTCTAACATGGTGTTTAGCGACCCATTCATTGTGTGCTGATGGTAAATGTTTCCAAGTGACTAAGTATTAGATTTTCCCTCTGTGGATCCTAGAATCAAGGATTTCCTTGATTTCAAAGTGTTGTTCACCTTCAATCATGATGGGAACAGGTGGTGTAGATGCAGGTGGTCTGAGGGATGAGATTACTTCTCATTTGAGTAAACTGATATGGAATACTGGGTGGACTTGCCTGAGTGTTTTTGGAAGGAGTAGTTCAACTGCTACTGGATTGATGACTCTAGTGATGGGGAAAGGTCCAATGAACTTTGGCTCTAGTTTCTTCGATGGTTGTAATGATTTCAGGAATTTTGTAGATAAGTATACTCTGTCTCCAATATGAAAAGGTTTGGGTTCCATCCTTTTCTTGTCAGCTTGAATTTTAAAAGCTTCTCTAGCTTCCTTTAAGGCTAATCTAACCACTGGCCATGTGTTTTGCAAATTATCCATCGATTCCTTAAGTGAGGGGATGGTGGGTTCTTCTGTGGGTAGTTCAGGCATGGGACTGAAATCCTGGCCTGTCCTACTCTAAAAGGGGTAAAACCAGTGCTTGAATGTACAGCATTATTAAGCGCAACTTCAGCAAAAGACAAAAGTTCGGTCCAGTTATCCTGTTGAAAATTAATGAAACATCTTAAATATTATTCTAATACCGAGTTCAAAATTTCAGAATTTCCATTAGTAGCCAGATGATGCGAAGAGCTCAACCCCTGGCCAGTACCAAGTAAGTCCAAAAATGCCCTCCAAAAGTTGGAGGTGAATTGAACCCCTCTGTCGGAGATGATCCTTTGTGGAGCACCATGAAGTCGATAAATGTGTATTAGGAATAATTTGGCTAAACTTTTAGCAGATGGGATCTTTTGGCAGGATATAAAATGTGCCTGTTTTGAAAATAGGTCTGTCACGACCCAAATAACAGTATTTCCCTCACTGTTTGGCAATTCTACAATGAAATCCATAGCAATCTCTCTCCAAGGCTCTGAAGGTTCAGCTACCTTCTGCAATAGAACTGGGGTTTTCCCCTGATGTCTTTTTGCTGCTGCACAAAAAGGGCAGCTAGCTACATAGCTTTCTATGTCCTTTTTTAGTGATGGCCACCAAAATTGTCTTTTAATCAGGTGTAAAGTTTTCACAAACCCAAAATGTCCAGCTAATTTGGAGTCGTGGCACCTTACCATTAAGCATAGTCTTTGGCTGGCAGGAACATACAATTTCCCTCCCACCCAAGCCAAGTCTTCTTTCATCAGACAACTAGATTTGTTGTTCAAAAACCATCCATCAGTGGCCAATGCTTGTTTAAAAGTTTGAGTGGTGTCATTGTTCATCAATGTTTCTTGTTTTGCCTAAGATCTGGTGACTACTTCAGTGGCGAGTTGATTGTTTTGTACTATAGGTTTGATTACATCTGACTTTGCACTATTGTATTGCGGTTTTTTGGATAGCGCATCGGCCAGAAAGTTTTTTTCCCTGGGAGGTATTTTAGAGTAAAATCAAACCATTTAAAGTACTGAGCCTATCGTACTTGTTTTTGGGAGAGTTTCCTTGGGGTATTTAGGGCTTCTAGATTTTTATGATCAGTCCAGACTTCAAAAGGGGTCTTACTGCCTTCTAGGAAGTGCCTCCAGGTTAACAATGCCCAATGAACTGCATAAGCCTCTTTCTCCCAAATGGCCCACCTTTGCTCAGTCTCATTCAACTTTTTGGATGTATAAGCGCATGGTTGTAGTTGGTCTTGCTCATTCTTCTGAAGCAGGACCGCTCCTATTGCCACATCACTGGCATCTGCTTGTATGACAAATGGTTTCTCCGTGTCCGGGTGTTTTAGAATTGGTTCTGCCGAGAACAGCCATTTAAGTTTTTCAAATGCCGCCTGGCATTCCATAGTCCAGTTCAATGGCTGCTTTGGTTTAGGGTTGTCCTCCCCCTTTATTTTTTATTTATTTTTTTATTGAAAAGTTTTACAAAAAAAACAAAAATTTTCTTTCCCCCCATATTCCCCCCACCTTTTCCCTCCCCTCATCCCACCCTCCCCCCCAGACTTCCCAGAGCAAAATACAAGGTGTTTCATTTAACAATCATAAACTAGATTAACCTACTTATCCTCAGAGTACTAACTCCCCCCCTGAAACCTTAACTCCACTATAGATAACATAATACTTCTAATACTTAACGTTCATTCATAAGCTATTTGATATTTTCTTGCTGATACTTATTTTGAATATAGTCAATCCATCTTCTCCATTCCAATACATATCTTTCTTGTGTATAGTCCTTCAAGTATGCTGAGATTTTCGCCATTTCTGCTAGGTTAGTTACTTTCAATATCCACTCTTCAATAGCAGGCAAAGAGTCCTTCTTCCAATGTTGCGCGACCAACAGTCTAGTTGCTGATATTAGATTCAAAATCAATTTAGTCTCTGATACTGTACAGTCCATAGTTATACCCAATAGGAACAATTGAGGAGTAAATTTCAATCTTCTTTTCAGAATATTCTGTATCACCCACCGAATTTTTATCCAAAATGCCTTGATTTTCTTACAGGTCCACCATATATGATAATAGTTTGCATAATTACATTCACATCTCCAACATTTTGCTTGCAAATTAGAGTACATACATGATAATTTTTTAGGATCTAAGTGCCATCTATAAAACATTTTATAAAAATTCTCTCTCAAATTTTGTGCTTGGGTAAATTTAACATTTCTGACCCAAATCTTTTCCCATGTTTCCATCATCACTGGTTCCTGAAAGTTTTGTGCCCATTTTATCATACAATCCTTAACCAATTCCGTTTCTGAATCTATTTCCAATAATGCATTATACAACCTTTTAATATGCATCTGACTTTGATCTCTAATCTGTTTCACCAGATTTTCCTCATTTTGCATAACACCAAATTTTTGATCTTCCCTCCATCTAGCTTGAAGCTGACCATACTGAAACCAAGTATAAATTATCCCTTCTACTTTTAATTCATCTAAAGATTTCAGTTGCAACTTACCCCTTTCCAAAAAAAGAAGCTCTTTATAAATAATCACCTCTGTTTTTTGCTCTATACTTATATTTTCTATTGCATGTCTGGGATTTGCCCATATGGGTATCTTATAATTTAGCTTATATTGGTACTTTTTCCAAACGCTCAACAATGCATTTCTAAGTATATGACCCTTAAACACTTTATCCACTTTTTTTATATAACAAATAAGCATGCCATCCATATAACAAATCATAACCTTCTATGTTTAACATTCTTTCTTCAGTTAAGTTAAACCAATCACTAATTTGTGATAAAGCAATTTGCATTATTGCTTCATAATACAGTCTTAAATTAGGCATTTTAAGACCTCCTCTCTCACGTATATCCTGTATAATTTTCAGTTTCACTCTTGGTTTCTTCCCACCCCAGATGAAAGTATTAACCCCTTTCTGCCATTCCATCAAATTTCCATCTTTCTTAAGCACTGGTATCATTTGAAACAAAAATAAAAACCTAGGTAGTACATTCATTTTTATTGCTGCTATCCTTCCCAGTAATGATAGTTGTAACTTTTTCCAATTTTCCATTTCTTTCTGTACTTTTTGCCAAAGAATTTCATAATTATTTTTAAACAATTTCGTGTTTGAGGCTGCAATATATACTCCTAAATACTTAACCCTTTTAACTACTTCAAACCCCGTTATTCTCCCTAAGTCTTCTCTTTGAGTTATGGACATATTTTTAGTTATCATCTTTGTCTTATGAAGATTTACTTTAAATCCAGATACTTTGCCATATTGAGCTACTATGTCCAACATATAGGGAGCCGCTTCTATAGGTTGAGATAAAGTTAGAACCAGGTCATCTGCAAACACTCTTAATCTATAATCCTGCTGTCTAATTACAATTCCTTTTATTTTATCAGAGTCACGTAACTTATTCAACAAAACTTCTAAAGTTAAAATAAACAACAATGGCGACAAAGGACAACCCTGCCTAGTACCTTTCTCAATTTTAAACACATCTGTTAAGCCTCCATTAACTATTATTTGTGCTGTTTGTTCCTGATATATTGCTCTAATTGAATGTATAAAATACTCCCCAAAATGCATTTTTTCTATTATCTTAAACAGGAATTGCCAGTTCAATCGATCAAATGCTTTCTCTGCATCCAAAAATATGAATGCTGCAGGGACCTGGTTGTTTTTTTCCAAATATTCCAATAGGTTTATAATTTGTCTAACATTATATTTCATTTGCCTCCCTTTTATAAAGCCTGATTGATCATTATGAATTGTTTGTTGTATAACTGGCATTAGTCTATTTGCTAATATCTTAGCAAAAATTTTATAATCTGTGTTCAAAAGTGAAATTGGCCTAACATTTTCAGGTTTGATACAATTTTGATCTTCCTTCGGAATCAGTGAAACAAAAGCTGTTCGCCAAGAGGGTGGGACTCCTCCCTCTAATTGAATTTTACAAAATAGAACTCTAAGCGGTTCTACCATTTCAAGCTGTAAATTCTTATAATAAACAGCTGTTAATCCATCTGTTCCCAAAGGGTTCCCTACTTTTAATTGCTTAATTGCATCAGTAATCTCAGCAGAAGTTATTGGTTGATTCAATCCTTCCCTCTGTTCCAACGTTAATTCAGGAATATTCCCTTCCTTTAAGTATCTATCTATATCTATACCTTGTATTGAGTCACTAGCATATAACTTTGTATAAAATTCTAAAAAAGCCTTTTTGATCATATTCTGTTGGTAAACTTCCTTACCTCTAAATTCTATTTTACCAATGACTCGTGATTTCTGTTTTTTCCTCAACATGTAGGCCAACCACCTACCTGGTTTATTGGCATTACAAAATGTATTATGTTTAGCATATTGTAAGGTAGTTGCTACCTGGTCAGCCATTAACATACTAAATTGCCCTCGTAATATATTTATTGTTTCTTTTACTTTCTTGTCTCCTGGATTAAGTATGAGTGACTGTTCTTTCTTTTTTATTTCTTCCTCTATCTCTTTCTGCTTCTTTTGTTGTTTTAGTCTATGTTTATTATTCATGTGTATTAACGTACCCTTCTTATAAGCCTTACTAGCATCCCAGACCATTTCCATGGAAGTACCCTTATTCGTATTAATTACAAAAAAATCTTTCATTTGTTTTTTAAGCTCTTTCACATTTTCTTCATATCTAAATAAATTTTCATTTAACCTCCAAGACCTCCTTTCTCCCCTCTCCTGTTCAAATTCCACCCAAACCGGACTGTGATCAGTTAAAGTTCTTGGACATATCTTCGTCTTCTTCACTCTGGAAATAAAATCATTTGTGATTAGTATAAAATCAATCCTGGAGAAGGATTGATGTCTAACAGGAAAAAAAGTAAAGTGAAGGCTTCCAGTTTGGCTTCCGTTGCCGCCAGACGGTCTTTCGGGACCGCCAGCCTCGTTGCCTGTAAAGAGCCATCTCTACAGCTGAGAGACGGCTCAAAAAACTCTGTCTCCTTGAGGAGACGTGAGATAGAGCTGGCGAGGACAGGTAGAGCCCTCTGCGAACTCCCCAGAGTTTTTTATTACTCTTGGGGAGGAAGCAGAATGTGGCTCCCTATTCAGCTCGCCGTTGCTCCGGGCTTCGGGGGAACTCTGCTTTTTGCAGAGCCAGGCGACGGGACCAATCCAGTTAATGAAAATTAACAGATTGTTTAAACAAACAGGATGAAATCCGGATTTGGGACCCTAAATCGCAAGTATTTCTAACAATTTTATAAGTGATTTTAAAAGCGAAGAAAAAAAGCTTAAAATGGCGACTGGCTGAGGCTTGAGAAGAAGAAAGCTGAAAGCGAAAGTCCTTCCACCTGAATAGTTCAATACGTTACAAAGTATCTGAAATAATAGCGCTGGCTAGTATTGAAGAGAAAAATTTCTACTTTATGTTTCTTCCTTCTTAGAGACTTGATATTGATACCGTTTGGAGAGAAATCTTTTTCTTTAAAAAGAATTTGTCTGTGTGGCAGGATGGCGTTAAAACTGACAAAGCCAGACAAACAAGCAGCGTGGGGGGGGTCCCCCATTTACAAATCATCTGAACAAGTTTTGAGCTTGCAGATTCAGAAGAATGGTTTTAAAGACCTAAAGGAATTTGTTTTGGAGGAGATGGCAAGATATGATGAGATTGTGAACCAGAATCTTGAAAAATTCAGGCAGGAAATTAAAGAGTTGGTACAGCGAAAATATGCCAACCTGAAACAACAGATTGTAACAGCTTTGAAAACTTTCTCAGAAATAGTTATAAAGATGGATAACGATACCAATTTAGAATTAGAGTCTAAAATGAAGGAAGCTGACAATAAGTTTTATAACTTGGACAATAAAATACAAAGAATTGAAAATGATTTGAAAAATATTCAAGACAATAGCTCAGAAGTAAAGTCTAAAATAAAGAAAGCTGACCACAAGATTTATAATGCAGACAATATAAATCAAAGGATTGAAAAAGAAGTCATAATGATGCAATACAGGTCCATGGAATTTGCGGTCAGAATGAGGGGAATACAGGAAAATAACAGAGATGACTTGAGAAAGATGTCTGCTGAAGTTCTGGCTGGGATTTTAAAGGTTAGTCCTGAAGAGGTATCCTGTAGGATTGATAAGGTCTACAGAGTGAACTCTTGGGTTGCAAAGCAAAGGCAGTTGCCTAGAGATGTGGTGGTTTACTTTACTGATAGAGTAATAAGAAATGATATTGTGCAAAAGTCTTTTAACTCCACTCTGGAAAGGAACGGAAGGAAGATTTGGATATATAAAGAGCTGCCGTCTAAGATGTTAAAAGATAGAAAGGACTTTGGATTTTTGGTGACTGAGCTAAAGAAACAAAACATCCCATTTAGGTGGGATGCTCCAGTTGGTATAATATTGAGATATCAAGGAGAAAGATATCAACTAAATACTGTTGAAAAAGCGGAAGAATTTTACTACAAGGTTTTTAAAATGGATCCAACATCTCCATGTATGCCATCAGTGTTAGGAATACAGGAGGGGAATAAAGAAAAGCAAAATGAACAAGAGATTGAAACTCAGGCAAAGCAGACGGAGATGGAGGTAATGGAAAAACAACAAGTTGCAGAGGCCCTTTTGGATGAGCCGCTTTTGGATTCTCCTTCAGAGGTTATAGCTGGATTACCTATAAATACAAGAGAGGCGGCTTTGGATTTTAATGTGAAGTCTTATCAAGTTATAGACCAGCATGGAAATCAATCAGCTGATATGCAAGTTCTAGAAAGACAACTAGGATGGAGATCTAAACCACAAAAAGCCAAGAAAAGAAGAAGCAGGTCCTACAAAACTAAAAAATTTAAAACTAAACAACAGTCTAATGCCAGTTACTTAAGAGACGACTAAATATAATAAGTGGGATTTATAGAAGGCTGATATATGAAAATATAACTGAGGCAAATTATTGACTTATACTATTTTGAGAAGAATAACAGATCTCTGCAATGCTGGTGCTTTTGGGATGTGGAAGATGGCCTCTGATTGAGTGGATTGGAACTTTCTATTTTGGACTCTTTGAAAAATGGATTACGTATATGTTGAGTTATGTGGCAAGAGATCTATGGGATTGGGGCATGCAGAAGATCTGGTTGTTACCCCAATGTGGTGGTTGGAATTAACAATCTAGATAAAAGACACTACAGAAGATACTACATGGAATATAAATATAAAGTCATTCGGGTGGTTTTTTATATATGAAAATACTTATTATTGATGGGGGCAGATGGTAATTGAAGATACTGAATATACTGTTGGAAGCTGAACTTGATATTACCCTAACATGGGTGATGGAATTAATAATCCAGTTGAAAGACATTACAGAAGATATTATATGGATTACAAATTTAAAGTCATTTGAGGATTTTATTTATATAGGGAAATATCTTTTAGTGGTGTGGTGTGGGCAGAAGAACAAAGATATTAACAATATTATGTATGTTAGACCTGTAGGAAAATGGGTGGAGATAGGTTATTGATTGTTTAGTTTAGGAAAAGGGATGTTATGTTTAGATATAAATATATGCAAAAGTTTTGAATTAAGAGATATATGTTTGGGGGTGGAGGAAATGGGTAGATTATGAGTTGAATAAATGCCAAATTAGGATTTATTATATAGTTTTATAGCTGAAGGTTGTTTTGAAATGTATAGTATAGTATAGGGGGGATATAATAATAATGTTAGAAAGAAATGGTTAGCATGTGGGGGGTGGTGTAAAAGGATGGTAAAGTATTATATGATTTGATGTTAATTTGGATTTTATTTTGGAGAAGCCATGGGGGGAGGGGAGGGGGAGGGGGGCTTAGGGTGGAGGGGGGAAAATAGGGAAAAATCTGTATTTGAAAAACTTTTTCAATTAAAAAAAAAAAGTAAAGTCTCTTTCCTCCACATTACGTTCTCTCCAAATATCTCTCAGTTCTATATCTTCCATCATATCAAAAAAAGATTTAGGTAATTTTGCACGTGTTGATATCTTTGATAAACTTTTTTTATCTTTCTGTGTGTCTATTACTCCATTCCGGTCACCCATTAATTTAAAAGATTTATAATCCCATTGTATTATTTTAGTATGTAGAAATTTATAAAACTTGTCTTGTTGCTGATTAGGGGCATATATTCCAATAAAAAGCATTTTTCCAGTCTCTGTTGATAATTCAATTGCAATATATCTTCCTTGATCATCTGCCTCAATTAAATTAGCTGATAGTCCTTTCCTTACATATATAACTAGCCCATTTTTCTTCTCTGGCGCTGATGCCACAAAATGTGTACCTAATCTTGAATTTATCAAATATTTTTGATCTGATAATCTAATATGTGTTTCTTGCAAGCAAATAACGTCATTGTTAAATTGTTTCAAGTAGTGAAATACTTTCTTTTTTGTGGTGAATTTAGGCCATTGACATTCCAAGATAGGAATTTAGTTGCCATCTTTGGCCTTTTGAAGCCTTATGAGCATCAGCTGAAGCTCCTCCTCCACCTTACTCTTCGGCCTAGCCCCCCCCCACTGCTTCTGTTTTTTGAACTTCTTGAGATAAATCTTGAGATTGTTGCCTTTTTGATTGTTGTTCTTGAAGTTTATAAATTGATCGGGTCAGTCGTTGCACTTTCGGCTCTCCCTTCTTAGGTGGTTCCAAAGTTGGAGGTAAGCCCCCAAGATCCAAATCTTCTTCCATGATAATTCCTCCAGCTGCAACTTCAGCATAGGTTTGTATCTGTTTTCCATCTTTTTCTTGTTGTAACATCTCCATTTTCTTCCTTCCCCCCCACTGGTGAGGGTGGGTATCCAGCCTTTAAAACATTTACATAGAAATCTTTTGCCTTCCAGACTGTGTTTAACCGGTATCTTTCTCCATTATAAGTCACTATTAGACCAATTGGAACGTCCCATCTGTATTCCACTTGTTGATTTCTCAGCTCATTTACCAAAAAGCCAAAGTCTTTTCTACTTCTCAGCACCTTTGGAGGAATCTCTTTCAAAACCACCATCTCTTGCCCAGCCACCTGAACTTTATTCTTGTAGGAAGCTTGTAAGGTATCATTTCTGATCCTCCTATTGTAAAGTAGATCACTACATCTCTTGGCAGCTGCCTTTGTTTTGCCAGCCAGGAATTAACCCTGTAAATTTTATCAATTTGGCTTGCCACATCTTCTGGCCTTTCTTTAATTATCTCTGCAATAGCATCAGCACAAATATCTTTTAGGTTTTCTTTACTATTTTCTTTCAGGCCTCTCAATCTTAGAGCAAACTCCATGGACCTGTATTGTAACATTACCAATTCATCATCCACTTTCTCTGTTCTGGTCATAACATCTCCCATTTTGCTTTCCAAATTTAAATTGGCTTGATTAATTTCTTCAACTTTCCCATCAAGCTGGATAACAAGGTTTGACAATCCTGATACAGCATAAACAATATCCTCTCTTATCTCATCGTGTTTCTCTGCAACCACTTCCTTAATTGAACTTATATCCTCCTCAACTTTCTTTAATTTCCCTTCCACAAGTAATGTTAAGTTATTCATAGCTTCTTTCATTGCTGTTGCTTGATTATTCATGGCTTCTTTTATAAATTCTTTAAAATCATTAAGTGCTGCATCTTGACTCTGACTCTGGCTCTGTGAATCAGCCGGAAGTTGTGCTTTCTGTGTCACCACTGACACAACTGGAGAACCCCCCCTCCTTTAACAACTCCTGGTTTCACTTGTCTAGAAGCCATTTCCCCCCCTCTTTTAAAGAGATCTTTGAAAGTCACAAAGTCTTTTAAAATGTTTGTAATTTACAGTCTCTAATTTGTCAGGCAGGATAGGTTTTTTTCTCTCCACAAGCTCTCACTTCCCAGCAGTTAATAAGCAGCTAATCCACTCTCCCAGCGCAAAGTTCTCAAGCACTTTCATTTCTGGCTTTCACTTTCAAAACCATAACAAAGACGGCATCTTCAGCCTCCAGCTCAATGAGATTCAATTTGAAACAAAGTAACTTCGGAGTTAAGCTCTGTACTTTTAAAGCTTGTTCTCCTCTTTTCCGCTCTGCCTGCGCTTGTAATCAGTCAAACTCACTTTTGAAAGCAGGATCGGATCGTGGCTTCTCGCTCTGCTTTCGCAGAGTCGTCCTGGCTTCGGAGCTTCTTGGCGGGCTGGCTGGGGAGCTCTCACCCTCCAAGCTTCTGGAAATATTCCAGAGGGCTTTCGGGGAGCTCTACTCTCACCCACCGGCTCTCCTCTCCTTCTTTTCCTGAAGGAGAGGTTTTTCAGCTGCCAGACAGCCGGTTTGCGCTGTCAAAGCGGCTTTTACGAAGACACAGGGCTGGCGGTCTTAAAAGACCATCCACAGAGCCTGCGGTGCTGACCGGAAGTCCCCTCCCCCTTTATTTTTAAGAGCTTGGTGATGGGGAGGGCAATCTGAGCGAAAGCAGGGATAAACTGGCAGTAAACGTTGGCAAAACCCAGGAAGCTTTGTAACTGTTTATGCGTGCATGGAGGGTCCCAATCGAGTACAGCCTGCACTTTTTGAGGGTCCATCTCTATGTCCTGGTGTGAAATGTGGTACCCCAAATAGTCAATCTTCTCTTGGTGGAATTCACATTTAGAAAGTTTAGCATAAAGTTTGGTAGAGTGGAGTTTGTTTAAAACTGCCCTGACTAGTTTTACATGTTCTGCTTTGGTCTCTGTCAGGGCCTTGATTAATCCCATTCTGCTTTTGGGATAATCGCACCTGATTACGAGGGGCAGATCGAGACCTTTCCTTGCAAGTATACTTTAAGAAAACAAAACCCGAAGATATATTCTAAGAAAACTCATTTATTTGTTATAAAGAAAATAAAACATCTTACTGATCTAATTAGTTACATTTTGAAATAGTTCATGCCAGCTGCTTCTCAGCAGCCGGACCTTTGGCAAGAGAACAAAGGAAAGAGTGTGAAGTGGAAGCAAGGAATGTGGATACACGTAGCTTACTGATAAGAAGTTGGCAAGCTACGGAAAGTCTGATAGTCCAGAAATAATGAGCTCAGCTGGTAAATGCAAAAACGCAGTGACATCCCCTTCTTTTGCCAGTTGAGCGAATATCAGGTACATCATCAAATAAGGCACATCTTCTTACGCAGATACTCGTGTTGAGCTGCTGGAAGTGGTTTGTTGAGCATATCTGCAATTTGATCATGTGTGGATACATACTGCATTTTAACAAAACCTTTTTTCACTAAATGTTTTATGTTTTGATAACGGATGTCAATCTGTCTGGACCTAGAACCTGTGAAATGTGATTCAGAAATATAAACCACCAATTCATTGTCTTCCATCACTGTGATCGGTCGGATCGGGTGTGTCCAGATATCTGTGACTAAAGCATCAAATCAAGTTAGAGAATTACATGCATCTGAAACAGAAGCATATTCAGCTTCAGTAGATGAACAAGAAACAAAATTCTGTTTACATACTTGCCAATAAACAGGACATCCATTTAAGAACATCATATAACCTGAAGTACTTTTACGTGATTTCTTATCACTTGCCCAATCAGAATCTGCATAACAACATAATTCTGCATAATCAGTATGTGTTGATTCTAAAAATAACTTCATGTGTTTAGTGTATTTTAGGTATCTCAATAATTTCTTAATGCATGTCCAATGAAACTGTTTTGCCTTACCTACGTGTCGAGATAAGAGATTAACACTAAGTGCAATGTCGGGTCTGGTCCAACTACTAATGTATAACAGTGACCCAATAACTGAATGATAAAGTGTTTGATCCTCGAACTCAGGACTTGCTTCTTGTGTCAAATTATGAAAATCTGTTTGCATGGGTGTCTTTGTTGTGTTAGCATCCTTCATGTTGCAATGATGCAAAATTTGTTCAATTTTATCCTCTTGTGAAAGACTAAACCCCTTCTGTGTTTTTTCAATCTGAACACCTAAATAAGTGCTAATATGACCTAAAGATTTCAATGTGAAGTATCTCTGCAAAGCTTTGGCAAAAATCTCACTCATTTGCTTATTTGGACCAATATAAACAATATCATCAACATAAACAAGAACTATCTCATATGCATTGTTGGATCTTTTTGTGAACACGCACTCATCAGTTTCGGACTTAATAAAGCCCATTGAATTTAGTTTGTCAGTAAGACATAAATACCACATTAAACCAGACTGTTTCAGAACCATAAAGACTTTTGTTTAAAAATCAGGTATCTCCTTCTTGCTGTCGGAATCCTGGAGGACTTCTCATGTAGATCTCTTCATCTAGGTCTGCGTGTAGATAAGCGGTGTCAACATCGAACTGGAAAACTTCTAAACCAAGGATAGTTGCAGTTGCTAAAGCAATTTTTACACTCTCAGTTCTGACTGTCTGTGAATAGGTATTTGTGTAGTCCTCAGGATAACGTTGAGCGAAACCCTGAGCTACAAGTCTGGCCTTGTACAATGACTCACCATTTGGCTTCTTTTGATTCTGTAGACCCATCGAGTGCCAATGACCTTTTTGTTTGCTGGAGGTTTTGTAGGTGTAAACATTTTGAGTTTCTTTAGACTGTCCATTTCAACCTGCATTGCATCATACCATTTGTCTTGCTCTGAATCAGGAAGCTGCTTGATTTGTGCAAAATTATCAGGTGGAAGTGTAACATTGCAAATCAAAGGCAAGGGTGCTTTTGTCAGTTGCCAAGAATATGGTTGTGGAGGGATTCCTTTTGTGGCCCTCTTGGAACATCTCAGAACAACAGTCCAGTCTTCTTCTGCTTCGTCCTCGTCCTCACATTCGTCGCTAGCGTCAGCATCCGCGGCTTGCAAAGACAGAACATCGGGTTGAGAAGAACTAGTGGAATCTTGATCATCAATCTGCGTGGCATCAGCAGTATCATCTCTGGGAAAATAAACTCCAGGATCATTGGAATGAATCCTGGACCAGTCAACATCTTCCTCAAAATTAGCAGATTGGGAAATCACAATTACATGTTTAGAGTCAATAAATTTGCTCCATTTTGAGTTATCATCAATACCCATAAATCTCAGTCTTTTTGCTGCTGGACTTCCTTTTCTTCTTTGAGCTAAGGGAATGTTCACCATAGCATATGAACCAAAAATATGGATGTTTTTAAGATCGGGCTTGTAGCCATATAACATGAAGAAAGGAGTCTGATTCATTACATTGCTCCAAGTATGGTTGACAATGTAATTTGCATATTTTATAGCTTCACCCCAGTATATCATATCAAGGTTGGCGTCTTCTAGGAGACAGCGCATCATGGTTTGCAGTACCCCTTGTCTTCTTTCTATGACCCCATTATGAGCCGGTGTGTAAGGGGCCGAAGTCTGTTGAAGAATTCCATTCTTACGCATCCAGTCCTGAAAATGCTGAGACATGAATTCAGCACCACGATCACTCTGGATTCTGGCGATGCAAACTTGGTGTTGGGTAGAAACAAGGGCTGCAAAGTCTTTAAAGATCTGAAAAGTCTCAGATTTTTCTTTCATAGGATATACATATCCATATCTAGAGTAATCATCAACAATTGTTAGAAAATATTTTCTACCACCAAATGATGGTGGAAAAGGACCAACTATGTCAATGTGAACCAAATCAAAAATGCGTGTTGACAGGTGTGTAGCGTGTTTGGGAATGGCTGCTGCTTTGGATTTGGCCTTTTTGCAGACAGCACAATCCAAAAACACCTTACACCCCTTTAGATCCAAACCTTTTGCGAATTCCGGCATCTTCCTAAGAATATGGAAACTGGCATGCCCCAATCTTCTATGCCATTTATGGATACACCTAGAATGCAAAGGTTTACCAGTTAGTGAATTTTCAACATTAACAGTTTTATGAGGAACCTCAGGCTTGCTCTGAGCAACCTGTTTCCCAATTTTCTTTTTGTTGGCTTTAGGAGCCTTTGGAGCAGCAACAGGATCTCTCTCTGGAGCATCTCTCTCTGGGCCTGTGCTCTCCCTTTTTGGAGTTTGTATACTTGCCTGTGTTTGTGGTTTAGGCTTTGGCTTTAAGTAATAAACACCACCAATTAATATGGTTTCAGCAACAATATCTCCATCTTTAACTATGTAACTTGCTTTTTCAAGGTGGTGAACCTGGAATTTTAACATTCTAGACAAGTGACACTTGTTGTAAATCAGAGGTCCAGGCTTTTGCTCTGTTTCAAGATGTCTCCAAGATGTCTCTAAGATGTCCCTCCCAGACTTCGTAGAGAACTTTATTTTTATACAGTTTTACACAAGCAGACAAAAGGTAGCACAGTAACAGTATTCTGATTGGATAGCCCCCCTCTCAAGTTGCCATCTTCTCTAGGTGAGCTTATATTAGATCATCCACATCCGAGCCAATAATGAAGTAATGCAGTAAGCAGGAAAGACCCACAGATCACCAGCCGGCAGTGTGCTGCTACAACCTGGCACTGAGACCTTTGACCTACTGACCTACATTCCACTCTGTTTTGTTTTATTTGTGAAGCCATCCTCTTACGAGGGGCCAGAAAAAGGGTTATTATCAGGAAAGGAATATCCCTGCAGTTGTTTATACAAGGCATAAACCTGTCCCTGAGGCAACATAAGAGGTGGTTTTGGGCGAAATGCAGAGATACATATGTTACAAAAAGAGGGAAGACACTGAACAAAACAACACCCACCAATTAAAATAGTACAAATGATGACTGAATAACGTAGGATGTTTCCCAATAAGCCTGTCAGTAACCAAGACCAAAGGCTTTCCCACCAAAATCCTAAAGTATCAATTTTTACATTAGAGGCCAAATTATACAAAATTTCAAGTTGATGCTGGATGTTTCTTGACTCATCTAAAATGTTAAAGCAACAAAGTTACATTTTCAGGAACTGATACAAATCAATTTGCATTAGGGGGTGAATGATACACAGCTTCCCCTCAACAAGCTATAGTCTTCCAATCAAAGTTCCCTTTGAACAAATACTCACTCAAATTAGTAAAGTTTTGAATTACTACAGCAGGGGTACATACAGGGATTATGATTGAACATGTAGAAAGCAAATTTTCTATATCATACACTTCAGACAAACAAAAGGCATCCATTTTTGTGACGTTTACAAGCTGCACCCATAAGTCTTGTTTCATGTGTTGTTTGAGCGATGTTTAGGTGGGATGACAGCTGCTGATGCCAAAGTACAGTTATTAACAATCAAGCACAAACAAATTATGGTTACAGAATTGGTAGTTAAAACCGCAAAAATGGCAGCGCACAAATTCTCGGGTGTTTGTTCCACTTGTTGCTGCTGCAGCACTGCCTGCGCTTTGGTGGTCAAATTCTTCACATCTCCCCATGTCACTGGATGACTGGCACGACGGGATTGGGTTGGTTGCCGCGCTGTCTGTAGAGTCATCTTTGCCATCTCTGGGATAGGGTTCAGGGGTTGGTGCCACAACATCCTTGGCTGGATGAACACAACGTGCTGGTACCCACAAAAGTCCTGTAGATGTAAACACAGCAGCCTAGCCCCACCCCCAAGTAATTAAAGGAATCGGTCCTAACCATGTTTTGTCTGGTAATGCTCTATAATATACCAGAGGAGGAGGCAAACTTGTTTTTTGTTGAAAATGCCTCTGATAAGTGGTCGAATTAGAAATTGAAAAATTCAATTGATTCAAAGTAAATAAAACTTTTGTAACCTGTTGTGTTACCAATGACAAATTTGGGGCCCGAGACCCCTCCTTTTTTATTTGTTTGTAAAGGCAGTCCTTAAAGGACCTATTAGCACGTTCCACTATAGCTTGACCTGTGGAATTATAGGGAAGACCATGAGTAACAACAATATTCCAGGTTGTACAAAATTGCAAAAAAGCATGTGAAGAATAGGCAGGCCCATTGTCTGTTTTTAAAGAAGAGGGCTTGCCCAGAGCTGTAATGGCTGAAAAAAGATGGGAAATAACATGATTAGCTGTTTCCCCTCATTGAGGGGTAGCCCAAATTGCTCCAGAATAGGTATCAATAGATAAATGAATATATTTCCAAGGAGCTAAAGAAGGAACATGGGTAACATCCATTTGCCATAATTGATTAGAGGTGAGACCACGGGGATTAACTCCTGTGTCTCCTGAAGGGGATGCCCCAGAGCATTGGGGGCAAGACGAAACAATTTGCTTAGCTTGCTCTAGTGGAATGTGGCAAGTTTATGCCACCCCCCTGGCATTTTGATGGAAAAAAGAATGGCTAAAAAATGGATCTGTAAATAAAGTAGGTAAAACATGAACAGCAGCATCAGCATGACTGTTGCCTTCAGAAAGAAGCCCAGGAAGGGATGAATGACTGCATATGTGAGAGACAAAATACAAATGCTTCCGGTCTTGTAATAGTTGCTGTAAAGTGAGAAATAAAGCCATAAGGTTGGAGTCAATCCTGGGCGTGATATAAGCACCTGGAAGATTAAAAATAAGTTGACACACATACTGAGAGTCAGAGATCAGATTAAAAGGTTGTTGAGAAAAAGTGTGGACAGCTAAGATAGCTGCAGACAATTCTGAGCACTGAGGTGAAGACTGTACTGTAGTATAAGATATTTTCCAGATGTCGTCATGAGAATCCTTGTAAACAATAGCTCCTCTCATTCATCCTCCATCAGAAAAAACTGTAAGAGCTTGCGGTAGTGGAGAAGAAGAAAGTAATGAGCGAATAGGAAAAGAAGAAGTCATTAAGCAAGCAAACCTAGGATCTTTAGGCAGATGATATGAAATACAGCCTACATAGTCAGGTTGAGCACACTGAAGAGATAAATTATTCTGAAAATAAAAGTGAAAGTCAGATTTTGAGATAGAAAGAACAATATTTATTACATCAGTTCCATTTCTTCGACACGTTCGAGTACACCCCAAGGTTATAATTTCAGCCATGGCTTGAATAAAGGGTAAAACATTTTTAGATGGCAATGAGACAAATAAAGCCATTCAATACAATATACTTTTTGCTGTTCTAAAACAGCCAATACTCCCGTGGGTAGCTTACTAGTAGGAAATATTAACAAAGATAACTGACAATCTCTATGAGGGATTCAATCCACAAACTGAATACTCAAGATGATATTAATTTTCTCAACTCTAGCAAATACTACAGATAGAACTATAATTAAATCTCCTGGCTTTTTTCCTTTAGTCAATAACTCAAATAATTTACTAAGTAAATGCGTAGGTAAAGAAAAATATGGGTGGACCCAATTAATAGTACCCAGAAATTGTTGCAAATTTACCAAGAAAATAACTTTGGGTAACTTTAAACAAGGAAAAGCTGGAGCAGAAAAAGACCTAAGGAGTGTGCAGCTGTATTTTTTCCGGGGCAATTTGCAATCCATAGACACATAAATCATGTTGTATTTCAAAAAGCCAATTAGGTTGTATTTTTTGCGCTCCAATTAAAATGTCCTCCATACGATGATATACCAGGGTTTTGATCCCTGATGAAAGAGAGGGCGAGATGTTACAGACATGCCCCCCCCTCCGGATTTTTACACTCTCTTTTAAAATAACCAGGTTTTCCACAATCGTAACACTTTCCTTGAGGTTTGCTGCCTGGTGATAAAGCAGCTGCTAACAAATTAGTTTTATAAGAAGATGTTCCTATATCCTGACACACTTTAATCATATCTGCCAAATCAAGATCTTTTCCCAGCCCAGCAATTGCTCTTCGGCATTCAGTAGTGGCGTTGTCTTTTGCCATTTGCCTCATGTTAGAGAAGGCTTGTTGACGTTTGCCAGAAACAGGCACTTTTCTGAAGGCTTGATAAGCACATTCAGAAGAAACTTGCAAAGTTGCAGCCGGTAGACAAACAGAAAGCATATCAGCAATTTCTTCTATATTCCCCCCCCCTTTTGTCTAACTGTTTCTTTAAATTCTGCTTAATGGGGGTGTAACTAGCTCCTTCAGAAGGAGCTGATGGTTCAATTAAAGATGGTTTTGAGGTGACAATTTTAACTTTATAATCAGGTGGAGGGCTTGTAGTTAATTGTTGCCCTTCCAAAGCATCAGAGCCATACTTTTCTATTCCTTGATGACATTAATACCATTGATGTAATATTTGTACTGAAGCCTTAGGTTCAAGATGTAAAGCTTGCCCTATCTTTATTATATCTCTCAAACAAGGCATCCCCTGTTCCGGATAAAAGGGACAATGTTTCCCTGTTTCAACTATCAGTTTCCTTTTGTCAGTCTGCACATCGTCATGCCAGACTTGTGCAATAGGAATCTAAGTTCCCGCACATGCGTTTACTGATATTGAGACAGATTGCAGCCCATCACTTACCACTAGGGATCCCGAAGGATGAAAGGTGCGCCAGGGGTCTATTCCAGACGATGATAAGGATGTTAAGGATGCTGCTCCCCACGGAGGGTGTCCCTGCTTCGGGCGCCAAATGTTGTAAATCAGAGTTCCAGGCTTTTGCTCTGTTTCAAGATGTCTCCAAGATGTCTCTAAGATGTCTCTCCCAGACTTCGTAGAGAACTTAATTTTTATACAGTTTTACACAAGCAGACAAAAGGTAGCACAGTAACAGTATTCTGATTGGATAGAAGTTATTCACCCCCCTCTCAAGTTGCCATCTTCTCTAGGTGAGCTTATATTAGATCATCCACATCTGAGCCAATAATGAAGTAATGCAGTAAGCAGGAAAGACCCACAGATCACCAGCCGGCAGTGTGCTGCTACAGCCTGGCACTGAGACCTTTGACCTACTGACCTACAGACACTGACTAAGCAAATTACTGGTTGCTGTTGGTATGTAATAAACATCAGGAATGAATGCATCGAGCTCTTCAACATAAACAGTTCCTTTTCCTTTGACCTGACAAGGATGATTTGAAAAAGAATAAAGTTCACGTAGTTCAGGTTCAGGCTCGTGCATCTCTGTAAAAAGTTCCTTTCTGTAGGTAACATGCAATGCTGCACCACTGTCCAAAGTCCACAGGAGTCGTCTGTCATACTCTGGTTGAGGTTGTGGATCATTGGTTAAAGCCAGTGTGGCGAGTGGACCTTGTGGATCACGCCGGGGACCACGACGACCTTGTCTTCCGCCTCTGCCTCTGCCTCTGGAATCTGTTCCTCTGGGCTGGTACGTGATGGGAGCTGGAACTCGTTGGGGACAATCCCAGATGGCATGTCCCACACGGTTACAGATGTAGCATCTTGGCATCCTTGGAGCATAGGTCCTTCCTCGGAAGGGGTGCCTAGCTGGAGCTCTTCATGCGGGTGGTCCTCTCAAGTGTGGCATGGCTAACATGAGTGCTTCTTCTTCAATTAAAAGTCTGCATACATTGTCCACTGTGCATTGAGCAATAGGAACTTGGTTAATCTTTGTAATGGCATCTTTCCATTCATAGTTCAAAGAATTGGACTTCCTGTTTGCTGTTTGTCGCTGCCAGACGTTCCTTCGGGATCGTCAGCTTCCATCGCCTGTCAGAGCCGCCTTCACAACGGAATGGTGGCTCGAAAAAACTCCGTTTCCATGAGGAAACGGAGATAGAGCCGGCAGGGGTGGGTAGAACTCTCTGCGGAGTCCCAAAAGTTTTTCCTTTACTTTTGGGACGGAGCGGATGAGATGCCCCGTATCCCCAGCCGCTGCTCCGGGCTTTGGGAGACCTCTGCTGATGCAGAGCCAGGCGTCAAAAGCAAGCCTGCAAATTTAACAGACTACTCAGAGAAAATGTGAGCTGGACCTGTAATACTGAACTGCAAGTATTTTACTGATTTTTTAAAAGAAATTATTTAAGAGAGAGGAGGAAAAGAAAGAGGAAAAAAAAAGAAAGTCTTTTAAAAAATGGCGTCGGCTGGAGGAGAGGCAGAAAAGAAAAGTCCTTCCGTTTTTTATTACTACAATGTAGCAGAATAAATACCACTGGCTACATTTGTAGACAAAACTTCGCTCCTGTGTTTTTTTCTCTTTTTCTCTCCCTTGGAGACCAGATATTGTTGTTGATTGGAAAGAAGTCTTTCTTGCTTTTTTTTAACAAAGTCTGCCTGGGCAGAAACATGGCACCGAGACTCATAAAGTCAGATAAACAAGAAGGGGGGGGGATTCCCCCACCAACAACTTAAAGGAACAAGTCTTAATTCTTCAGTCTGAGAAACCTGATTTTAATATAATAGAATTTTTTATAGAAGAGATTGAAAGAAGGGAGGAGATTGTGAATCAGCAATTTGAAAAATTTAAGCAGGAAATTAAAGAATTGGTGAAATCTATGGCTAATGGTTTTACAGAATTTATGATGCAGTTGGACACAAATACTAATGTACTAGAGTCTAAAATGGAAGGAATTCAAGATAAATTGGACAATAGAATTCAAAAAATTGAAAATGACTTGATAAATATTCAGGATAATAGCTTAGAAGAAAAATCTAAAATGAATGCTGATCAAAAGTATGGTAATGCAGAAAATCTGCAACAGAAGATTGAAAAAGAGATTTTAATGGCACAATATAATTTCACAGAATATGCGATAAGATTAAGAGGTTTGCAGGAAAATAATAGAGATGATTTAAGGAAAATATCTTCTGAATTTCTAGCTGGGATTCTAAAGGTTCAACCTGATGAAGTGTTCTGTAGGATTGACAGAGTTTATCGAATTAACTCCTGGATTGCCAAGCATAGGCAATTGCCTAGAGATGTGGTGATTTATTTTACAGACAGAGAAATTAGGAATAACATCGTGCAAAATTCCTTCAATTCTAAGTTGCAATTGCATGGAAGAAAGATTTGGATTTACAAGGAACTCCCACCTAAGATATTGATGGAAAGGAAGAAATTTGGTTTTCTGGTGAATGAGTTAAAAAAGAGAAATATCTTATACAGGTGGGACGCCCCAGTTGGTATTATATTTAGGTATCAAGGAGAAAGATATCAGCTAAACACTGTTGAAAGAGCGGAAGAATTTTATCAAAATAGGTTGAAAATGAACTTAACATCTTCAGGTATAATACAGGATAAGCAGAAGGAGCCGGAAATAAAGGTAAAATATCGAAATATAGAGACTGTACCAGAAGAATTGCCTTTGGATTTATTGGATACCCCAGCTGGACTATCTACAAATCTGAGAGAAGTGGCATCTAACCTTAAGGTGATGACTTATCAAGGCAAGGATAAGCATGGAAACCAATTAGGTGAAATACAAGGGATAAAAAAGAAATATGAGATACAAAAACAAAACCAACAAGACCAATCTACAAAGCAGAACAAAATCCGACCGGATGATACACAATTTGTAGAAAAGAAACCAGGATGGAAAACAAACCCACAAAAAGAAAAGAAAAAAAAAAGAAATAGGTGGCATAAAAATAGAAATTTCTAAATCAGGCAACAGTGAAGCCAGTGATTTTAAAATATGAATTATTATGTGTAAACACAGAAGAGGCGACGTATTGGTTAATATCATCCTGAAGATTGTGGCAGATCTCTGCATGGCCGTAATTTGGGGACGTGAAATGAGCCTTAAACTGATGGATTTGAATTATCCATTTTGGAAAAATTTTTTTGTGTTGATAAATATATTATATTATCTCGAATTACAAGGCAAGAGAATTATGCTGGGGCATGCAGAAGATCGGGTTGTTACCCACTACGATGACGGGAATTAATAATCCTGATGAAACCCATAATTATTACTATATGGAATATAATTATAATGTCACTCGGGTGGTTGTTTTTACTTTTATATATATAAGAAGATATTTACTACTGATGGGGGCAGATATGATTGAAGATTTTGAATAAACTGTTGCACCAGCAAGTTATGTTACCCAATTATGGATGTTGGTTCTACCAATCCAGTGGAAAGATCTTAAAGAAGATACTATATGGATTATAAATTTAAAGTTACTGTCTTTTCTTTTTTTTTTTTTATTTAGATATAATGGAAAATATAGACATAGATTTTTAAGTAGGGTGGGCAGTGAATCAATGATATTAAGAAATGTTGTGTATGGTAATTTTGCTTGGTAGTGGGTGAATAAGCTAGTCAGTAGATTGATTAGTCTAAGAAAAGGGATTTTTAAGTGATATATTTAGGGGAGTGGAGGAAATGGATACAGTGGAATAAATGTTAAACTAGATTTGATGGGGAAGGCTGCTTTGAAATGTCATAGTAATATACATAGAAGATTAAATGTTAAAGTAGGACTTATTGTATAGTTTTAAAGTGGAGAAGTTATAATGTCGTAGTATAATGTCTTTTTTTTTCTTTTTCCTTTTTTTTCCCTTTCTTTTCTCTTTTCTCTTTTCTGAAATGTATGGATAAAGGGGGATGTTATAATATTAATAATATTTTTAGTAAGTAAAGGTCAATATCTAGAGGAGGGAGTAAGTAATCTGTTATGAATTAGTTTTTTTTGGTTATGAAGAAGTCACAGGGGGGATGGGTGGGGTGGGGAGGGGGGGTTAGGGAGGGGGAGGGAGAGGGGGGGGGAAAAAGGGGGAAAAATCTGTATTTGAAAACTTTTTCATAGTTCAAAGAATTAATAATAATGCTGATCATTTGAATATCATCAATATTATAGCCTCTTTCACTCAATTCTCTTCTGAGTCCTTTCAGTTTGGTCAAATGTCCTCCAATTTGTTCACCAGGTTTCAATCTCGAACCATGGAATTGAGACATGAGCAAACATAAAGACTCAATTAAGACAGGCCTGTAGCAATTTTCCAATTGAGCCCAAATTTGTTGGGCTGTTGCATCAGGCGAAAATGTAGCCTGCAGTTCAGTATCCATGGACATCAATAATGTTGTGCAAGCTTTAATTTCTAAGTCTCTTATTGCAGGGGACCATGGCTGAGCCGGGGGATTAAAAATCATACAGTGAGTGCCTTCTCTACGAAGTAACAATCCAATCTCACTGACCTAGGCCTTATAATTCTGTCCTGACATCTTTAATTTGGACTCACCAGCCAGTGGAGCAACAGAAAATGCCTGTTGAGGAATGTGCATTTGAGGTGCTGGCTGTGGAAGTAAAGGCACTTGTTGCATTGGAGGTGGACCAGGAGCTGGCCCTGGTTGTACAGCTGGAGGCATGTGTGCATGCATTTGTGGTTGAGGCTGTTGCACTGGAATCTGCTGTGTTCCAGCTGCCATCTGTGCTTGAGCTACAATATTAGCATGACCTGCTGGAGATGCAGTCATTTGCCTTTGCTGCATTAAGCTTTGTTGTGTTCCATCTAAAAGGACACCAGCACCACCAGGGGGTGCTTGAGTTTGGGCCTGTGGAGACACTTGTTACATTGCAGCTTTCTCTAGCAAATTACTTTTGCCAGCAGATGGTGCTGCACCTTTAGTTTCAGGCAGCTCAGATAATCTCTCTGCATACGTGGCATTGTATGTAATTTGATGAGAGAGAACACCATGTGACAAATGTGACGTGGGCACAGCTCTCTGTTCTGATTGGCCTGAAACAAAATCCACCAGGGGATGTGTCTTTGGCTCCGAAGAAGAAGCCAAAATGGCGCTTTTAGAGATTTTGAAGTCACGAGATTCTTCCTTATCTTGCTGAAGCATAAACAAATCCATTTTTGCCTGGGATAGCTTCTGTTCAAAAATTTCTATCTGGTCACGATAGTTTCTTATAGCTTGCTCTTTAGGAGTGACCCTGAAGGTTTGAGAGGGATAATAAAATGTTTCTCTCTCTGCATAGGAGGGAAAAGGCTTTGCCATTTGTGGAAAATCTGGCTCTGCACCAAGCGTTACAAAATCAGAAGGCTCTGGGGAGACAGTTTGAGAGCTTGCATAATTAGAAGGGGCTGTTACTGACCTCAGTCGTAGTGTTTCGCCTTTGTCTTCAAAAGTAGCTCTTCTGTTATTTTCCTCCTGAAGCCTTTGCAGAATTCTTTTTGCTTCTTCATTAGTGAGAGCAGAGATATCTATATCTTCGGCAAAATGCATTCTGTATTTGTTTTACTTCTTTTTCAGCATCTTAGCAGATAATTAATTAGCGTTCCTCGGTCGCAAAATAAATATCTGTCTAATTAGCCTAGAGGTCTTATCAAAGTAACGAGCAAGGAAAAAGCCATAATTTCGACCATCCTCTGGCTACCAGATGTCAGGGCGTTGATTAATCCCATTCTGCTTTTGGGATAATCGCACCTGATTACGAGGGGCAGATCGAGTATACTTTAAGAAAACAAAACCCGAAGATATATTCTAAGAAAACTCATTTATTTGTTATAAAGAAAAAACATCTTACTGATCTAATTAGTTACATTTTGAAATAGTTCGTGCCAGCTGCTTCTCAGCAGCCGGACCTTTGGCAAGAGAACAAAGGAAAGCGTGTGAAGTGGAAGCAAGGAATGCGGATACACGTAGCTTACTGATAAGAAGTTTGCAAGCCACGGAAAGTCTGATAGTCCAGAAATAATGAGCTCAGCTGGTAAATACAAAAACGCAGTGACAGTCTCAGTATAGATTAAAATGTCGTCCAAGCAGACCAGGACCCCCTTATATAAATGCTGATGGAGCATTTCATTTATTACCTGCATAAACACTGCAGGGGCTCCTTGTAACCCAAAGGGGAGCACCTTGAATTGGTAGCAGCCAAGGAGGGTGTTAAATGCCGTTTTCCACTCATCCCCCTCTTTAATTCTAACATGGTAGTAAGCTTCCCTTAAATCCAGCTTTGAAATTTTTTTCCCTTTAACGAGGTGTGCTAGCATATCTTTCATAAGGGGGAGGGGATACATGTTCTCCACACTGATCGTATTCAGACTTTGTTTTTTTGTTTTTTTATATATTTTTTTTATTTATAACAAACATAGAAAAAACAAAACAAAACATAAAATCTCCATCATTCAAATACAATTACAAACAGTATGTCGATCGGTTAAAATTCTTTTGTGCTCAGTCTCTCCTCCCAAATTTCAAGTTATTTAATTTCTCTCATTTAACAGTTTTTCTTTTTTTTAATGTATATTTATGTTCACTTAGCCATTATTGAACAGAAAGAAAAGTAAATAAAAACAAAAGGAATATCACTTCATATATTTTTATCTTTACATTAATTCCTATTTCATTTTTCATCTCCATGCTTTATTATTATTATTTTTTTGTAAATATTTTTTATTTTTTTCAAACATAGACATAAAATATAACTTTCAAGAACAGAGTCTCCACCTAAGATATTAATAGAAAGGAAGAAATTTGGTTTTCTGGTGTCTGAGTTAAAAAAGAGAAATATCCCATATAGGTGGAACGCCCCAGTTGGTATTATACTGAGACATCAAGGAGAAAGATATCAGTTAAATACTATTGAAAGAGTGGAAGAATTTTATCAAAATAGGTTGAACATGAATTTAACATCTTCAGGTATAATACAGGATAAGCAGAAGGAGCTGGAAATAAAGGGAAAATATCGAATTACAGAGACTGTACCAGATAAATTGCCTTTGGATTTATCGGATACCCCAGCTGGATTATCTACAAATTTGAGAGAAGTGCCATCTGATTTTAATGTGATGACTTATCAAGGCAAGGACAAGCATGGAAACCAATTAGAGGATATACAAGGGATAAAAAAGAAACATGAGACACAAAAACAAAATCAACAAGACCAATCTACAAAGCAGAATGAAAACCGACCAGTTGACACACAATCTGTAGAAAGGAAACCAGGATGGAAGTCAAACCCACAAAAAGAAAACAAAAAAAGAAATAGGTTGTACAAAAATAGAAATTTTTAACCCAAGCAACAGTGAAGCCAGTGACTTTAAAATATGATTGATTATGTGAAAACATAGAGGAGGCGACATATTGGTCAATATTATCCTGAGGATAGTGGCAGATCTCTGCATTGCCGTAATTTTGGGACGTGGAAAGAGCCTCAAACTGATGGATTTGAATTATCTACTTTGAAATTTCTTTTTGTGTTGATAAATATATTATAATTATCTTGAATCATAAGGCAAGAGAATCATGCTGGGGCATGCAGAAGATCCGGTTGTTACCCACCACGATGATGGAAATCAATAATCCTGATGAAACCCACAATTATTATTATATGGAATATAATCATAATGTCACTCGGGTGGTTGTTTTTACTTTTATACATATAAGAAGATATTTACTACTGATGGGGGCAGATATGATTGAAGATCTTGAATAAACTGTTGCATCAGCAAGCTATGTTACCCTATTATGGATGTTGGTTTTAACAATCCAGTGGAAAGACCTCAAAGAAGATATTATATGGACTATAAAATTAAAGTTATTGTCTTTTCTTTTTTTTTTTATTTAGATATAATGGAATATATATATATATATATATTTAAGTAGTGTGGGCAGTGAATTAAAGATATTAAGAATTGTTGTGTATGGTAAATTTGCAGGACAGTGGGTGAATAAGCTAGCTACAGACTGATTAGTTTAAGAAAAGGGATTTTTAAGTGATACATTTAGGGGAGTGGAGGAAATGGATAGAGTGGAATAAATGTTAAATTAGATTTTATGGGGAGGCCGCTTTGAAATGTTATAGTAATATATATAGAAGATTAAATATTAAAGTAGGACTTATCGTATAGTTTTAAAGTGGAAGGTGGTTTTGAATTGTTGTAATAATATATAGATATAAAACATTATTATGTTAAATTAGAAGTTATTTTACAATAGTTATAGTATAATGTTTTTTTTTTCTTCTTCTTTTCTGAAAAGTATGGATAAAGGGGGATGTTATGATATTTATAATATTTTTAGTAAGTAAAGGTCAGTATTTTGAGGAGGGAGTAAGTAATCTGTTATGAATTAGGGTTTTTTTTGTTACGAAGAAGTCACAGGGGGGGATGGGTGGGGAGGGGGGGTTAGGGAGGGGGAGGGGGAGGGGGAAAAAAAAGGGCGGAAAAATTTGTATTTGAAAACTTTTTCAATAAAAGAACAGAGTCTCGATCCGGTCATAGATGGTTACCACACTTACATTCCTTTAACAAGCTCCATTCACAATTTCCCATTACATCTTTTACGGATAGAAATTCAAAACATAAAAGAACAGATTTTAACATAAAGTCTAGCATCTTCACCTAAACAAATCCATTATATCAATACAATTTTAATTTCAAATTAACTTCCGCTCATTTTTATATCTATATATCAAACCTGATTTTATTTTGTTCTTCTTCACCTTGTATCTTTTACCATCATGTCAAAATAATTTTTAACAATATTCTAACCTCTTATTCTAATTATTTACCTTACAATTTTATCACCACAAATCTTAATTTCAAATTCAATACAACTCCATTTTTATTACACTTTATAAAACAAAATTCTATCTAATTCTTAATCTCTTAACCCTTTTCCTTGAATCTTAGTATCTTAAACACACTTAAAAACACTTATCATCCATTACAGTTTTCATGTTACACAGGTTTATCACAAAAACAAGTTTTATTTAAACTAATTTCTGACTTATTTTCTTCCATACCTCCCTCTATTGTTTGGCTGTTTTCCAGCATATTATGTTTGGCTGATTCCCAGCATAGTCTCCTCCAGAGCACCAACTATTTTTGGCTAATTTCCAGTATAGTCTCCTCCAAGCCTACCACCATTATTGGCTAATTTCCAGTATATTTTCCAGCATAATCTCCTCCAACTCTCCTCCTATTTGCTTGGCTGATTTCCAGCATATCTCCATGCTTTATTATCTAGCCATTGATAAAACAGATCCCAAATTAAGTAATATTATTTATCTTCCTGTTCTCTAATTTCAAGTGTCAATTTACTCATTTCAGCACAATCCATAATTTTCTTAATACTTCCATCTTCAGTAGGTATCTTCTCACCTTTCTAATTTTTAGCAAAGGCAATTATAGCCACTGTTAAAACGTTCACAATTAAATATCTTAACTCTTTATTGTATATTTCTTGTAAAATCCCTAATAAAAATAGCTCTGGTTTAAAGTCAATGTGTTTCTTTGTCATTTTTTCCAACCATGTGTGGATTTTTGTCCAATATCTTTTAACTTCTACACATGTCCACCACATATGGTAATATGATCCTGGGGTCTGATGACATTTCCAACATTTCTCCGATTTATTCTTGAACATTCTGGCTATTCTCGTCGGGGGTAGGTGCCACCTGTAAAACATCTTATACAAATTTTCCTTATATGCTGTGGACATTGTCATTTTATAATTTTGCAACAATAATTTTTGCCATTTTTCTAAGTCAATCCCATGCCCAAAATTTTTCCCCCAGGCTAACATTGTCTCTTTAACTTGTTCTTCTTCCTATTTTACCTCTAGCAATGTGATCAACAGGAAAACCCCATTACCGTTTTAAAGAGACAGAGACTAGAATAGGAGGACAGAGTTTATTCTTTGCAAAGGGCCTTCCTCTCTGGAGGAGAGGAAAGACGGAAATAAAACAAATTACACGAGTTTTATAGTCTTCAGGAACATCAGAATACACGTCAATAAAGTCCCTTGGGAATCAGTTTCAGATCTTACATAACATCTTATATAACATATGTAGTACATGATCCACCCTGGAAATTCCCCAATTCCCAACAGAAATACCCCTCAAAAACATCAATTGCGTACTTCCCTTTTCCTAGAACAGACAAACCTCAAAACAATCTCATTTCAGTACTTTTCCCAGAACATCAGCTTCTGTCAAAACAACTGCATGATACATATTTCCTTCAAGGTAATCATTTCAGAAAATCCTTATTATGTACTTTTTGTCTAGTTATATAATCAGGTTATACAAGGTAAAATAAGGCACTTAAAATGGCGTAACTCAGGTTATGCTTTTACAGGAATAATTCTTATATTTCTCACAATCTCCAATTCTCCTCTTTATCAGTTTATTCCTGTAAATTCTGAATATCCTGTAACAGTATAGAAACTCCTCTCCATACAATAGGTAATTTGGGCAATGCCATGTTACCACATAAAAACATTAACTTGGAGGGAACTTGTATAACCCTTCCTCTAAAATCCGAAACTTCTTATATGAAGGTGTATAATTACCATATAGCTCAGTGCATTGCTTATATAAAAATTCCATTCTATTTGTAAGGTCAATGTATTGAGGAACTATCTCAATTTTTTAAATTTTTTAATTCGTGATCTTATAAATTGGGTGTTTTAATCTGTGTTTTGGCCAAAATATTTAATAATTTTAAGGGATTTTTAATATTTGTATTATCTGTATTTTATCTTGGCTGTTCACCGCCCTGAGTCCTTTGGGAGTAGGGTGGTATAGAAATTTGATTAAATAAATAAATAATCTCATATGTACGGTTGCACTTGGCACACACCATCTCCAAAAGATAACTTAATACATATCTCAGCTTCCTCAGTGGTGTCTATTAGGGTTAGTGGTGTTTCTATAAGAGAATAACAGTGCTCGAGTTCAGTATGGAAACATAGCTGCTACCATGTTATAGGGTAACTAGGCAACACAGCCAAAATCCCCATTCCTATTCGCACCTGTAGAATAACAAACGCTACCACAATAAACCCCATTATTCCTAGTGAACTAGGAACTCCCCCAACGTATTGTCCAAAGAGATAAAAGATTATTATCTTACCTCCAATTCGTCAAGCAATCGAGGAGAACTTACATCCACTGGATACCAAAACATAGATTTACACCAATCAATAATATCTTTCCTCAATACAATCAGAAACACAACAAGAATTATTATCACTCCTAGCCAAATACAAATCCTAGCCAAATACAAATCTCTTCTTCCATCCATTGGTCCTCAATTGTCTAAGGTTTGTCATCAAAAAGTCAATTTAAGAGGGTTTGCAGGTTTTGTAGCAACTGTCCATCCATAAGGCAAAGCCACCAGTCCCTTGACTCTGGAATAGCATACCCAGCCTTGTTCCTTAGTCCTTACAGCCAACTCTGTAGTTAGCAGAACTTGGAACGGTCCTTCCCACACCGGCTGCAACTTCTTCTCAGTAATGGCTTTTATCGGACCCAGTCTCCGCTTTTGTATTCATGTGCTTGGAAATCAAGAAGTGGATTCTGTCCTTTTGACCTTAAATGAGAAAAACACTGGGACAGTCCCTGTATATATTTTCTCAGAAAACATCTTTCAATTCTATCCTAGGCATCTCAACTTTCCCCGTATATGGCAATCCAAACATCATTTCATACGTAGATATCCCCAGATCTTTCCTAGGACTAATTCTTATTTTTAATAGAGCTAAAGGTAAACACTTCGTCCAAGGTAGTTGAAGCTCTAACATTAATTTTTATAACATAGATTTACTTGTCTGATTAGCACATTCACAACGCCCTGTAGAACTTGGCGTGAACAATAAATGTAGTTGCCAATCAATTCCCAATTGTTCCATAACCTCTATCACCTTGGACAATGAAATGTGTACCCCTATCACTATCAATAAGATCAACCAATGCATATTTGGATATTATTCGCTCCAATATGATTTAACAATCATCTGAGCACCTGTCTTTACACAAAGAAAGGCTTCAAACTATCCAGTAAAACAATCCACTATTATTATTACATATATCAATGGTCACACCACCGGCATTTCAATGTAATCTACTTGGATTCATTGAAAAAGCCAAATGGTCAATCTCTACATGTTTTTTCACATACACAATGTATGTTCTGTCCCCGTACCCACACACACACAAACACAGCCAGTCAAGGGTTAAGGAAACACTTTGGAACACACCCAGGTCTTATCTCCCACTTGGCAGCGATAGACACACTGTCTGCCAAGTGACTTTATTTTCAAAGTAAAACAGAAAGATAAATACTCAAGAGTCCAAATGTCTGACACTTTAAATCTTTCTCTCAGCAGTTCCGGACGAGGCTTTAGTGACTATCTAAGGTTTGCTTTGTTCGTCACAAGGATCCTTGACCACCACCCTCTATTATATAGTCTCTGGGGTGTGGTCCAGTGACTCAGTTCTAATCCCTAGCACGCCTCCTAAACTCCTGCAAACGTTTATCACGCCTTCGGAGGCGTGCGTCCAGGAATGATGTTTCGTCATCACTCTGATCCGAACCAGCTGTCTCCTCTCCCTCGGCCGGCACTTGAGACAATGCCAGAGCGGAGGGGCCTGGAGAGGGAGACCTGGCTGACTCCTCTTCCTCATGCTCGGAGCTTTCTTCCTCCGATGGGACAGGCTCAGAGGGCGGGGCCACAACAATGTACTCATTTCCGTACCATTTATATAACTATTGTATACATACCCCTACACACATATATGCATATACATTTAATAAAATCAATAAGTGCTTGCATTCCCCAATGGGTTCCCTCATGCACTCGTTCAATCACATTCCACATCACAGCTTTAGTAAAAATTTGCACCCCATCTTTAGTCATCCATTTCCCATTCACTTACACACCCTTTCATCCACTATTTGTATAATAGCAAATTTAGAAGGATCCTCAACTGCCTTTAAAACAGCTGTGTTCAGATCCACCTGTTGCAATTCCTTCCTATTACTAAATATCAACCCCCTTTCAATCCAGATTATCCCAAAAGTATGTAAGATACCATAAGCATAGTTTAAATCAGCATGAATATTCCCTACCTCATTAGTTAATATGTGCAATGCTTACAATAAAGCAAAAACCTCACATGTCTGCGCTGACCATTCAGACGGTAACTTTCCAGCTTCCAATATCTCAGTAGTGTCTCCATTCACAACTGCATTAACCATTCAGTCTCATCCCATTCTCAACCCATTTATTCATAATCACACAATTTCGTTCCACATCGTCCCATCTCTCTCTCCTGACAGGAATTCAACTAAATTTAAATTCCTATTAGTCAAGAGAACCAAACTCTCTTGAGACAATTTTAAAAACCTAGCATTTGTGCACCACCTTTTAGTTTCTCATCTTCCCAGTCCACATGCGAACCAACACTCCTTTGGCTATACCATCTTCCACTACTACAGACAAGTGGAAATTTTCTCCTTAAACCAGGCAAACATAACACTGGAGCAACACTATATTATTACTTTCTTCAACTCTTCAAACCTTTCTTCCAAACAACTTAGTTTGGAATTAACTATCAATAAATCAATAAAGTATCAATAAATACTCAACTCTCCCCACTTCGGAGGAATCACACCACACCTCTATCACAAATTAGCTAAACTATTTCCACAAGCTTCAAAGAAATGCAAAGCTTAATCTAAATTCACAATTCTAAACCACAAGTCTATACAGACTAATTTACAGGTAACTTCCTAGCTAACCAGACCAAAAGTCCATCTTTACCTTCTACCAGTAAGTAATTCTTCCCTCAAGGGAACATCCCTTATCTAGACAACACTAAGCCAAAATAACATAGTCAACTATTCCCCAGGCTATCCAGTATCCAGGCTATCCTAGAAATCTCCTTCTCAGCATTCAAAATCATTCAAAATGCACAGACATAAAAACACAAAAGAGGGTAATAAAAAAACTTCAAAGCAAAAGCAAAAGAAAATCACCTATAGAGGTACTCCGGGTCTCTACTCCCAAAAATAATTGTTTTAAACTTTCAATGTCACTTCTCTATTATATAGATTTATTTAAACACCTCAAACATTTCACAAACAAAAATAAAATCAAACTCAGAGCAGGACAGAAAATATATCTGCATAGCTGCCAATGCAGTCAGAAACAATGCAGGATCAAATCACCCATCCGCCCCTCCTTTCTCTCAGACAAACTCAGCAAAGGAAAAAAAAATGTGTAAAAGGGAAAACAAACCGCACCTCCCCCCCCCTTTCCTACGTCTCTTGTTCAGAACAAAAAGAAACGGGAAATATAGGGAGGAAAAATACTACTCCTGTCTCCATTTAACATCGTAAATACCTCTTCCTAATCCTACTTCTCCATAGGATCTCTCTCATCTCTCACTTGCTCATTCAGACACTTGCTATTACAACATAACAACAACTACAACAACAAACTCTTGCCACTCACTATTTCATTATACAAAGGGAGATCTCTCAGGGGTTCAACGCACAGGCATTTACAAATATCAGGATCACCTTACCTCCCCCGTTTAAGGGCTTGCCACACACACTCATATTTATTCTGCAATCAGACCTTTTAGTATATTCCAACACACACATGCCTTCTCCCTGCCAATTAGTCAGCATAAATACTTCAGGGAGCTTTATTATTATTCTCAGTATTATTATTATTATTTATAAGACAATGAGCTCTATTGCCTAAGCAACTCTCATTACACACACATACCATTTAACAACATTTGCAAACCTGGAATAAAACCTGGAAAGGTTCCATCCCTTCAGATACCCATTTCATTTTCATCCTTGACATCTTGTAGCCTATTCCTCAAGCAGTGGAAAACTTCAGGATGTGGTTTTTAATCAAAAACTTGATTCCGGGCCCTAACCACCACCTGTCTTCCACAGCTCCAAACTCAAGCCAAGAAGGTCACTTAATTAGCCGGCACACACATATCACCATCACATCACATTAATCAAAGACAAATTATTCGCATTCAACCTCAGGTAGGAAGAATAATAAACCTTCCTTACTACATTCCTACAGAGTTTTCTGCCTCATCCAAGAACGAAAAAGATCTGTATACCAAGCTCACATCCCAGAAGAGACAATGCATCCCTCCCAAGTAGATTAATACCTGCTTCTGGAACAAATATCACATCCAAATGTATAATACACTTTCCACAACTCAATTTCACATTCACATTCTTCAACAATGGCACATCAAAAGGTATACCCTTGACACCCCTTATCTTAATAGTTACACCTGTGGGATGCACTCCTCTAGGCAATTTACAAATAGAGGTTCTAGTTGCACCCGTATCTATTAAAAACACATGATCCTCCTCTTCTGGACCCACTAATCATCCTCTTCTCAGGACAAGCTCCAGCAAAATGCCTCTCCTTTACACACACAAAGCACTTTTTGCTTTCCAATCCACCAACACTAGGCTTTCTTCCACTGGAGTAATCCTCTCCCAATTCCAGGACACTGTCGCCACATTGCAACAGAAGTTTCACAAAGCCTTTTCCTCTTCCACCTAACTCCTTTCCCTCTCCTGTCTGTTTCAACACAGACACCATCATTTGACTTTTCTTTCTTCCTTTTTCTCTTCTAGTCTTAGCCTCGTCCCTATTCACATAGACCTTTTGAGCTTCTTTCAACAGAGCAGCAATATCAGTAGTAGCCCAATCTTTAAGCTTCTGTATGTCTGGCCATGATTTCGTCACAAATTTCATTTTCATTAAGGACTCATAAGCCGGCGTTTTAGGAGAAAGACCAGTGTGCTTATTCAAATTGTCCTTAATATTTTCCAGAAACACAGATGGTGTTTCTTCCCACAACTGTTCCACCTCCAAGACTTTTGTTAGAGTTTCTTCCTTGAGGTACAGCTGTCTTAACTCCCTCCATTTGCTCCCGATCTGCTAAATTATAATTATTCCAACCAGGATCAACTAATGGAGACTTAACATCGGCAGCAAAGGGCTGCCCCCACTTGGGTTTTATCCCAAAAAAGCCATAGCTGCCTTTTGAATTTGTGACCTCTCCTCAGGGGAGAACAAATAACCCAATTTATGCTGTAACTCTGCAAAAGTATACAGATTGGGTCCCAGGAATAAATCCAATGACTCAGACAACTTGATCAGATCCGCCTGTAAAGACGGCATGTTTCTTTTATAATCTTCCAGACCAGAAGATGTCAAAGACACATTCACAAAAGCCGCAATACCATTCGGCATTCCTCTTAAAGGAAACAATCCTTTAGTTTGTGAACATGTAACACGAGGAGAAGTGGATGGATTCTGTTTCACAGTTACTGACAATTCATCCAACTCCTTCTCCAGCTGCCAATATTACTGCCCTGCCGAAGTCTCTTCCTTTCTGCTCCCAGCAGCAACATCAATTCCACCCACAACTTGGATTATACGAAGGAGGGGGAGGTGAGCATGTAGCATAAGCTAAAGGATCCCAGCCTTTCTCTTCATCATCCTTCCCATACAAAACTCTAGAACTTCTCGGGGGAGAAGGGTCAAACTACTGAACATGGAACCGAGGTTCAACATATAACAATTGAGCTTTCAACTTCTTTTTTCACCAAAACATTCTTCAAAGCATTGATCCAATATGGGTCTGACTCCCCACCTATAATTAGGCTGTATCAACACAAACGTCAGCCAAACCTTTGTACAATAATTAATCATAGTCACCTTATCTAATATCTTTGTATAAGCTTTCAACCAATCCTCTGACCACTCTGTTAACAATTTCCCTAATGGAGATATGGGGGATGGAGGGTATCTCAGTCTCAGCAGCACTTTTCCCTAGTAAAGGCCCCATACTTTCCCCAGCCTGTATTATACTAATTATACACACAAATCATACAGGCCATACACACACAAACATACACAAAACCAAACCACCAAAAAGAAAACATATACTCACTCCTGGTGCACCAAAGTCTTCAGGAATGTTCCTCTCTATCCAGGCATTCACGTCTCCACCTCAGGGTACATAGAAAAGCAATTCCGGCTGGAAAGGAAATAACCCCATCTCACTGAAATCAGTGTGTGCGCACGTATCAGGGAGTTCTATTCCAGACAGAATGTTTTCAGTCCCTGTACGGGCGCCAATTGTGATCAACAGGAAAACCCCATTACCGTTTTAAAGAGACAGACTAGAATAGGAGGACAGAGTTTATTCTTTGCAAAGGGCCTTCCTCTCTGGAGGAGAGGAAAGACGGAAATAAAACAAATTACACGAGTTTTATAGTCTTCAGGAACATCAGAATACACGTCAATAAAGTCCCTTGGGAATCAGTTTCAGATCTTACATAACATCTTATATAACATATGTAGTACATGATCCACCCTGGAAATTCCCCAATTCCCAACAGAAATACCCCTCAAAAACATCAATTGTGTACTTCCCTTTTCCTAGAACAGACAAACCTCAAAACAATCTCATTTCAGTACTTTTCCCAGAACATCAGCTTCCGTCAAAACAACTTCATGATACATATTTCCTTCAAGGTAATCATTTCAGAAAATCTTTATTATGTACTTTTTGTCTAGTTATATAATCAGGTTATACAAGGTAAAATAAGGCACTTAAAATGGCGTAACTCAGGTTATGCTTTTACAGGAATAATTCTTATATTTCTCACAAGCAAATATCCGTATAATTTTTTAATCACATAATCATCAAAACCCATTAAAATCTTATCTAAAGTACTCATAACATTGTAAAAACCTTCTTGTTTAACATCTTCTTCATATCTAGAGCGTATTTGCCAATAAGAAAACCAATCCATCTGAAAACTTTGTTCTTCAATTTCCTGTTTTGACTTAAGTTCACCCTTTTCATCCATTAATTCACTATATCTAACAATTTGTTCTCTTCTAAATATTACAGAAAATGAAAAGGCTTCAATCGTTGAGACCCAGATTGGAATGTTCAGATAATGCTGTTTTTTAATCTTCTCCCAATTCAACAATAAAGTCTCACGTATATGATGTCTTCTAAAATACCCCTGTATTTTTGTCCCCTTATACCATAAATACGCATGTCATCCCATCAGCAAAGCATGACCTTCTAAATTCAATAGTCTAGTATTCCTTAATGTTACCCATTCTTTGATCTCCTGGTAGTAGAGTTCCCAATTCGGTAAGCCAAAACCCCCTCTCATTCTAGCATCTTGCAGCAACTTTAGTTTTATCCTCGCCTTCTTTCCCTGCCAAATATATTTTAACACCATTTTGTTCAATTCTTCAAAAAAATCTTTCCCCAATCTAATTGGAATTGTCTGGAACAGATATAGAATTCTGGATAAGATATTCATCTTAATGGTAGATATCCTTCCAATCAAAGAAAGCTGTAAATTTTCCCATTTTGCTAAATCTATCCCTATCTGTTGTTTAAGTTTATTGTAATTGTTTTCTTTAAGTGTGCTACATCTTGCTGTCAGATATATCCCCAAATATTTAACTTTATTTGTGACTTGCAATTTTGAAATATCCGCAAACTCTTCTTTCTGCTTTATCAACATATTTTAGTCAATATTTTCATTTTATCTTTATTAATTTTCAAACCGGCCACCTTCCCAAATTCTCCAATTTTATCTATCAATGTAGTTATTGATGTTAGTGGATCTTCAAGGATAAAAACTAGGTCATCAGCAAATGCTTGCAATTTATATTCTTCTTTTCAAATTTTCATTCCTTTTATCTTTCTCTTCTCTTATGCATCTATTTAGCACTTCTCAGGTTAGTATAAACAACAGGGGGGATAGTGGACAGCCTTGTCTAGTGCCTTTTTTTAATCTCAATGGAATCTGTCAATTCTCCATTTATAATTACTTTTGCTGTTTGTTTATAATATATAGCATCAATTGCTTGAGTAAATTTTCTTCCAAAACCCATCTGTTCCATTTGAAGTAACATGAAACACCAATTTACATCGTCAAAAGCTTTCTGCACATCTAAAAATATCAAAGCCATTTGCTTTTCCAGATGTGCTTCATAGTATTCCAAAGTATCCAGAATTATTCTCATATTGTCTCTAATTTGTCTTTTAGGCAGAAACCCATTTTGATCTAGATGTATAAAGTTATTTAAGTATCTTTTAAGTCTTTCTGCCAGTATTGAAGCGAAGATTTTATAATCAGAATTTAGCAGGGAAATTGGTCTATAGTTTTTGATTTGTTGTGGGTCTGCATCCTCCTTCGGTATCAATGTGATGTAAGCCTCAGGCCATGATTGGGGTATTTTCTTCATTATCATAACTTCATTCATAACTTCTAGTAATGGGAATCTCAGGGATTCCTGCAATGTCCTATAGAATTCCACTGGCAAACCATCTGGCCCTGGTGCTTTTCCATTTTTTTTGTTTCTTAATTGCTTCATTTAATTCCATCATTGTTATATTTCCCTCTAACATCTCCTCAACTTCTTTGGGGATCCTAGGTAAATTTGCATTTTGAAGATCGTATCACTTCTTTCTTTTTTTAAAATTTGATTTATATGCCGCCTTTCTCTGGAGACCCAGGGTGACTTACAATGCGCTAAGCAATAGCCTTCATACTTTTGTATATTTATACAAAGTCAGCTCATTGTCCCCACAAACTGGGTCCTCAATTTACCTACCTTAGAAAGGATGGAAGGCTGAGTCAACCTTGAGCCTGGTGAGATTCGAATTTACAGTAATTGCAGACAGCTGGTGTTAATCACAATGCTATCAGTCTGCTGAACCACCAGGCCCTTCTTCTTCCTTCGCTATCTCTTCTTTCTCATACAGTTGTCTATAAAAATTCTGTATAATTTTTTTCTTTTCTATATTTCCAAATTTACTTTGACCATGCTCATCAATTAATTGTGTTATTTTCTTTGATTCTCTCTCTTTTTTCAACTTATATGCTAACCATCTTCCTGGTTTATTCTCATTCTCAAAATAATTCTGTTTAGAACTTCTAATTTTTTGAGCTAATTCTTCTTTCTCCAGTAGGTCCATTTTATGTTTTATTGTATCCAGTTTCATTTTAAGATCCTTTTTATAAGGACATTTCTGAAGCTCTTTTTCAAATCTCTTATAGTCCTCTTCCAAAGTTTTCTGTGTTTGCCTTTTCTTCACATTTCTCTTCCTTGTATAGTCTATTATCACTCCTCTGGCATAGGCCTTCATTGTATCCCAAAGATTTTGTGTCGAGGTGTCTTCTTTCCTATTCTCCTTAAAGAAGAAAGCCAGTTCTCTCTCCATTTTTTGTACAAAGTCTTTTTCTTTTAATATAGTATTGTTTAAAGTCCATCTAAATTTTCTTTTTTGTCCTTTCCATTTCACTGTCACTGGGTTATGATCTGCCCAAGTACTTGTTTCTATCTCAATTTGATCTATGTTCAAGGTCAATTCCGATGTTATCCATATCATATCTAACCTTGACCAAGATGTATGTCTATCCGAGGAAAAAGTGTATTGTCGATTTTTACCATTTCTGTCTCTCCATACGTCTTTTAGATTTATTTCCTCAATCATCTTTAAAAAAGATTTTGGTAGTATCTTTCTGCTATGTCTTGTTGTTTTGTGTGTCTTATAGTCCAAGTCTCCATCTACTATACCATTAGAGTCTCCCATTATGCAAATATTATCATATTCCATTTCTATTATTTTCATATGCAATTTTCTATAAAAGTCACTTTGATTATTATTTGGGGCATATATTGCTACTAACAGATTTTCATATTATTGTCCATAATCTCCACCATCAAAATTCTTCCTTCATCATCCACATATACTTGCTCGGCTGGTATTGTATTTTTAATGTATAGAACCACTCCTCTTTTTGTACATTGTGGTAATGATATAAAGATTTTCCCTAATTTAGAATGTACAAGTATCTGTTCATATTGTTTTTTAATATGTACTTCTTGCAGGCAAACTATGTCACATTTTAATTTTTCTAATTTGTGGAATATCTTTCTTCTTTTTACTGCCAAGTTAAGTCCATTTATATTTATTGAAATTAATTTTCTTTCTTCCATATTCATAGTTTATATGTGGGCTTTGTTGCTCTAGTTGATCTTAATTCCCTCTGTTCTTTTTGTTCCACAGCCCCTCCTACTGCTCCTTCTACTTTTTCCAACATTGCCAATTCCTCTTCTTGGAGTTGTATTGGAAGAACTGTTGATTGAAATTCCATTTCTGTTTCTTTCTCTTTAAAAAATCAGTATAGAATACTCTTGCCTTGTCTATTGTATCAATTCTATATCTTTGAAGTTGCCACATTAATATAAGGCCCTCTGGTACCAGCCATCTGTAGCTCATGCCTTTTTGGAGTAATACTTTGGTCAAAAATTGATATTCTCTCCGCATCTCTCTCACTCTTCTGGGTATTTGTTTCAAAACTGCAAATCCTTTCTCCTTATACTTCAACGTTTTTTCTCTGGCAATTTGCAGTATTTGTGTTTTAATTGATTTCTTAGTAAATCTTATATGAACTTCTCGTGGTTGCTTGTTCCGCATTGCATACTTCATATAGACTCGATATATCTCATGAACCCCATCCATCATCTTCTCTTTGATAATTTCTAATGCCTCGGCCAAAATTCCAATCATTATTTCCGCCAAATTCTCTCCTTTTTCTTCTTCCACATTTTGAAATCTGAGGTAAAAATCTGATTTATCCATCTCCCATCCAATTAATCCACTTCTATCCTGTTCAACTTCTCCCAATCTGTTGTCTATATCTTTAATTTTTTCCTCTTTTTGCTCCTCTCTTTTCTCAAACTTTTGCAACCTCTCATCATATTTCACCATCATTTGCTGCGTGTTCTCTACTTTTTCATCTATTTTAAGTATTTGTTGTTCCATCCTCTGCATTGTTTGAAAGATCATTTGTAATGTTACATCTTTGTCTTTATCCTTTTCCTTGTCCTTCTCCTGCTGAAGCATCGACTGAATTGATTGCTGTCCTCCAGATGGAGATGAGACCGGTGTGGTTGATGCAGATCCAACTGTCGCTACTTTTCTACTCATTTTATCCAATAGTCGAAAACACCAACAGCCAGGGAAAAAATCCAAGAAAATAAACAATAATAAGGAAAAAAAGGAAAAAAAGGGGAAAAAAATGGAAAACATAAGAATGAAAAATCAATTCTTCAGGTTCTTCAATACTCTAATCCACTTTAAGAAAAAAAAACATAGGAGAAAAAAGAGGGGAAAAAATAAGAAAATCAAAATATAAAAATCAGCAACAAAAAGAAAAAATAATCCAAATAGTAGCAAAATTACACCAAAACTTCACTCAATTTCAAAAGAAGAATAAAAATAAAAAATAAAAATGAGGGGAGAGAAAAAAGAAAACCAAATAACCAACGTGAGGAAACAGCAAAAGAAAAAGAAAAAAGAAAAAAAATCAATATTTCATCTTCAGACTCTTGTATGTCCTAATCCAATACAGTTATTTGAACCCAATTAAAGAAAGAGTGAGTAAAAGTACCATCAAAAATATTTAAACTAAGGGAACTTACAGAGTTATCATTTAGCCAAAATATTAGGGGGAAAAAAACCCCCAAATATTAGCAGGTCAAAAGGAAAAAATATCTCACTCACTACAGCAATACATTAACAAGCCTCTCTAATTTGCCTCAGACTCCTGCTTCAAATACATCTCCAAAGAACACCTGAATAAACACAACCGATAACTCTAACTCTCTTAGATGTTCTTCCCACACTTCTTATCAGCAGTGAAAGTTCAGTTCAGAGTCTCTAACTGGCAACAATGTTATGTAATTGTTTCAGCTTGTTACTAATAAAAAGGGAAAGTTAGCAACGTTTCCGTCCAGCAGATGGCAGTAAATAACAATGTTACACACCCTCCTAGTTCCCTTTTATAGTCCAACAATTCTTTGTTAAAATAGAAAAAAGTCAAAAGTCTTAACAAAACAATCCCCAAGAGAGAGAGAAAAAAATAAGAGAATTAAGTCCAAGTAAAAAATTAACTCCAAGAGAGAAAATATTCTCTTTTAAAACACAAAGGCTTACAAGTCTCAATTCAATCAGTTTTCTCAGTCCGGTCCCAGTCAGAAATAAAACTTTAAAACTCACCAACTTAACTAAGTAGAAGATAGAAAAAATAGCTCCTGTTTAAATTCGCCGCTTGGTTTCTTTTGAATCCAATTCTAAGTCCATTTCAAGTCAGGGTGTTGTTAATTAAGTTAAAAGTTTCTCACTGCATCGGCTTACTGTTATTTCTCTTCCTCTTCCGGAGCTTGTCCCAGCTTCAGCAGCTCAATGGCTGCTGAATGGCTGGTTATGGCTGGTTAGAAAAAGGGCTTCTCCTGGGTCAATCAGGGACTTTGCAATGTCCCTGAGGCCCACAGGATGTGCCCTCTGCTAACACAGTCAAAACGAGACTGTGTGGTCTGAAATGGACCATCCAGCAGCGGAGGTTTCGGCGGTGTCCCTGGAGCCCAGGAATCACTCGTCCATTTCGCTGCGAGTCAAGCCCCTCCCACCAGTATTCAGATTTTGAAAATCAACACAGAGATGTTTTGAGTCATCTTTTTTCTCTCTAAATAACACTGGAGCTGCGATTTTTGGTCAGGCTGGCTCGATGAAACCCCTTGCTAGATTTTTCTCAATAAATGTTCTCAGCTCTTCCAACTACCTCGGTGACATGCTGTACATCTTGGGTTTAGGAAGTTTAGCGCTGGGTAAGATTTCTATCACACAGTTGGTGGTGCGGTGGGGGGGGGATCTCGTCTGAGGTTTTTTCGCTAAAAACCTCAGCCAAATCCTTGTATTCTATGGGTATGCCCTCAGTTGGTATGGCGTGACCAGGCATGGCTGTTTCTCGATTCTCTACCCCCTCAGTTCTTTTATGTGGATTCTCAGCAAAAGTCACATTCATCTGAAATTTTATGATGCCTTGTTTCCAATTGATTTTTGGGTTCCATTTTTTCAGCCATGCAAGGCCCAGTACCAACGGCCATTCCATGCCAGATGCCACTATAAATGTAAGCATTTTCTCGTGGCTTCCGATGCCTATATGTAGAGGCACGGTAGCAAAAGAAGCTGGCTCCCCTCCTGCTATTGACCCATCTAGTTGGCAGAAAGCGATGGGGTTTTTCGGCTTTCTTACGTTAATCCCTAACTTCCCTACTAGGGTTGGGCTGATGAAACAACGGGTGCACCCTGAGTCCACTAGAGTGGAGATATTTATCTCCCTGTCCTGGTTTGGGATAAATAGTCTTAAGGGGAGGGTAAGCGGTTTAATTGGTTTGCTTACCAGTGGTTCATCATCTGGATCGCTTCCAAATGAGTGTGATTCCTCTTGTTCAGATGCGAGGGTTTCCTCCCCAAAGAGGGAAGGGGATGGAACTTCTACGGTCTCCCTGCTCCTCAGGGCAGTCTTCTTCCCATGCTGGCCCAGTTTTGCAGGGTTCTTCCCCGGTGGGTGGTTCTGAGCGGGTGTTTGTGAATGACACTCTGCAGCTCAGTGCCCCTCTTTTCCACACTTGAAACAGGCTGAAGCTCTCGGACAGAATGCGGTTTGTGGTTTGAGGGGCTCTTGCTTCCATTGGGGCTGGGATTTCTTCCATGCTCGCCCCACTCGATACTGGTTTCTGGCCACATCAATCTCAGCTTCTTCGGCGGTGATGTACCATTCATGTAGGTGATTCGGTGCACCTCGGGCCATGCAGGCATTGAATAGATCATCACTCAGCCCGTCCTTGAAACAGCTCACTAAAATATCTTCCGGCCAGTGCACACAACACGCGAGGTCCTGGAATTCTTCAGCATACTGTGCTACTAGCCGTTGCCCCTGTCTCACCACCTTAATGCGGTCACGTGCTTTGAGATCTGCTAGTGGGTCCTCAAACCAGCATCACAGGGCCATCATGAAACGGTCGAAATCCCACAATTCTGGTGCATTGGCGTTATGTAGGGTCATCATCCATCTGGCAGCAGCACCCTCTAGGGCTAGGGTCACAACTCACACTTGGGATCCTTGGGTTTGGAAATCACGCCCATACTCTTGCATGTAGGTTAGCACATGTGCCACAAAGAATCCTAATTGTTGCGGATTCCCATCAAACTTCACCCCAAGGGGGGGGAGTTTCTCTTTCCAGTTGCAGGACTTGGGGCTGGTTGGGAATGGGCATCAGTGTGCGTGCTGCCTGGGGGGGGGTTGCTGGGTCTTCTCCCTCTGCTGCTGCACCATCTGCTTGATAGGCAGGTTCCAGAAGGGGGGTGCCTCCCCTGGCATTATCTGTGACTGCTGCCCTTTCCACGTCCTTTGATGGTTGTCCTGGTTCCCTTCGGATGTTGAGATTTTCCAAAGTTTCCATCACCAATTGGTTTATATGCCTCTTCAGATAATCCTCCCTCAATGGTGCTTCGGTCAGTCCCCCCTGGTCAGCAAGGGCTTCTAGTTCCAGTTTTCACCCCTGTTTTCGGTTGCCATGACTGAGGGTGACTCCTCTGGTTCTCTCATTCCAGCTATCTTTCTTCCTGATGCCAATTGACCAGCGGGGCTTTTCAGGATTCTCCAGGGTTACCTCATCTTCTCTGATGGGGTGTACGAAACAGGCATCCAACTGGGTGGTGGTTGATGTCTCCCCCCAGCAATCAGCTTCTCCTAGTTCTCTGATTCATTCAGACATGGTTTGCAAGGTCCCCTCAGTAGAGCGAAGATTGCTTCTCTGGGTTGCCCGTTTTGCAGATCTTGCTTTGTGTAAGAATTGCCTCTCCTTCCAACTTAAGAAAGTAAAACTCTTGAAACGTGGTTGTTCAAAAGAGACCTTTTATTAAGCAGAAGTGATAGCCACTCAGTTAAAGCAAGATCTGAATACCCTTAGGCAAGACAAGTAGGATTAAAACAGTAGAGACCCCTCCCTTTCAGTCAGAATACAGATTTTAACCAATACACAAGTGTAAAGATGTTTTCTTTCCCAGTTTCCCTGAGAATCCGAACAACCATGGATTCACCCTGTTATCCTTTAGAGTGAAACAACCCACATGGCTATCATAAAAATTCCTGCAGGTAAAGAGGATCCCAGGGCTCGGACTTCCGGTTTGATGTCACAGCGAGACAGCCGGGAAAATAGCGGGCTCTTAGGAGTCCCACAAAAAACCCGACTTCCGGTTGGCGCCGCGGGGATACAGACGGGGAAATGGCAAACTCCGCGGAGCCCTGCCAAAGCCCCATCTACCAAGCTGCCGCCGACAGGTCTTCGGACCTCCCCTGTCTTGAAGGGACAGGGGGACAAGAAGGGACCCCTTGGGCGGCCAAGAGGAACAGGCAGGTTCCTCGAGGCCGGAGGCTTTCCCTTAATGCCGGTAACAGTGGAACGACAGCCATGGCGGCTGTCCCAAAACCGCGGCAACCAGGAACAAAGATTGTGCTGGAGGAGGGAGGAGAAGCGAAAAGCGGAGAGTGGAGCAGCGAGTTTGAAAGCCGGGTGAGTGGACATCTGCCCAGGTGAGAACCGCCCGTAAATATTGGATTATAAAAAGTGTGCTCCAGCCTTAACAGCTACTGAGAAACATCGGGGCAAAAAGACTCAAATGAATGGTGGAGAACAGAACCTGTTGATAGATAGCACTAATTTTAGACTTTTTGGAAATGATTTTACTACAGATTTGGTTTTCTTTTTTTTTTAATTTTTCTGGCTATTTTTTGTGGCTAAACAAGACTGGATTATATTTGAGAGAGAGGAAGGAGAAGAGGAAATAAATATGCTTTTAAAAGTAAAGATAAAAGGCAAGCAGAGATGGAAAAGATGGCTGCCAGCTGAAAAATGAAAGTGTAAATTCCAGACTGCTTGTTCCTTGAAAGAGAAACTTTGTCATTTGTTACTTAAAGTGGATTATCCTGAGAAAAGTTTCAAGAGGCTTGTCTTTGGACATATAATCTGTGTATTGGAAGATATTGAAGACTAGAAAGAAGAAACTAAATGGAATAATGAAAACTGATTTATTAAGCGTGGCAACAAGAGAAAAAGGGCATGGCAACAAAAGAAGAACATGAGGATACCATATATGGAATAGTTAATTCAGAACTAACTTTATAGAACGTATAACTTTGAGGACATTGAAATGGAAAATAAATATATTCAGACAGATTGGAGAAGGAAAAAAAATGGAATATAAAGTAACAAGTTAACAAAATACCATAGTTTGAATTAAATGGATGTAATGATGTCTGGGAGTCTGATCTTTGAATAATTTTGGGAGATACCTTCCTTCTTCTCTGGGCTCTCTCTCAATTCTATTCTATTTTATTTTATTTTTCTTTCCTTTTTCTTTTTTTTCTTCTGTCCCTTTCCCCCTCTCTATTTTTTCTAATTCTCTTTTCAATTTTTTTTGTTATATTTCTATTCTCTTTCCTACTTTTATTTTTGTTTTTTTGTTTTTAGTCTAACTATTATTAATATTGTTACTATTCTCTCTCTTTTTTCACTATTATTTTTACCCAAGTTGATTTTATGAATATACAATAATTTGATTAGGAAAAAATGAGTATAAATGATTGAAAATTAAGATTTTTGGATGTTTTAATACCTTTTTAAAACCTGGAATTTTTAAGCTCTATTTACAGACCTAATAATTTAGAAGAAAATGTTCTCTAAGGTGCTGGATATTAAGAAGAATTAATTACAGGTTTAATAATTATAGAAAATTGATTTTACAGTAATTTAAAATGTTGATATTCACTGGAAATAAATATGGCACGGGAGAAAGCCTAGGAGAGAATAGGAGCTAAAATATTTGTTGATATACTTTATTATTCTAAATTAGTTAAAGATATGGAGGAGAATGGATTTAAAAATGAATATGAGTAATAAATATATTGTGAATTAATTTAAAGTTAAATAATTGAATAAGAGATGTAGAAATGGAGGAAAACACAAAGCTGCACAATAATTAAAATAAAATGTTATGAATTAGTTAAACAAATGAAGTTAGGAGTGGAGGAAAGCATGATTCTGGACAACAGTGAAAGTAAAGCTGTGATCTAGTCTTACAAATAAGGTAGGAGTGGAGGAAAGCATCATACTGGAGAACAGTTATGGCAAAACTGGGAACCAGTTAAAAATAAAAATAAGACTTAGGAGTGGAGGAAAGCATGGGCTGGAAAACAGCTAAAGTAAAGCTGTGAACCAGCTATTAGAGTTAGGAGTGGAGGAAAGCATAAGCTAGGTAACAGTTAAAGCGAAACTGTGAACTAGTCAAAAAATAAAAAGTTAGGAGTGGAGGAAAATATACCTGGAGAGCAACTGAAATACAGTTGTGAACCAGTTAAAAATAGGGGTTGGAGTGGAGGAAAGCATTGCTGGGAAGTAACTATTTGAGTTGCGAACCAGTTTCATAATAGATTTAGGAGGATCGAAGGAGATAATGTTGGTATGCAGTTAAAATTATAGTGTGAACTAGCTCAAATAAGTAAGGTTAGGAGTGGAGGAAAGCATCGCTGGAAAGCAACTGATTAAGATGCGAACCAGCCAAAAACCAACTTAGGAGGAAGTGGAGGAGACAATACTGGAGAATAGTTAAGCCAAACTGTGAACCAGTTAAATAAATAGAGATAGAAGTGGCGGGAAACACTGTTGGGAAATAGTTATTTAAATTATGAATCAGTTAAATATTAGACTTTAAAATAAAGTATTTTGGGAGTGACAAATTTTAGATGGAAATGTTGATTGATTTAGAAACAATTAAGAGAGGAGGAAAATATTCCTTGTCAAGGTTATGGATACTAGTTGCCATTTAAAAGAGGTATAATATAGATTCGATGAAATGGGTCTTAGAAAAGAGGAATATATATGAAATATTGATTGTTAAAATGACAAAGATTTGGAATGATGTCTATTGGAAATAATTGTTTATAATTTAGGGCGACATAGTTGAATGTTTAAAATTTAAAAGTTTTGAATAAGATTTTTTTTTTAAAGAGGTAATGGATAAAATTTGGAACAAAATAGGTTGAAGGAATGTGAGTAATTGTATTTGCTTTATACCAGATCAAATCCTTGCTCTAAAAAGATGTATTTTATGTTTTATGTTTTTTTAAAAAAAAAATTCAAAAAAAGAAAAAGAAAAGAAAAACCCGACTGCTGAACTGCCGCCGATGGGTCTTCGGACCAGAACCGTCCTGCAGGGACGAGGTAGGAAGAGAGGAGCCTCGGACGACCAAGAGGAACAGGCAAGTTCCTCGGAGGTTGGAGGGAACTTTCTGTGAGTCGACGGTGGGGGGCGGCAGCCATGGCGGCTGCCACGAAGCTGGGACAAACCGAACTAAGAGATGAGCTGGAGGAAAGAGGAAAAGAAGAAAGCTCTTTGAAGCTGGGTGAGTGACACCAATCCAGGCTGGAAACAACACTAGAGCAATGATTTTTACTTGTAAGACCCCTAGCCTTAAAATAGTGGCTGTGGATTTGAGAGGCATAGAAGATTTTGAAAAGTAACTTCAGGAGGGAAAGACCCGCTAGGCGATTTATGTTGGTACAGATTTAATCGGATTATTAAACATTGAGACATGGTGAAAAGACTGAAAAAAATTCTTAAATTCAAATTGGATTTTGAAAAAAGAAAAAAGAAAAAGTTGGGGATTCAATACTTTTAAAACTTAAGAGAAGAAGAGACTTAAATTGGACTGTTAAATTGGACTGTTACATAATTGCAACAAAATGGATACTGGAGTGACTAAGGGAAAGTGTGGATTGCAGAGATACACTTTCTCCTGTAAAAAGAAACACCGTAACTTGCTGTTTGTTTTGGAACACTCCGAAATTACAAATAATAGCTGTGGGATTTTGGTGCTGGAGGTCTTTTCTTTGTCTTCAGGCAGCTCCTTCAGTGGAAAGAAAGAGGAAATACAATGGAACTTTTATAACTGTTACTAATTGGCACAGGAACAAAAGAAAATGGTGTAGGAACAAAAGAAGGAAAGTCAATGTACTTTGTACGGAACAGAAGTAACAAAAAGAACTAAAATGACACACAGAGAATTAAATTCATTCCTCCGGGGAGGAACAGACTCAGGCTCAACCCATCCAAGACCGAGTGGCTGTGGTTTCCAACATCCCGATATAGTCAGTTGGTGCCATCACTGACTATTGCGGGCGAGTCGTTGGCCCCCATGGAGAGGGCTTGCAACTTGGGGGTCCTCCTGGACTCACAGCTGTCTTTAGAAGAGCACTTGACAGCTGTGGCCGGGAGGACATTTTATCAGGTTCGCCTGATTTGCCAGTTGCATCCCTTTCTGGGTCAGGACTCGTTAAATATGGTCACTCATGCCCTCATCACTTCCCGCCTGGACTACTGCAATGCTCTCTACATAGGGCTCCCCTTGAGGAGCACCCGAAGGCTCCAGCTAGTCCAGAATGCAGCCGCGTGGGTGGTTATGGGAGCGACGTGGCGCTCCCATGTGACCCCCCTCCTGTGCGAGCTGCACTGGCTCCCGGTGGTCTTCCGGGTGCACTTCAAGGTTTTGGTTACCACCTTTAGAGCGCTCCATGGCTTAGGACTGGGGTATTTACGAGACCGCCTTCTGCCACCAGTAGCCTCTCACCGACCAGTACGCTCCCATAGAGAGGGGCTCCTCAGGGTGCCATCGGCCAAACAGTGTCGACTGGCAGCCCCCAGGGGGAGAGCCTTCTCTGTGGGGGCACCCGCCATCTGGAACGAGCTCCCCCCAGAGATATGGAGGATCCCGGATCTGCGCGCTTTCCGCCATGCCATTAAAACATTTTTATTCCAGCAGGCTGGCCTGGCCTAACCTCCCTTTTAAATTGTTTTTAAAAAATTTTTAAAAATTTAAATTTTAAATTTGTCTTATGAATTTGGGGTGTAATTAAATATTGAATCGTGTTATTTGGAAATTAAGATTTGTGGTGATAAAATAGTAAGGTAAATGTTTAGACTAAGATATCATAATTGTGGGGAAAAAACATTTGTTTTGGTTTTTGCTTTAAAAGATGTAATGGTGGAGATGTTTTTTTTTTTCTTTTCTGGATGTGATAGTAAAATAAAGATGAATATGCTGGGAAACAGCCAACAAATATGAATATGCTTGGAAACAGCCAAAACAATAGATGATTATGCTGGGAAACAGCGAAATAATAAATGAATATGCTGGAAAACAGCCAAAAGAAGATGATCAAGAGACAAATAGTTAAAATAAATATGACCCAAATTGGAATTGATGGTAATAATAAAATGACTATGTTGGGATTAATATAAAAAATAAAGGTGAATATGTTGATATGAATAGTAAAATGAAGATGATAAGATTGTAATAGTGAAATGACTCTGTGTAAAATGAAGAGTGTAATGTGTGATAAGCTTAAGATATATAGATGTAAGTTAAAAGAGATTAGGATTTTAAGATTTATTGTAATGGGTCCTAGGTTATGGGTATATAGATAGAAAAAAAAAGACATATAGATAGTGTTAGGTTCAGCTTGTAGCTTACTCCTAACCTGTTGGTCAGGCAATATATCTGTTTCTTTAAGAAACAACTGAGCCACGTAATCAGGGTTTGCTGAACCCTGTAATTAGGCTACAGTACATAAATAAGCAGCACAGAGAAGCGTTCGTCCTTCCTGATAGTTCCTGTTGCTTCCTGCGTCTTTCTGCTGATTGGTGTTAGACTGAATTGTTATATGGTACTTTATACCAAGAGTTACTAAAGTCTGTTTGCTTTGGTAAGGGAAGATACTTACTGGACTGATATTACTGTTTATGACCTTGGACTGTTTTACCTACACCGAGACTGCTTATTATCTTGTATATAAAGTATTTTTCTCACACGAGCTGCACGTTTATCTCCTTCCCTGTGTGTTTCTGCTCTGCTCGTTGCACAAGCAACAAATACTTTTTACACACACCCTAACATTGGTTATGGGCCCAGAACGTTCCAGGGCTCTTTAATTTGTTTTTGCGGAAGTGAGAAGTGCAGGCAGTGGGTGTAGTAGTCAAGATGATGGCTTTTGAGCAAGGTACAAGTTATTCCACCATAACCCGGTTGGATGGTACAAACTATGTTACCTGGTCCACAAAATGCTGTCTACTTTTGCGAAAAGAAGGACTGTGGGACGTGGTTAATAATCCACCGGACATAACTGCATTGAATGCTGCTGACGAAGAAGATGCCAAAAAGATAGCGAAGTTTCACAGGGACAATGAGCGTGCTTTATGCATCATTGGCCTGACACTGGGAGACCAGCAACTTGTCCATTTCCGGGGTGAAGAGTCTGCTGCGAGGTGCTGGACAAAGCTAAAGAAGCTCTACGTTCATGACTCTGTGGGTGTCCATATCTACCTGACATGGAAATTATTTCGCTTACATCTTCAGAAAGGAGGAGACATGATGGCTCACCTGGACTCCATGACAGGGCTTTTCCAGGAGCTAAATGAGAAAGACCTTGTGTTTACTGAACTGCAGCAAGTTTATATTATTCTTTCATCGTTGGATGACAGTTATGACTCTTTTGTTTCATCATTAGAAGTATTGTCTAGAGATGAACTAACATTGGCCAGTATAACTGGTAGGTTACTGGATGAGGCCAAACGTAGGCAAGAATGAGACCAGTTAAGGATGCAACAGCAACCAAAAGTGGAAGCTGTATATGAGAATGTCAATATTGTTAAACGCTGTTATGCATGTGGGGCTAAGGGGCACATTGCAAAAAATTGTAATAATAAGAAAGTGTCTGCTAGAAACTCTGCTAAACCCAGGAAAGGGTGTAATTTAGCAACCAGTTCATCTATTAATATAAGAGATGATTGGTGGGTGATTGATAGCGGTGCCTCTCAATCAATAACAAAAAACAGAAAACTGTTTCTAAACATGAAGAAAAGTACTAAAAAGGTCAAATTAGCTAATGGCTGGAATGTGACTGTAGCTGAGGAGGGACTTGTTCAATGTTCTATTAGTAAACACCCTTTACCCATGCTTTATATCCCTAGTTTGAAATATAACCTTTTATCTGTAAAGTCATTACTACATTCTGGGTTTACAGTAACTTTTAAAAACAACAAATGTTTGCTGGAATGTGAAGGCACTGTAGTTACTGCAGAATTAGAAAACGACTTATTTGTCATTAGGGATAAGTCATTACTGTTAATTCAGTCAAAAGCTAAATTTGGAAATGTAAAGCCGCATGATGAATGCATACATTTACTACATAGAAGGCTTGGTCATTTGAATTTCAGGTTGTTGCATTCGACTGTTAAGCAGTCTAAAGGCATTAAGTTAAGGGCTTGCAGCAAATACCTGAGCTGTAATACTTGTAACCAGCATAAAAGTAAAGTTACACCTGCAAACCACTGCAATGGGTTTAAAACAACTAAACCTTTGGAGGTAGTCTTTTTAGACTTAATAGGACCAAAGAAACCCAGTTTAGGGGGAGCATGCTATATTTTGAGTATAGTTGATCACTTTACCAGATATGGTTTTTGCTACCTTATGAAGTCCAAAAGTGATACGTTCCAATGTATCACAAACTGGCTTCGTTTTATAGAAAGGAAGCAGAGGTTTAAGGTGAAATGCATTGTTACTGACAATGGAACTGAGTTTACTAACCATCAGTTGGCTAAGTTTTTGAAGGATGCTGGGATACAGCATAAACATTCTGCCCCTTTTCGGCCGGAACATAATGCATATATAGAACGAAGAGGCCAGACCCTACAAGCTATGACTAGGACTATGCTGGCTGATGCTTGTTTACCTGATAAATTGTGGGGAGAAGCAATACTATGTGCCAATCATATTTTAAATAATGTGGTGCACTCCTCTACAGGAAAAATACCTTTTACTTTAGGGCACGGGAGGAAGCCTGATTTAAGTTATATACATACTTTTGGTGCACCAGCCTGGGTGCATATACCGGTTAGTCAGAGAAGGAAGGACCAACAGAGAGCAAAGAAAATGATTTTTGTTGGCTATGAGGCTAACCATAGGTCCTATAGGTTCTGGGAAAAAGGAACAACAAAAGTTTTGTGTAGCGCTAGTGCTAAATTCCTAGAACATGAAGGCTGGGACAGGTTAGAAAAAGCAGACTATGGTTTTACAGATGTGGATGTTAAGATAGACCATATTCCTGATGATAGTTCATCTGAGATGGATGATAAACCATCTATTAAGGTTGAAGAACAGGAACAGGAATCAGGGTTAGGGGAGGATGAACCCAATATACCTGATGTTAGTCCTGTTATGCCTAGACGATCTTCCAGGGACCGGCATCCACCAGATCGCTATAAAGCCACAGTGGTTTGCCAAGTAGATATCGAACCATCCAGTTATCATGATATAAAATTATATCCAGAAAAGGAGCAAAAAGCCTGGCAAGAGGCAATGGATAGAGAAATTGATTCATTGAAGAGGCTTGGTGTCTATGAAGTTGTAAGAATACCACCAAATGAGAAACTTATAGGCTGTAGGTGGGTCTACAAGGTAAAGAAAAGTGTAGATGGGGTAGTAACCCATAAAGCTCGGCTTGTTGCACAAGGGTTCTCACAGACAGATAGAGACTATGATGAGGTTTTTGCTCCAAGTTTACGAGCGAGCAATTAAGAACGATGCTGGTTTGGGCAGCTAGAAATAAATGCTCTATTACTCATATAGATGTTGAGACAGCTTACTTGAATGCTCCGTTGAGGCATACAATATATATGAAGAAACGTCCTGGTTATGATACACAGGATAGCACTGAGTGTTGGAGGCTACAAAAAAGCCTATATGGTTTAAGGCAATCAGGTTATGAGTGGAACCAATGTATAGAGCAGGAATTACATAATATTGGGTTCTATGAGGGCGTAGCAGATAAATGTCTGTTTAAAAAAGAACAGGATGGATGTGTTTCATTCTTGTTACTCTTTACAGACGACATTGCCATAATTACCAGAACTGACGCTGAGGCCAGAGAGATTATCGGTCAGTTGCAAACAAAATTTAAATTTAGAAATCTAGGATATATACGGCATTATCTAGGGCTGGATATCCTGAAAACATCTAGAGGATTTAAAATTTCACAATCTAATAAAATCTGCAAATTGTTGACAAAATATGGGATGGAATTATGTAAACCTGCCAAGACTCCTATGACACAAGAATTCCAACAGGATAGTTTGCAGAGTCCACAGTTCAGTAAAGAACTGTATCAATCATTAATAGGCAGTTTGTCGTATTTGAGCAACTGGACACGGCCTGATATAGCTTTTAGTGTTAATCAACTAGCACAATATAGTTCAGAGCCTACTGATAGGCATTGGCAAGCTGCAAAACGTATTCTTAGATATCTTAAAAGAACGTTACATTTTGCTATGTATTTAGAACCAAATGCCAATATGGTGTTAAAGGCATATGCTGATGCCAGTTTTGCCAGAAAATCTACGTCTGGAATAGCAATCATGTTGGATAACTGCCTGATTGGATGGAGATCAATTCGCCAGAAACACATCAGTTTGTCTACCATGGAAGCGGAGTTTCTTGTCTATCACTTACATGTACTGAACTGATTTATTATAAACAGTTGATGGAAGATATTGGATTCAAAATGGACTATCCTATTATGGTTTATGAAGATAACCAGGCAGCCATTACAATGGCAACGAATCTTGCTGTAAAGACAAGGACTAAATACACTGATATACGTTATCTGAATGTTCGGCAATGTGTTAAGGATAACATGATTACATTGGAATATTGCGCATCAGAGGACAATATTGCCGATAATTTTACCAAAGCGCAAGGTGCCATTAAACACACCAATTGTTGTGAAAGATTTGGATTAAGAATCTGAAACGTAATTGATACCACTGTACAATGTATGATTTGGATGTGTATTTTTGTTTCTATATCTATTGTGTATATTGTCCTGCCCAATGGGGAGAATGTTAGGTTCAGCTTGTAGCTTACTCCTAACCTGTTGGTCAGGCAATATATCTGTTTCTTTAAGAAACAACTGAGCCACGTAATCAGGGTTTGCTGAACCCTGTAATTAGGCTACAGTGCATAAATAAGCAGCACAGAGAAGCGTTCGTCCTTCCTGATAGTTCCTGTTGCTTCCTGCGTCTTTCTGCTGATTGGTGTTAGACTGAATTGTTATATGGTACTGTATACCAAGAGTTACTAAAGTCTGTTTGCTTTGGTAAGGGAAGATACTTACTGGACTGATATTACTGTTTATGACCTTGGACTGTTTTACCTACACCGAGACTGCTTATTATCTTGTATATAAAGTATTTTTCTCACACGAGCTGCACGTTTATCTCCTTCCCTGTGTGTTTCTGCTCTGCTCGTTGCACGAGCAACAAATACTTTTTACACACACCCTAACAGATAGAAATATTTGAAGTTAGTGCGTGAAAAAGAGAGAGAGGGACGGGTTGGGCATAGAATGGAATGCATGTGAGCAAAAATATGCTGACAAGAGGAACAGGTTGGGTGAAACAAAAGGCTGCAATTTATTTATTTTTTTGGATATAGTATCAGTTTTGATAAACTGCAGAAAGTTGAAACAGGTAAGAATTTTCATGAGACAGAAGAATATATCTACTAGCCACAATTTTAATGTGTATAATTGAAACAACTATTTGACCTAATCATTCAATAGTTCCATTAGAATGCCGATTTAGAACTCATTTTTCAAAAAAAGTCAACTCAGTTTTAATTTCAAATATATTCAAACTGCTCATAAGCCTCTGGATGGGTATGGAAACAACCTCATTTTCTGCATGAATACTGTAGATCAGACAAAATGTTTCAGAAGTCTATGTCTTTTTTCATTTGTATAAAATCCAGAGGCAGAGGTTTTATTCTTCTTTATTTTAGATAAGGCAGATCTTAACTCCTCTATGGTGATCTTTTCATTTAACATTTCCTTTTCTTCTTCCGAAATTTGAGGGAGGTTGGCTTCCAACAAATACTGTTCTACCTTATTTAACTCAATTCCTTCATTTTTGTAAAGACACTCATAAAATTTTCTTATACTTTCTAATTTATCTTCTTCCTTTGTCAACAAGATGCCCTGCGGGTCTTCTAAAGCTAATATTTGGTTTTTTTCCTTCTCTTTTTTTAATTTATACGCCAACCATCTCCCCGACTTGTTAGCATTCTCGAAACAATAATGCTTAGATCTTCTTATTTTTTGAGCCATCTCCTCCTGGTCCAATAAATTCAATCGGTGTCTCAACATCAACCACTGTTGTTTCGTCTCCTCGTCTCCCGGTCGTTGCTGTAATTCGGCCTCAGTTTGTATTAATTTTTGAGTAAGTTCTTCTCTACTCTTTCTTTTTTCCTTATTTTTAAAGGCAGTATATGAAATAGCTATTCCCCTGACATACGCCTTCATAGTGTCCCACACAATTTCTTTGGCTGTCTCTCGATTCCCATTTTCTAAGAAGAAGCATTTGATTTCTTCATTCAATTTTAGTGTAAACTCTTTTTCGTTTAAGAGATTGGTCCTTAAACTCCATCTCTGTTGTATTTTCTTCATATCGTGGGACCAACTGATTTCTAGGAGCTTATGATCTGCCCAAGTATTAGAGTCCATATTAACTTTCTTTATTTCTAACGCCAATTTTCTGGTAGCCCAAACCATATCGATTCGGGACCAGGAGTTCTGTGGGATGGAATAAAATGTAAATTGTCTGTCCTGGGGATGTAAGGTACGCCACATGTCAATTAAATTTATCTCATCTACTAAGTCAAAGAAGGTCTTTGGTAGGGGAGATCTTTTATTCTTTTTTGTTATATCACTCTTATAATCAAGCTTTGGATCCACAATTCCATTAAACCCCAGGCCCTGATGGTCTCCCTGGGGAACTATATCAAAAATTTGATGATGCCCTGAAATTGGAACTGCTAGAAATTTTAAATGATGTTATTGCTGGTATAACAATCCCAGACTCTGGAGGGAAGCCTACCTGACGATCATTCTGAAAGAAGGTGCCGACCCGAAACAGATTTCCAATTATAGACCCATCTCACTGCTTAACGCAGATTATAAATTATTTATGACTATAATTGCGGAGAGATTTAAGAAAATTCTAAACCGATGGATACACAAGGATCAAAATGGTTTTCTCCCTGGGAGACAGATTAGAGACAACTTGAGAACAGCCTTAAATACTATTGAATACTATGAACAACACTCTGAAAAGCAGATGGCTTTAATGTTTGTTGATGCCCAAAAGGCATTCGACAATTTAAATTGGACCTTCATGATAAATCAAATAGATCTAATGGGATTCGGGACTAACTTTAGGAGGATGATAGAGAATATCTATCATAATCAAAGGGCAAACATACTAGTGAATGGAGACAGAACTCGGACATTTCAGATCCAAAGAGGAGTCAGGCAGGGATGTCCCCTATCCCCCTTACTTTACATTCTAGCACTAGAGGTCCTACTTAGAAAGATTAGAGCAAATGAAGATATCAAAGGCTTAAAGATTAGGAAGGAAACATTTAAAACCCAGGCTTTTGCGGACGACGTCGCCTTTATAATTGAAGACCCATTAGACACCGGCTCAAAATTAATGCAGGAAGTTCAGAACTATGGAGAAGTCGCGGGCCTTAAACTTAATAAGAACAAAACTAAAATAATCGTGAAAAATATGACAAACCTACAAACGAAAGAATTAGAAGATCTACTAGGCCTCCAGGTAGTTAAGAAAACAAAATATCTGGGAATATGGATTACCGCAAGACTATCTTCATTAAAAGATGATAACTATATTCCCTTATTGCAGAAAATCAATCAAGACCTCGATAGGTGGAGGAGACTTAAATTGTCCCTGACCGGGAAAATTGCGGCGATCAAAATGAATATTCTACCGAAATTTCTATTTTTATTTCAAAACATACCGGTATCACTGGATAAAAAATTCTTCCTGGATTTGAATAAATATATTAGGAATTTCTTGTGGGAGGGTAAGAAATCAAGGATATCTCTTAAGACACTTCAAGGGAAAAGAAATTTGGGAGGGTTTGGGCTCCCTGATTGGGAATTATACCAAAAGGCGGCAAAAATAATTTGGATAAAGGAGTGGATTAAATTAAAAGAAGGGAGAACTCTGACACTAGAAGGACATGACCTCCATGAAGGATGGCATGCTTACCTCTGGGATATAAAGGATAGGAGGAAAACGTATTTTCATAAACATAAAATAAGAGAGACATTGATTTGTACGTGGCGGGAAATTAGACAGAAGATATATACCAAGGTTCCTAGCTGGTTGTCGATTATGGAAGCTCTAGTGGTCCCAAATAGGAGAGGAAACTATAAAATGGGCACATATAAGGATATCTTGGACGAAGAAGGGAAGCTCAAACCTTTGGAAGCATTGAGGGACCAGGGGTTCAATCTGGATTGGTGGAACTATCTCCAAATTAAGTCTAGATTTCAAGAAGATAGAGATAGAAGGGGTATTGAAATGAAATATGGATATTTTGATAAAATCATTTGGGGTCCAGATAAGAAAATGTTATCCAAAATTTAGAACTTTATATTAGATGAGGATAGAGCGGAGATGATAGCTAAAAAACAGTTAAGCATTTGGGAGAAAAACTTAGGATATGGCCTTAATTTCAATGACTGGGAGACAGCTTGGAATAGGAATCTCAAAATAACAAAATCGTCAACATTCAGGGAAAACCACTACAAAATGTTGCATAGGTGGTATCTAGCCCCGGACAGGCTGGCTAAAATATTCCCAAACTCTTCTGCTTTATGCTGGAAATGTGGAAAAACGGTCGGCACCTTTTATCATCTTTGGTGGACTTGTCCTGAGACCAAAAAGTTTTGGTTAAAGATCCGACTCTGGCTCTCTGAAATAATGGGACAGGAGATAGTCCTGGCCCCGGAATTCTTTCTCTTAGGTATGACGGAAGATGGTCTCAACAATAATAAAACCCATTTGGCAATTCAAATTATTACTGCGGCTAGAATAGCCTTTGCGAAACTTTGGAAATCTAAATCTACCCCCTCTGAGGAAACATTAATAAATAAAATCCTAGAGTGCGCAGAGATGGCTAAACTGACAAACGAGCTAAAAAATGAAGAAAATTCTAAGCACTATGAAGTATGGGGAATTTGGTATAATTGGTTAAAGAATAGGATAAAAGTATGATAATAGGCTATAGTTGCTTAAACACCAGAAATGGACTCAATTGTATAGAAATGTAGACGATTATATAGTATTGTATAATATAATGTATAGTGATAGTTATGGATGGAATCCATCCAATATTTGACTTATGAAATGTGTAAACACCGTACCCCGGATCAAGATTGAGATTGTATTTTGTCTTTTTAAATCTTGGAAAACTCAATAAAGTATATTTAAAAAAAAAAATAAAAAAAAATCCAGAGGCAGAATCCTTCTGGATCTTGAGCTTATCTTCCAAAGTGGTAGTAATTCCCCCCCAGTTTGGTGTCATCTGAAAATTTCATGAGTTTCTCTCATCTAAACCATTTATGAAGATGTTGAAGAGTACTGGCCACAAGGCAGAACCCTAAGGTACTCTACTGCATGTTTTCCTCTGTGTAAATGTAGTTTCATTGAGGACTTGGAAGAGCATATAAGGTCCTGATAAATAAAAGGATGGCAGGGAGGAGGAGGAGGAATTGATTCAACTTCTCATTTAATTTTCTTTTTAATGAAAAACCCTAGCTCATATCCTCTTCCATCTGCCCTCATCTCAATGAATGGCAGGCCATCAAGTCTCTTTATGCTTGCATGTTGGAGTAAATTACCATAAAGACTCTGCTATTTTAAATCTTCTTGAATAGGAGCAATTATGTAGGAAATTCAGAATTATAAAATTTGGTTCTACTCTTTTGTGTATAAGCTGTAACTGAACAATCACTAAATAAACAAACTTTTCTAAAGTAAAATAACTTTAGTATTTTGTTTCCTGGTATGAGTTATGATGTGACGCATGACTCAGAGCAAGGAAGGCAAAAATACTGCCCATCCATATATAGGTGAATGAGCCAGAGATATACATAATCTCTAGTTACAAGGATCCAAATAGATGTTGGTCATAAGAAAGTAAATGGGATTGGGAGAACAGCATTATTGTGATAAAGGATCTGTTTGGTTCTCCAAACAGATTACTTGTGGGTTACTTGTCCTTGTTCTGTAGTGTAATAATTTGAGAGCAGGAAGGGGTTATCATTTCAATGACAAATGCTGTTGTCATTTTAACTGATTCAGTTGACTGAAATTCATAAAGCAGGTTAAAACCAAAATTACAATAATAAAAGCAAACATAGCAAGACATCAAAATCCCAGACCATTAGTTATATATCCAAAGATTCTAATGCTAGAGGGAGCAAGCAATATTACAATCTCCCATCACCCACTGCTGCTGGTATAGCCAATTTTTAATGGCTTCCTAAAAACCAACAAGCTATGAGTCAGTTTGGTTCTGGGCAAATACTATCCCACAGAATGCATGATCTCATTCAAATTATATTAACCAAAGCACCACTATATTAGAATTAGCTAGTCCAACAAGACCCTCACCCTTCTTTTCTAATAATTAAAATTTAAGGGGTTAAAATATATGTTGAACATATTTCTGTATAAATATTTATAAAATTTTACTACAATCTTTAATTGACTCACCAGATTCTTATTTAAAGCCACCCTATTTAAACCACCACCTTATTTAAAGCACTTATTTTAACAGAACAGCCCTTGTGTTTCTAGAGACTGCAAAAAAGAGGCTGGGGCTATAGGTGACCTGCAGGCTAATCTTGTCCAACCCTAACTTGGTGTAATCAAACTCTACTGCTTTTCCCAGATGCTTATGACTCAATTTCCCCAGTCCTTACATAGCAAAATGGCTAATCCATATGATAGCAGATTGAAGACCTCAACCCACCTTTGTCAGAAGCCCTCCAGGTCATCACCCTAAAGACATGCCTTCTCCTTTTAGTTAACAGCTTGGTAATTGCTGCTGCCAAGACCTGTTTTCCTTACTTGGCATCTTCCCCTAACCCTAGTATGTAATAATATAGATTGGGATAGCTGATATTTTTTAATTTATCTCTACAACGCTGTCTGATTCATAGAGCGAAGGGCATCTATATTGTAAAAGATTAATATTTCTTCATAAAACAGAATATCAGGATCATTTATTTTATTATTTACTGAAAAAAAGACAGCTTTTTCAGTTTAGAAAGACCCTCTCAAGTTAAAAATTAAATACAATTTCTAAAAGAAAGAGAAAGAATGAAACAATTATCTATAAAGAAAAGCTCAAGCTATTAAAAACATTGGATTGCAGAGTTGGCAAATTGAGAAGTTCAAGAGAGAAAATTATAGAAAATATAACATAAGTTACAACAATTATTATTTGAGCCAAAAAAAACCTGATACTCCCTGCCCCTACTATTCCTTGTTAACTATTTCCCAGATGCTCTTAGTTGCCAATCTGATTATCACATACAACATAGAATAACAGATTGGAAGGATCCTTGGAGGTCTTTTAGTCCATCCCCTTAATCAAGCAGAAGATACCGTACCATTCTGGATAAATGGTTATTCAACCTCTTCTTGAAAATCTCCAATGATAGAGCATCCACAACTTCTGGAGGTAAGCCTTTCCACTGATGAATTGTTCTCACTGTCAGGAAATTTCTCTTTAACTCTAGGTTGAAGTTCTCTTTAATATTGTTTGTTTGTTAAAATTGATAGGCTGCCCATCTTCCACCCGTTACTTCTTATTCTTCCTTCAGGTGCAGAATAAGATTGACCCCCTCTTTTTCTGTGACAGCTCCTCAGGTATTGGAAGACTGCTATCATATCACTCCTAGTCCTTCTCTTCATTAGACTAGACATACTTAGTTTTCCCAATCATTTACCATATGGTTTAGCCAGTGGTGGGATTCAAGTAATTTAACAACCGGTTCTCTGCCCTAATGATTTCTTCCAACAACCAGTTTGCCAAATTGCTCAGAAAGTTAACAACCGGTTCTTCAGAAGTGATGTGAACTGGCTGAATCCCACCTCTGGGTTTAGCCTACATACCACTTGTCATCTTAGTTGCTCTTCTCTGCACACTTTGTAGAGTCTCAGCATTTTTTTATTATGTTGACCAGAATTTGATGCAGTATTTCAAGTGTGACCTCATTAGTGCAATATAAAGCTGTACTAACACTTCTTTTCCCAAAGGTGCTTTTTCAAGAGGCAACTGGACTTTCTGGACTATCAGCCTGGTAGTCCAGAAAGTCCAGTTGCCTCTTGAAAAAGCACCTTCGAGATAACATGACCTGGATGACTGAGAATCTCCATAACACTTCTTGTGATCTTGATTCTATCCCACTTCTTGATGAATTGCAGTGGTGAAATGCAATTTTTTTTACTACCAGTTCTGTGGTGTGGCTTGGTGGGTGTGGCAAGGGAAGAATACTACAAAATCTCCATTCCCACCCCACTCCAGGGGAAAGATACTGCAAAATCTCCATTCCCACCCCACTCTGGGGCCAGCCAGAGGTGGTATTTGCCAGTTCTCCGAACTACTCAAAATTTCCGCTACTGGTTCTCCAGAACCTGTCAGAACCTGCTGAATTTCACCCCTGATGCATTGGCCTCTCAAACATTCACTTCAAATATACAAGTTGTCCTTGCTTAACAATCACACCAAACAATGAATTTTCCAGTCTTAATAAGGTTCTAAGTCAAGAACTGTCTGTCTGAACTGAAGTAATTGTAGGACATCAGAAAAGGAAATAGGAGTTTTGCCTTATGGAGTCGGAATTTGGCTTAGAAGCAGGATCTCAAATTTATGTATTTCTAACATAAAATGGATTCTTGAGCTATATTAGAGTGGACTAAATAAGTAATACTTACCATACTTATATGCAAACATAAAAATGGAAATCTGAACTCCTTTATAGTAATTTGTACTAAGAATGCAAAGATTTGAAGGATTAGTAAAAACTTAGTGAATAATGTAAGTACCAAATGAACAGAGTTAAAGTATAACTGCAAGAACCTACAGACATATAAAAATAGAGAGAAAAGAAACAAAAAAATATCTGAAGTTATTTAATGATTAGTTTAATAATCTAATTTTCTAACTAAAAGCCTTTAAAAATTCAGAAAATTGATTTTTTAAATTGGGCAGGCATTGTTTTGGATAGGCATCCAGGTAAATGCTGGAACTATTTACTAAAAAAACTAATATCATCTTTATATTTTGGATTGTTACCATTAAAATTGGATAAAAACTGGTTAATATTGAAATTTGACCTAAGAGTGCCACCTGCTGACAAAAAGAAGGCATAACACATTCCCCAAATCCTGGAAATACTTGGCTATTTAAATGTGAGAATAAGAAAGTCATTATTATTAAAGTGACCCCTGAAGGCTTAAATGTGAGAATAAGAAAGTCATTATTATTAAAGTGACCCTGAAGGCTACAACACAAGACTGATTTTATAGAGGCACTTATGAAGGTTCTTGAAAAAATTTTGGGACTATCTAGAGGAACAGGTTGATCAGCTTTGGAATATAAAGATTTATGAATATTGAACTTTTTGAGAAGTGACTTCAGGTTTGAATATATGGTTTTTGGATTATTGGGCAAAAGAGGGACAAAGTAAAACTAAACGAGATGCTCCACCAGGAAGAAATGAGTGGAATTTGGAAAGAAACGGTGTCATTAATTCAAAGTATTAAGGATACTTTGACAAGAAGCTACAAGGAGATTATGAATAAAATGCAGAGCATAGATGGAAAGCTGGAAAGCATGACACAAAGGACAAGGAGTGATCAAGACACCCAGGAAGAGGAGGAGCCAATTGAAAGAGTAGATGAAAAAACAGAACAGATAAACCAACAAATAAAACAAGATGACAACAAAAATAATAATGACTGATGAAATAAGCCAAGGGGAGAGTATTTCAAGGGAATTAAAAAAGGAACTGGAGTTGCTGGAAGACTTTTTTGGAAGAGAGATAGGGCCAAGAGTAGGTGTTTTGAAAATTAGACAATGGAAAAAGGCAGAGAAGGGAGAAATGTTTAAAATGATTGGTAAAATGATTGATGTGCTCTGAAAGCACATAGAGATAAAGATCCAAGAGAGGAATATAGGAGGCAAACTAAGAAACAAACAATTAAAGCTTTAAAGCGGGCAAGAGATGGATAGAATAGGAATGGAAACTAGAAGGGGGGGATTAATGGAATACACATTTTTATATAATAAGGTGAAGTAATAATAAGAGGGGAAATCAGAACTTGAACAATGGTATTATTAAGTATGCTTGAATAATATGGTGATTGGCATAAAAATAACATTTCAATATTGAATAACTAAATAATGGAAGATTATAACTCAACATAAAATAGGTGTACTACTACCAGAACTATATATTGTCAAATGTAGTAGATATGATGAATATTATTTTATTTGTACTAAAATGTATGACACTCAGGTGCCACACTGTTCACGCATTGATATGTTTGTAAAAAAATAAAAAACTTGGGGTGGGGAATTAATCTAACTTTCACACAAGAAACTGAATTATAATATGGTTGGTTTGCTTTTGGCTTAGTATATTGCATGAATGATTCTGTGTATTATGCTTCTTACTAATGTTCAAATACTTAAATACAAGACATTTTATATGTGGAAATTTGATTTTAGTTCTAGTTTTGAAATAAAAGGTACAATGAAGTAAGTTTAAACTACACTGGAAAAAAAATCCATTGAGTTCTTCATTCCAAGAGGGACTTCAAAGCAAGCTTGTGTTGGTTTACTCCATGAATTTTGGGGCTGTGAGGCTTGCTTCTGACTGTAACCTACTATCTAACTTTTTTTTTTTCAATTTGATTTATATGCCACCCTTCTCCGGAGACTCAGGGCGGCTTACAATGCACTAAGCAATAGCCTTCATCCTGTGATGCCATTCATAATGTGAGCTAAAGTTCAGGTTTCTCTATCTCACTCCTCCTTTTGGGCTCATTGAGAACTGTATAGCTCCAGCCAGTCCCATTGTACAATACTGAAGACCTCTCCTACATAGACCTGTAAGCCATAGCTTAGATTCATCTGTGGATTTGCAATTTCCTATAGCTATCTGTTTGTTGACTTCACTACCAGGCGGAAAGGAAAGGAAAGGAAAGGAAAGGAAAGGAAAGGAAAGGAAAGGAAAGGAAAGGAAAGGAGGGAGGGAGGGAGGGAGGGAGGGAGGGAGGGAGGGAGGGAGGAAGGAAGGAAGGAAGGAAGGAAGGAAGGAAGGAAGGAAGGAAGGAAGGAAGGAAGGAAGGAGAAAGAAAGATGTGCTTGATCAATGGAGGACTTATTAAGGAGCATTCATACAAATTCATTAAAAATGATGCAATGTTCATAATTTCCATATATATATATTTTATATACCACAAAATTGCTAAGAGATATCAAAGCTACTGTATATCAGCAGTGAAATGCTACCAGTTTGCACCAATTCAGGCAACTGGTAGTGATAAAAACTACCGGTTCAGGCGAACCGGTAGTAAAAAAAAGCTACCGGTTCCTCCAAACCGGTATTTCCAATGATCAACTGTGCCGCGTGATTTAAAATCACTAGAAAGCAGGAAATCCTGCTTTCTAGTGAATCTAAATCGCACGGCACAGCTGTTTCCCCCCTCACTGTTCAACTTACCTTCCCAAGCCTCTTTTTTCCATGTCAAGCACGCATTTGGTGCGTACTGTGGATGCGTGCATGCAGCATGCATTTGGCACATACTGTGCATGTGCAGACGGCGTGCATTTGGGGCGCACCACACATGCGCGGGCAGCGAACCGGTGGCAAACTGGGAAAGATTTCACTGTATATGTTATAATTGAGAAAACCATGGCCTTAATAATATGTGCCTTTGTTATTAGTGGAACTGTCTCTGCACTTGGCAAGATTTGTCATATACATTCTCTGTCAGGCTGGCCACTAGAAAAGAATGACCCTTGACTCCATAGGTCTGTGATGGCGAACCTGTGGCACGCATGCCTGAAGTGGCATGTGGAGCCATGTCACCTGGCACACGCGGCGTTGACTGTTCCTCTTCTGGGTTTCTGGCGCACATGAACGTGTGATGATCAGCTGGCCTTTTTGCATGCGGCAGTGCTGGAAACTAGAAGAGCTGGTCTTCCATGTTCCTGCTCTCGGTTCTGTCTGTCATCCAGCCGTGTCCGCAAAAAGTACCAGAAGCAATACCAATCAACAAACGTTTATTCAGAGTTAGCAGCAACACAGCAAGAAGAACAGGACGAACCGGAACACAGGGCTTAAGTCAGCACTGCACGCAACCGCCGTGCAGCGCTATTTATATCCTCCCCAGCTCCCAAACCACCATCCGGCAATGCAACTTTCAAAATTCCCCCCTCCCACATCAGCTGTTGAGTGCCGTGATGCTCCGACACTGCAGCTATGACATCACAGAACAGCGCCGGTAGTTCTCGGTCGGCTGCATTGCCTCGGTTGCTCAGCTGCTGCGCGGAGCAGATACTGCCATCCTGGGTGGTCAGGTAGGTGCTCCGTCTGGGCCCCAGACTTCCCAGCGTCCCCGGAGATGGCGAGTCCCTGCCAGGGCTCGACAGGTGGCTCCCCTCTACCAGGGGTCCACCTGTGGGAGGAAGAGGAGAGGTATTAATCACAGTAGATACGGTTCCTGCAGGCTGTGGTCTGTTGGGGTATTTGCGGTGGAACCTCCGTACCAGATGTGTAGCATGTACGTCTGACCCTGCTACCCAAGATGCTTGTGCTAGGGGATAACCTTTCCACCGTACTAAATATTGGATTCTGCCTCGACAGAATCTAGAATCTAATATCTTATCTATTTCATATTGGTCCGTGTGTATTGGACCTGGCGGACCAGAGGAATCGGTGGTCCTATCCACTGTTATGGGTTTCAACAAACTACTGTGAAACACAGGATGTATTTTACCCAAAAGTGAGGGCAACTTAAGAACTACAGTCACAGGATTGATTACTCGGGTAATCGGGAAAGGTCCCAGGTACTTTGGACCCAACTTCCTACTTGGCAACCTAAGCTTCAGGTATTTGGTCGATAGGTACACTTTGTCCCCCACTTGAAACGGCTTTGGGTCTGCCCGTCTTTTATCAACATAGGTCTTATATTCATCTGCCGCTTTCTGTAACGCCATCTTAACGTCTGGCCATATGCGGCGGATCTTCTCTGCCCAACTACCTGGGGTGTCTACACTCATTGACGGAGGTTCTACCTCCGGTATAATTGGGAAGTCTGGACCATATACAACCTGGAAGGGGGAAAGGTCTGTACTACGATGAGTGACATTATTGTAAGCCACTTCCGCAAATGGGATGAGCCTAGACCAATCGGATTGCTGGTAAGAGACATAGCAACGGAGGTATCGCTCAACCGCAGCGTTGGCTCGCTCCGCTGCCCCATTAGTACTGGAATGAAAGGCAGAGCTCAATCCCTGGGTGGAGCCTATCCGCTGTATGAAACATCTCCAAAATTTAGCAGTGAATTGAACTCCTCGGTCCGAAATAATCCGTTTAGGAACTCCATGAAGGCGGTAGATGTGTTGAAGAAAGATGTCGGTTAGATGTCATGCAGATGGCAATCCCTTACAGGGCATGAAATGGGCTTGCTTCGAAAACAAATCTACCACCGTCCAGATCACATTGTATCCATTACTGGGGGGGGGGAGATCGACTATAAAGTCCATAGCGATCTCTTCCCATGGCTTGCTGGGATCAGCTACAGTTTGTAACAGTCCAATTGGTTTCCCTGACCATGGTTTAGTCGCCACACATATTGAACACCCTCTCACATATTTCTCGATATGGCCGCGCATCTGCGGCCACCAAAACTGTCGTCTGACAAGATGAAGTGTTTTCAAATATCCGAAATGTCCCGCCGGTTTCGAATCATGACAACGTTGTAGAACAGACGTTCTTAGTGACTCCGGAATATACAACTTATCGTCTTTCCACGCCAGCCCCTCCCGAATGATAAGTAAGGGCCGGTTCTGTGTCAACCACCAATCATTGTCTATCGCTGCCTTAAGATCAGTCACAAAGGACTTCTCTGAATGAAGCACCGTTGACATATCATGTGAACCCTGACTGGGTGGTATAAGAGCTTCTACGACCTCCTCCCGTTTGCTATGGTATTGTGGCATTCGGGACAAGGCATCTGCAAGGAAGTTTTTCCCAGCCGGAACATACTTCAACCAGAAGGAGAACCTGTGGAAGTATTGAGACCACTGCACTTGTTTACGAGACAACCGTCTCGGTGTTTGTAATGCCTCCAAGTTTTTATGATCTGTCCAGACCTCAAACGGATGTGTTGCTCCTTCAAGAAGGTGACGCCATGTCATCAATGCCCATTTTACAGCGAAGGCCTCCTCCTCCCATATAGCCTACCCTCGTTCGGTGGGACTTAATTTGTGGGAGGTGTATGCACATGGTTGCAGACGACCCTGCCCATCTTTTTGTAGCAGAACAGCCGCTACAGCCATGTCACTAGCATCTGCCTGAACAACAAATGCTTGTGTTGGATCAGGGTGTTTAAGGACCGGTTCTCTAGTGAACAGGTATTTCAACTGCTCGAACGCCGTTTGACATGCAGTTGTCCAATTTAATAGCTGACCGGGCTTTGGTTTTGAAGTTTGTGGTTTGGTACGCAATAAGTCTGTTAGAGGCAACGCTATCATGGTGAACGCAGGAATAAATTGTCGATAAAAATTGGCAAAACCAAGGAAACTTTGGAGCTGTTTTCTAGTCCCCGGGGCATGCCAGTCCACAATTGCCTGGACCTTTCATGGATCCATTTCCACACAGTCCACTGATATCCTGTAACCCAGATAGTCTGTTCTTTTTTTGTGGAACTCACATTTCGACAATTTCACGAACAATTTAGCCGCCAATAACTTTTGTAACACTTGACGTACCAACTTGGTATGTTCTTCCATGGTCTGGGTATATATTAAAATAACATCCAGGTATACCAAGACACCCCTGTACAGATGTTCATGCAGCACCTCGTTGATGAGCTGCATAAAGACAGCAGGAGCGCCCTGGAGACTGAACGGCATGACTTGAAATTGGTAACTTCCAAGGGGACAGTTGAAAGTGGTTTTCCACTCATCCCCTGGTTTGATACGAACTCGATAGTACGCCTCTTGCAAGTCCAATTTTGTGAAAACTCGTCCAGTCGCCAACGTGGCCAAGAGGTCTTTCATCAAGGGGAGTGGGTACAAATGCTCTACACAAACTGCATTTAAATCCCGGAAATCGACACATAAGCGTAACCCCCCATCCTTCTTTTCTCTGAAAAGGACAGGAGCCACCATACGTGACCTTCTGGGTTTGATAAACCCTCGAGCTAAATTCTTATCGATGTATCGCTGTAGCTCTGCTATTTCTTTCTGTGTCATAGAATACATCCTCGGTTTTGGTAGTGTGGCCCCAGGCACCAATTCGATAGCACAGTCTGTAGGCCGATGAGGGGGCAACACCTCACACTCCTCTTCGCTGAATACTAGAGCAAGATCCTCATAAACACTAGGGAATTCCCTTTCTGAAGGGGGCACCGTCATAGCACAGCCCTCCCCTTTATGCCCCTCCGTAAATGATGCATGGGGGTCCCTAGCCACGTCAGGTGGTGCTGGACCAACGGTCAGCCATAGTTTCCGATACCCCCCTTCCCACCAGATGGTAGGCTGCCACTTATCAAGCCAAGCTAATCCCAATATTATTGGTTCTATCATTTTTTCAATAACAATAAAGCAGATCATTTCTCGGTGGCCTCCTATCTCCAAGTGTAACCTCTCCGTCACATGGGTAGCCGGTGCCCCCTCCAACAATGATCCATCCATTTGTTCAAACATCACGGGAGCTTTTAGCCGCCTCACCCGCAATCCCAGGTCATCCACCACTGCTTGGCGGATAAGACACCGGGTACACCCCAAATCCACTAGAGCCCCATATCGATTCCCAGAAGTGGCCCGAGGGGTCTTTAACGTCACCGGTATCACAAAAGGACAAACGGGATTGCTCACCATTGGGTCTTCCAGGTCTTCGTCGTCACTGTCCCCGGACACTACAGGAAACTTTCCCGCCGCTGGGACTGATGCAGGATCCCTGCCCTGGGATTCCGTAGGTGTCCTGGGGCCCTGTGCTGCCCGGGATCTCTCAGGTGGCTGTCGTGTTCGACCTCTTGATGCCACTCCAGTGGTCGGCCTCTGGGGCTGTACCCGTGGTGTTGGCGAAGGGCACTCAGCTGCTCGATGACCCACCAGGTTACACCGGAAACATTGGAATCCCAATCGTTGGGACCTCTCCAGTGGTTCCGGGAGTACACACGGTCTAGGTTCCCTCACGCCCTGAGGCTTTTCCGTCGATCTATCCATCAGCCCTTTCCTCTGACCTGAACTACCCTCGGGCCGAACCTGGAACTCTCGGAGGCCAAGGTCTAGCTTTATAGCGGCCTTGAACCATACTGCCAAACGTGGTGCCAGGCCCCTATAGACACAAGCTTGTCGCAGTTCTCGGTCCAAACCCATGCAAAACTGTTGGACCAACATCCATTCTGGCCAGCCCACCAAGCGACTTGCTATCTTCCTAAAGTCCCTTACATAGTCTTTAGCGGGAGCACCCCTCTGTTTAAGCACAATCAGGTCACCCCTTGCACACTAGACTCATTCTCGAAGGTAGACCGAAGAGCCTCCAGAAATCTCCCAACATCGATCAGCTCCCTAGCATGGTTGCTGTGCAGGCTAGCCACCCAATCAGCAGCATCCCCAGCCAGGACTGCCATTATGGCCACAACCATGGCCCACTGGGAAGGGTACCAATGTCTATACTGGTCCAGATGGCTTATTACTTGGCTTAGGAATAAAGCCACTCGGTCTGGACTCCCATCAAAGGTGGCTTGCAAAGCAGGGGGGGCAAGTAGGTGGTAGCCACATTCCGGGAGCTGGGGCCCACATCTGCGGCGGGTCAGGTGGACTTCTCGCCTCCACACCCCTTCGCTCAACACAGGCTTGGTCTGCTGGCGGTCTTTGGAGCCCTCTCGCAGGGGCCCTCTCCTGCCTCCAGGGTTGCCGTTCTTGTTGGCACTCCTGATGCCGCATAACGCCCTTCCCCGGAGAGGACTCCTGGTCCCATGCTACTGTACGGTCTTCCGGCTGGGTTGGTGCCTGCTCTTTCCTCAGTTTCGGGCTGGCAAGGCAGAAACGACCCCCTGAACTAAACGTCCCGGTATCCTGCCAGGATGGCGCTTGCCCAAGATCCAATCCAGTGGCCCACGGTTGCCATGAGGGGGCATCACGGAAACTTGCCTCCCCAAAGCGGTCCCGGAAGGTGTCCATGGCGCTGAGGCGGGAATCATAACCCCATTCCCCCTCTTCTTCTTCTATCCACCGTCTCTCCCTCCAGCCCTAGAAGGCTGGACCCAAAACGGGGGGGGGGGGTTGGCAGTTTCAGTCCAGCGAGAGCAGAGCTATGCCACCAGTCCCCTGTGGCTGGCTGTGCGGGACGGCCTCTCTGCAGCTGGGAACTGTTCTCCTCCTGACAGTCCTCCTCCTGGGTCTGTCGCACCTTGGGTCTCACCACTAGCTGCTCAACAGGCTCCTCCTGAACCTCCTCCTCTGCCAGCATCTCCCCCCCTGCTGCCTCGGCTAACAGCTCCGTTTCCACCTCCTCTGGCACCAAGCCTTCCGCCATCCTCATGCCTCAGCAGACAAGACCAGCAAAAACAGGAACAGGAATAGGTGGTAGCACTGACTTTCTCTCGGCTCTGTCTGTCATCCAGACCGTGTCCGCAAAAAGTACCAGAAGCAATACCAATCAACAAATGTTTATTCGGAGTTAGCAGCAACACAGCAAGAAGAACAGGACGAACCAGAACACAAGGTTTAAGTCAGCGCTGCACGCAACTGCCGTGCAGCGCTATTTATATCCTCCCCGGCTCCCAAACCACCATCCGGCAATGCAACTTTCAAAATTCCCCCCTCCCACATCAGCTGTTGAGCGCTGTGACACTCCGACGCCACAGCTATGACATCACAGGACAGCACCGGTAGTTCTTGGTCGGCTGCATTGCCTTGGTTGCTCAGATGCTGCACGGAGCCAATACTGCTATCCTGGGTGGTCAGGTAGGCGCTCCATCCAGGCCCCAGACTTCCCAGCGTCCCCGGAGATGGCGAGTCCCGGCCAGGGCTCGACACCTGCATGATCATGCGCGCCAGCCAGATGATCGTTGGGTGCCCATGCACCAGAAACCTGGAAGAGTAGCTGTCTGAAACTGGAAGTTCAGTAGCTGAAACTGGAAGTTCATTTTCAGGCGTGCGCATGAGCCCTGGGCAGCTCCTTTCCCGGGTTGCCGCCCAGACACGCGTATGCTTCCTTTTCAGCCGAAAAAGTTCACCATCATTCTTCTACTCTATTATTCCTACCCTGCAGGGCAGAATGTGTCATGGAAGCATAATCCCAATCATCCTATGAGCTTTCATTCTATGAGAAAATATATGTTTTTCTATATGTGTGCATATTGCAGAATAAAATGCAGCACAGAGATGTAGATTCAGAGTGTGCATATTTTTCTTCCACAGATAAAATTAATTAACTGAAGTAGAGTTCATGTTGATACTAGAGCAATCAAAAATAGATGGGTGCTGTACTAATTTCACTACCATAAGTAAGACTGAAATGAAAATGACTCACATTGAATTATTTCTTTATTAGCAATCTCCACAATTGTGTAATTAATTTTAATTGTGTATGACTATTTCTCTATCATGGGTTCAGTGATTCCATAGGGGAAGACTTTATTAATATACTAGCTGGATACCCATGCTTTGCTACGAAACTATGTGATCGGGCTTGATAAATTGACACTTACAGCTTGAAAATTAATGAGTAGTTATGATCAGCCTCTCCTCTCCCTGTCTCTCTCTCAGACTTGCCCCACAGACCCCTATCCTATCCTATCCTATCCTATCCTATCCTATCCTATCCTATCCTATCCTATCCTATCCTATCCCCCTTCTCTCCCTCAGCCTTGCCCCACAGAAACACCTCCACTTCCAGTATTAGAGTGGTGAGGAAAACAAGTAAATTCAAGGAAAAGAATGAATTACAGAATGAATTGAAAGAATTGAAATGATTCGAAAACAAGTTAAGACAGAAAACCTGATTGAGTATCTTTTTTTTTATGATTAAATGAAATTAAATGAATCTGAATTGAATAGAAGTATCTTGAAAGTTTAAACTTTTACTATTAAGATAAATAAGAAATCTAGGATAACACTTCCAAAGACTTTTTTTGCAATGGTTGAAGAATTAAGTATACAAGATGTGTGGAGAAAAGGACATCTGAAAGAAAAACAATATACCTTTTACTCAAATAGGCATATGTCATGGTCTAGAATAGACATGATGTGGATGTCAACAGACTTATTAGTTAATATACAAGAAGTTAATATTGAAACAAATATATGGGCAGACCACAATCTGATTACAATTGTATAGAAAGGTCAAAAGAAAAGGTCGAGATGAACTTTGAACCAGACAATTTTACAGGAAAAAGAATTTCAACAATTTATGGAAAAGGAGTTGGTCTTTTTCTTTAAAGTAAACAAAAAAGAGGACACATCACTCCAAAATGTATGAGATACAGTGAAATATTAGAGGGCTGAAAAGAAAAAAGAATAAAAAGAAAAGACAAACACAAAAAAGTTAGGAGTATAAAAAGTTGGAGAAGGAGCTACAAAAAGATACACAAAATAAAAAACAAATTGACTTGAAAAAACATGAAATGAACTTAATTGAACAAGAGGTTCTGGCAAATAAATTAAGGGCTTCCAAACAGAACTTTTTTGAAAATGCAAATAAACCAGGCAGATGGTTAGCATACAAAATGAAAAAAGAGAAGGAGAAAAAATTAATTAACCAGGTAATAGATGAGAAAGGAAATATATGTTATAGAAATGAAGAAAATAAAACAATAGTTCAAAATTACTGCGAGAGATTATATAAACAAGAGCCAATATCTGGAGAAAAGATAGAACAATATCTAGAAAAATCCGACTTACCTAAAATACCTGGAAAACATAAAAAAGCACTAGAAGAAAGAATAATGATGATGGCACCAATAGAAGCAATTAAAAAACAAAAGGGACTTCCGGTTGGCTCCGCGGCTTCGCTGACGCTCCTCTGTGGGCGCCCGATCCCCGGCACCATAAAAGCCCCAGAAGAGCCGAAAAACAGCTGTCTGGGGCTTGGAAACCCTCTCCCCGGGCAAAGAGGAGAGAGAAGAGCCAACAGGCAGAGGTAGAGCCCCCCAAGCGCCCTAGGAGTAATCTTAGGGCGCAAAGGGTGAGAGCTCCCTAGAAGCCTGTCAATCTGCTCCGGACCTGGGACGACTCCGCTAATTAGCAGGGCTAGAAGCCGTGTCCAATTCTGCTGACAAGTGAGGGGATTCTTAATATCTTCAACTGCTGCAGGCAGAACAAGACAGGAGAAGTCAGACTGCAAGTATTTACACTTAACTCCAAGGTTTATAGCCTCCTTTGGAAGTAACAATTTAGCAATTTGCAACAAAATGGCGATTGAAGCTTGAAAGGGAAGGGTGGAGAAAGTGAAAGTTACAGAAAGTTTCGTTTCACTGGTAGCCTCTTGCCTGGAAAGAACTTTTGTGTTGAGAGAAGGAGGATTTTAAACGTTAACTTATAATTGGGGAAATCCTTTGATTTTGGAACTTTTCTTTTTGGCTTCTGATTAAAATACAATGATCAACTTAAACTGAAATGGCCTCAAAATCTGTAAAGACCGTTCCTATTAAAGGAACTGGGAGCGCTGGAAGCTCCCCAGCTCATACTCCTAGATTGCAAGCCTCTGCCCCCCCAATAGACCCACAGACTTTAATGTTTGAGAAGCCCTACAAGCCACACAAAATAAAATTGCTACTGTGATTAATGAAAAAATTAATGAAACTAATGAAAAAATTAATGAAACTAATGAAAAAATACAGGCTGTTTCAGAGGAGATTTTAATTCGGAATCAGCAAATTAGAGAAGACATATTATTGGCTTTTAAATGTTTGGCAGGTGATATTGAAATTGTGGATGATAAAGTTGAATAAATTAAGCAATCTACGGAAATTTTGGATAATAAATTAGCAGCGACTCAGAACAGACTTGAAAGGGCTGAAGTTGATGTAACGATGTTACAATACAGAGATATGGAATTTGCTTTAAGATTCAGAGGGGTGAAGGAGAATAAACAAGAGAACTTGAAAGATATGATGTCAGAGGCATTGGCACAGTTGTTGGGGGAGACGAAAACTGAGCTGGGCTGGCAGATTGACAAGGCATATTGTGTCAACTCTTGGGTTGCCAGACAGAAACACTTACCAAGAGACATTGTAATATATTTTACTACAAGGAGATTACGTAATGAAATTTTACAGGCTACTTTTAAAAACAAGCTTCAGGTTGAAGGCCAGGAGGTGATGACAATGAAAGAAATCCCCCCTAAGATGTTGAGAGCCAGAAGGGAGTATGCTTTTCTGGTGGATGAGTTGAAAAAATGTCAATTACAGTATAGATGGGAGGTGCCAGCCGGCCTTGTTGTGACTTATTCGGGAGAGAGATATCGGCTTAACACAATATGGAAAGCAAGAGATTTTTACATCAATGTATTAAAGGCTGGGACATCCAAATCACCAGAAGGAAAAAGAAAGAAGGGAGTAATGGTAGGAGAGAGAGAAGAGCTACTGACAGTAGTTCAGGGGGGAGTTTTGACTGGTCAAGAAGAACCGCTACAAATTCAGATGGCTGTTCAAGATGTGGATTTAATATTTGAAGAACCAAAGGATCAAAGGATCAAAGACAGACTAGAGCAGCAACAGCCAAGCTCAAGGAAGAATTAAGACAACAACAACAATAACAACAACAACAACAACAACAACAACAACAACAACAACAACTTCAGATGGCAACCCAAGAAACTACCAAAACAGAAGCTGTGGGAGGAGCAAGACCTAAAGGTCAGATGAGGCAAGATCATCAGAAATTGCTCCAGACGCTTCAGAGGCCCAGAGATGGGAACTAGATTTTTGACTTGGAATGTCAATGGTTTGAATTCTCCACAGAAGAGAAGGAAAATATTTCACTATCTTAAACAATTTAAGAACGAAGTAATTTATTTACAAGAGACTCATATTAGGATACAAGATCAAAAATATTTGACAAATGCAAGATTAGGTACACATTATGTAGCAGCAGCATCAGAGAAGAAAAACGGTATAGTTATATATTTGAAAAGAGACTTAATTGCAAAATTAGTTGAAGCGGATGATCAAGGAAGATTTTTAGCTATTGAACTTTTAATAAAAGGAGAAAAAACACTTGTAATTGGAGTATATAATAAACAGTCAGCAAAGGTAATGATGAACAGAGATATGACAGAAAAGTTTAATATAATGAAAGGAACAAGACAAGGATGCCCTTTATCCCCATTGCTATTTGTATTGACATTAGAAGTATTAAATACTTCTAATGTCTATACTTTAGAAGTATAATGTCTATACTTCTATATTTTTGGGGGTCTTGGGGGCCAAATTGATAATCTATGGCTCCTGCCCGGCTAATTGAGCATCATGTTGGTCGCTTGAGAGCTTTTTCGCTCTCCGGAACGCACTGGCCAGGGAGGAGTCATTGTCTACAGGCATTTCTGGGAGGACGGCGGTAGCAGCCTGGATGGCGGTGGCCTGCTCAGTGTCCATTGTAGTGGTGACTGGAGCAGTGGCGGTGGTGTAGTGGCAGCGGTGTTCTCGTCGGGACCCTGGATGCCTCTGGAGGAGCTACGGGGTGGGCGGTGATGGCGGCGGTGGTGGTGGCGGCGAATTCAATGGTGACCGCTGGGACGGTAGCGGGAAAGGCGACAGCAGCCTGATGACCATCAGTGTGGCAGTGGGGGATTTTTTTTTTGGCAACTTACCATCCTGGAACTCCCTGGACCGCCGCAGGGTCTCTGGTGCAATTTTGGAGGGCCAGCCCCGGTGGCGACCCAGAGGCCTCCACTGAGATCTGGTGGAGGCTGTGATTGGGAATGATGTGACTGTTGGAAGACCTGGGGGTGGTTTGGAGGAACTGGAGGACAATGGAGGGGTGGTGATTCCTGTCACCTCGCGTTGCCCCTCCTCCCCCCCGACCTGGTTTCAGGCCTTATTATGGTCACTTGTCACCCTGTCTGTTCCGGTTTGCTGGAAGGTATCTCCTTTTCCGTATCCACCTTCATCCTCCCCCGGTATGGCCGCTATCCTGATCCTGTGGACTGGCTTTTTTCCCTAAGCCCCTGGACCGGCTCTGCATTCCATCCTTGGCTCCTTAGCCGTGTGGAGAGTTGCAGCATAGGTTGTGAACACTGAGGGAGCCAGTTCTTTGCTGCTGTCTCACCACCGGTGGGACATTCCATCAATCTCCATGGCCATTCTTTCAAGGCCAGCCACCGTGGTTTTGGATATTTATTCCCCAGTTGTTTGAAACGGCGTGAGACTCCTCCCACTGTCGTGAGAGGACAGTGGAGTCCAGTTTATCTACACCTAAGATCTGCTTTTCTCTATCCTGGACCTTTAGACTATTGTGGTGGACTCCCAGGCCATATCCCACCATCATCCCGGGGTACTGGATGTATTCAGCGGCCGAGCTCCTTGTGCTGCAAGACTCCCCCCTCTCGCAGGTCTGGCCCCCCATACTATCGAGGGCCTATCTTGATGATGGCTTTTGGAACCCCGAGAGGTGGCATGCGGCGAAGAGGAGGTTGAGGGGTTTTTTGTTCAAATTATCAACCAAAATTTGAAGGGGTTCTAGGAGGGAGGAGGGTTACTTTGTAAAGAATGGATGTGGGGGGACCCTTGCAGATCAGCAAGTTAGCCTGTCAGACGGTCGCGGTGGGGGGAGGGGGAGGGGGCCCCGGAGAGGGTACAGTGGGGTGAGGGTCATTCTGTCATCATGGTGGTTGGGAGGGGCAGAAGTAGTGGGAACAGAGGGCGTTATGACATCAGAGGGATGCACCCCCACTACTTGCAGGTGGTGACATGCTCCGGCCCTCTTTGTTCTTCCTGCTCCCCCGGGAGGTTGGGAGTGTGGAATCCGGGGCTTCGGCTGGTGTATGTTAATGCTAGGTCCATTATGAACAAGGCCCCCCTCATACAAGATCTTATAGACGAGGGGAGCACGGACCTGGCTTGCATCAAGGAGATCTGGTTGGGACCAGAGGGAGGGGTTCCTCTCTCGGATTTATGCCCGCCCGGTTTCCATGTGCTGCACCGGCCACAACTCCACGGAAGGGGTAGGGGGTGGCGGTTGTCGTTAGGGAAAGTCTTAGCCCAAGGGAGATCACTGTCCCTCAGATAGGCGGATGTGAATCCCTATTGTTGAAATGGAACCCTGGAGTGCAGTTGGGCCTCTTGATTATGTACCTGTCTCCCAGCTGGGTATCTTCAGCCCTGCCCGCACCACTCAAAGTCATTGCTGAACTGACGGTTGAGCTCCCCAACCTGATGGTTGTGGGAGATTTTAATCTCCCATCAGCCGGTGAGACATCTGAGCTGGTTTGGGAGTTCATGGCCTCCAAATTGTACAGGGCCCAACTCATAATGGTGGACACACTCTCGACCTGATTTTTATCTCTGGGCAGTGGATAAATGCTCAGGGTAGGGGGGATCTTACTATCCTACCCCTGTCATGGACCGTCCATTCCCTCCTTAAACTATACTTTCTATCCGCCAACCCCTACTGCTGGGAGGCAGAACCGACTCGTTGGTTCCGCCCCAGGCGCCTGATGGACCCTGAGAGGTTCCGGATGGAGCTTGGGACATTTCCCACATACCTATCCCGCGATTCGCCAGAGGCCCTGGTGGAGGCCTGGGAACGGGCTGCTGCCGGGGCTTTGGATCGAATCGCCCCTTTGCAGCATCTCCTCCGACAGGGATCCCGTGTAGCTCCATGGTTTTCCATGGAGCTCAGGGAGATGAAGCATCGGAAGAGACGCCTAGAGGGCTGTTGGAGATCTTCCCGTTCTGAATCTTATCGAACACAGTTAAGAACCTATATTAGGTCTTATCTTGTGGCGATGGAAGCGGCGAAATGTGATTATTTTGCTGCTCTCATTGCGTCTGCAGAAAATCGCCCAGTGGCCTTGTTTCGAGTGACCCGCTCTCTTCTCAATCAGGGAGCGAGGGAGAACCCCTTGCAGGGCAATGCTGAGGATTTTGTTCAATTTCTGCAAGATAAAATCGCTCAGATCCGGGTGGGCCTAGACTCCGACTGGGCACGACCGGGCGAGGAGATGAGAGCAAGTCTTGAAGGTAACATCTGAGTTGACTTTGACCCTGTGTCCACAGATGAAGTGGACAGGATTGTGGGTAGATTGGGAGCCTCCACATGTTTGTTGGACCTGTGTCCCTCCTGGCTTGTTGCAGCAACCAGAGAGGTGACCGGAGACTGGATCCAGGCGATTGTCAACGCTTCATTGAGGGATGGGGTCTTCCCTGCCATCCTTAAGGAGGCGATGGTTTGACCCCTTCTCAAGAAGTCTGCCCTGGATCCGGCCATTTTGAACAACTTTTGTCCCGTCTCCAACCTTCGCTTTATAGCGAAGGTTATTGAGTCTGTGGTGGCATACCAAATTCCACAATTCCTGGAGGAAACGGATTATCTAGACCCATACCAATCAAGTTTCCGTGCTGTGTAGACATAACACGGAAACAGCATTGGTCGCCCTAGTGAATGATCTCTGGCGAGCCCAGGATGGGAGTTATTCCTCCATCCTGGTTCTACTTGACCTCTCAGCGGCTTTTGATACCATCGACCATGGTATCCTACTGCGACGACTCGGGGGTTTGGAGTGGGGGGCAGTGTTTTACGGTGGTTCTCCTCCTACCTCTCGGGTCAGACGCAGTTTGTCTGGGCGGGGGGACAGAGATCCTCCCCGAAGCACCTCACATGTGGGGTGCCTCAGGGGTTGGTTCTCTCCCCCTTGCTCTTTAACATCTATATGAAGCCACTGGATGAGATCATTTGCAGTTTTGGGGTGAGGTATCATCAATATGCTGATGATACCCAGCTCTACATCTCCACCCCTGACCACCCCAGGGATGCCCTTTCTGTGATGTCGAAGTGCCTGGAAGCGGTGCAGGTCTGGATGGGTGGGAACAGGCTCAAACTCAACCCCTCCAAGACAGAGTGGCTGTGGATGCTGGCATCTCATGGCCTAGTACCCCCATCACTTCAGATGGGGAGGGTGAGTGGTTAACTCCTTCTGAAAGGGCTCGCAATCTTGGCATCCTCCTGGACTCACGGCTGTCCTTGATGGACCACCTGACAGCTGTGACAAGGGGGGGCTTTTGCACAGGTTCGCCTGGTGCGCCAGTTGCGCCTTTTCCTAGACAGGGATGCCCTCCATACAGTCACCCATGCTCTCGTTATCTCTCACCTGGATTACTGCAATGCCCTCTACATAGGGCTGCCCTTGGGGTGCACCCGGAGGCTCCAACTGGTCCAGAATGCGGCCGCGCGGGTTGTTATGGGAGCTTCCCATTACTCCTGTGTTACACCTCTCCTGCGCGAGCTGCATTGGTTACCAGTGGTCCTCTGGATCCGCTTCAAGGTGCTGGTACTTACCTATAAAGCCCTTCATGGCATGGGCCCGGGGTACTTGCAGGAGCACTTTCTGCCGGCCTCCCACTGTCCAGTGCGCTCGCATAGGGCTGCCCTCCTCCGGGTGCCATCGGCCAGGCAATGTCGGCTGATGGTGCCCAGGATGAGGGCGTTCTCTGTGGGCGGACTGACCCTCTGGAATGGGTTACCCACCGGGCTCCAGACAGCTCCCGACCTCCTCTCTTTCCACAGGGACCTGAAGACATGGCTCTTCCAACAAATCATCTGATCTGCTGGGACTTTTTAGTTCTCTAAGGATTTTAATTGGATTATTTTAATTAACTTAAATTAACTTATTAACTTATTGTTCTGTGGTTTTTATCTTTGTGAGCCACCCCGAGTCCTTCGGGAGAAGGGCAGCATATAAATACAAACAAACAAACAAACAAACAAACAAACAAATAAATAAATAAATAGAAATGTAAGACAAAATGAAGAAATAAAGAGATTGAAGATAAAAAAGAAGAATATAAATTGCAAGCCTTCGCAGATGACTTAGTATTCATTATGGAGGATCCTCAAATAACAGAACCCAAACTAATAGATCAAATAGAAGAATACGGAAGTGGCAGGACTGAATATAAATAAAGAAAAAACAAAAATATTGGTGAAAAACATTACAGAAAAACAAGAGAGACTTAATGGGGAAACTCAATATTCAGATTGTGAAGAAAGTAAAGTACTTAGGAATTCAATTAACTTCAAGATGCGTAACAATCAAAGAGGATAATTATTATAAATTGAAAAATCAAATTGAGACAGATCTGGAGTTATCATTAATGGGAAGGATTGTGATAATAAAGATGAATGTATTACCAAGACTGTTATTTTTATTCCAAACAATACCGATAAAACTGGAAAAGAAATACTTTGAACACTTTAATAAAATAGTAATGAAATTTATATGGCAAGGGAAAAAAGCAAGAATTAATATAAGAATGTTACAAGATGCAAGACTTCAAAGAGGATTTGGACTACCTAACTGGGAATTATATTACCAGGCAGTGGCATTGTCGTGGATGAGAGAATGGATTGAATTAAGAAATATAAGACTATTAACTTTGGAAGGACATGATTTACAACAGGGATAGCATGCTTTTTTATGGTATGGTAAAAATAAGATGCATAGTTATTTTCAAAGATATTATGTAAGAAATGCATTACTGTTAGTATGGGACAATGTTAGAGATAAATATTATTTGAAAATACCAACATGGTTATCAACAACGGAAGCATTAATACATCCAAATATTATTAATATCAGGAATATTCTTAGATATAAAGATATACACTGCTCAAAAAAATAAAGGGAACACAAGCAGAAGACATCCGAGATCTGAATGAATGAAATAGCCTTATTAAATACTTTGTTTGTTACATACAGTAGTTTTGTGTTCCCTTTAGTTGTTTGAGCAGTGTATAAACTACTGTATGTAAAGAACAAAGTATTTAATAAGGCTATTTCATTCATTCAGATCTCGGATGTCTTCTGCTTGTGTTCCCTTTATTTTTTTGAGCAGTATATTAACAGATAAGGGGGAATTGAAAAAGAAACAATAGAAGAACAAGGGATTGAAATGGACTGGTATACACAATTGCAAATACAAACAAGATACGAAAAAGATGCTAAATTATATGGGTTTTATTTGGAAATGACAGGAACAGATGAAAAAATGATTTAAAAATTATACAATTACTTACTGAGTATTAAACTAGAAGAACAGGTAAAGAAACAATGATAGCTTGGGCTAAAAATTTTGGATATACAATTGAGTTAGATAAATGGCAGCAAATATGAGAAAGAAATTATAAATTAACCATGTCCACAGCATATAAGGAAAATCAATACAAAATGTTTTATAGATGGCACATGGCACCTGAAAAATTGGCAAAAATGTTTAAAGATAAATCAGCAAAATGCTGGAAATGCCATCAGATACCAGGATCGTATTATCATATGTGGTGGACATGCCCAGAAGTGAGAAATTATTGGATTAAAATTCGAACATGGTTAGAGGAAATGATGCAAAAATGCATTGATTTAAAACTGGAACTGTTCCTATTGGGTATCTTACCAGAGAAATATAGTAAAGAAAATACTTATTTGATTATACATGTTGTAACAGCAGCGAGGATCATATTTACGCAACATTGGAAAGCAGAGAAAATCCCTATAGAGGAGAAGTAATTAAGAAAATATTGGCATGTGCAGAAATGAATAAATTAACATTGGTAATTAAAGAAAAGGAAGAATCGGAGTATTTTAAAGTATGGGGCAATTATATCAATGGTAAGAGAAGAGATATACATGAAATATTGGAAGAATGTTGCAACAAATTAAATCAAAATGTAAAGGTATGACAGAAACACAGCATGAAAATGATGGAGAAGGGAGTAGAGGACACAAAATATGTACTCAGATGAAACATTGAATGGATCAAAGATGTATAGTTTGTTTGCTTAAAAAATAAAAAACTTTTTAATAATAATAATAAAAAAGAACCCTCCCCTATGCTATCCCCTCTCCCTCAGCCTTGTCCCACTGAAGACTCTCCTATCCTATCCCCTTCTCTCCCTGAGGCTTGCCACACAGATGCCTCTCCTATCCCCTTCTCTCCCTCAGCCTTGCCCCACAGAAGCCTCCCCTATCCTATCCCCTTCTCTCCCTCAGCCTTGCCCCACAGAAGTCTCTCCTATCCTATTCCCTTCTCTCCCTTAAGTTTATCCCACAGATGTCTCCCCTATCCTATCCCCTGGTTTGAAAGTAAAACTGAAAGTGAAACGCCTCTCCTCTGCTTAGGTTTTGCATTTGGAACAGATTTCTTTTCAGGTGGCAAGGTGGAGTAGAACTCCTTAGCATCAGAGGGCTGTTTGCAAAGTGAAACAGTATTTGCTGTGTGAGCAAGGAAGCTGGCCGTGGCTTAGCTCAAGTGTTCTGTATTAAAGCTGCTTCCTGCTGTGAAAGTAAAACTGAAAGTGAAACTCCTCCCCTCTGCTTATGTTTTGCGTTTGGAACGGATTTCAGATCAGAGCATGTTAATCATAATATAGGAAATACTAATGCTCTGATGGTCATTTCAAAAAATCCTTTCTTAGTGAGCACCTAGAAGCCAAGAGGAACATACGTGACAAATTTCAAGTTTGTAGGCTTTATGGTTCTGGAGATTTCATAATTACGGCGTGAGTGGTTTTCGCTTTTATATATATAGATTGAAAAGTACAGACAAGTCACACTATTGATTGATTTTCATTTGCGTACAAGTCTAGTTGTCAGGACCAAATAACTCCTTGCCACTGTATATATAACTTCTATACCCAAAAACTATTTTCTCCACGTATTAAAAATGTCATATGGAATCCATAACAGACAAATTTGGGTTGTTCAATAAAACAATGCTTTATAACACAAATTAGTAAACCTCTCAATCTCAAGGGACATATTAATATTGGGTCACAGACAGGAGCTGTATATGCATAATCATCAGCCATTCATTCACATCCGACCCTCAGCCACTCTGTGGATCAGGACTCTCCATGCCCCTCTGTCTCAGACCACCATAATCTACCATGGTCATCCTGGTTTACATGCTGTATATGTTTGTATACCCATATATGTTTATGGTACACATGTGCACACTCATCTCTATAATCTTTCACACAGGTTTATGTATTTACTTTAGCTGATCACATCTTTGCCTGCAGAAAGTTTTCATGTTCAGTTGTTGGTACAATTTCCAGTTAAATAATGTCAGATAACAAGGTATCAGCCCTTCCAGATAAACAAGACATAAAAAATGAGTAGATGAACTAATTCTAGTTTATTGTAAGGTTACATTAGTAAAATCTTGCAAGTCTGAAGCTACAAAACTTCCCACCACCACTTTTAACTGCTTGATCCATTATGATGGGAATTTCCTAAGTTTCTATTTCTGATTATTAAGCCACTGGGGGTTCCTGTCTTTTTTGTCTGATTGTTTCCTAGGCAGTCTCTCTTCCCCTGGTTCCCCAAGGTATTATACAAAGATTATAAAAATTATTTAAAAAATTAAGAATAATAATTACAGCAAATCAAATTGAAAAAGAAAAGTGAAAAAAGAAAGAACAGAAAAAGGTAAAAGGGCATAAAAAAGAAAACAGAAAAAATAGGAAAAAATGATATGAAGAACAATAGAAAGACATAAAGATGTGGCTTCTGATATTCTTCACAGAAGTTATAAGTATAGTTATGTTTAAATCACTGTCTCTAAAGTTATGTCATTGTTCTCTTCTTTGTATAATCTATCCTGTCTAATCATCAACAGACCAACTCAGCACTCAGCAGATACTGTATCTTCAAATGATCTTTGTCTATATGGAGGGAAGTATGCTTTAACCTCCAATCCCTTAATCATCTTTGTTGCTCTTCTCTGCATTCTTTCTAAATTCTCAACATCTTTTTTTATTGTGTTGACCAAAACTGCACACAGTGTTCCAAGTGTGCTCTTACTAATGCAGTATAAAGAGGTACTTGCTATTCAAATGATCTGGAACACTGACACTTGATACTATTGATGCAGCCTAGGACTCCATTGACTTTTTTGGCAGCTGCAGGACAGTGGTGGGTTCCTCCCGGTTCGGCCCGGTTTCGCTGAGCCGGTAGCGGTGACCATATGATGTCACCGAACTGGTTTTGCCCCCCCGCCCCCTGCCCTCTCCCTGCTCCCCGCCCCCCTGCATTATTCTTACCTTTTATTTGGCCCCACCCCCAATCTATTGCTGCCTCCTGAGTCCCAGCTGATCGGCTAGAGGGAAAAAAACTGTTTAAACTCTTGCCGCTGGGCTTCAAAGAGCCGCCCTACAGCTGATCAGTGTTAAAAGAAAACAAATGAGTAGACTGGTGCCTGCAAAAATAAATGGGTAGACTAGTGCCTGCAAAAATAAATGAGTAGACCGATGCCTGCAAAAATAAATGGGTAGACCAGTGCCTGCAAAAACAAATGAGTAGACCGGTACAGTTCTGCAAGCAGTTAAAAGCCTGGTAGACCAGTACCTCTGCTAAATCCTAAAGAATTGTCACTTGACCATCAAGCCACGCCCACAGAACCGGTACTAAAAAAATTTAGAACCCACCCCTGCTGCAGGACACTGCTGGCTCATACTTAAGTAGTTATCCACTGGGACACCTTGATCCATCTCACACTTACTATTGTTTAGCCAGGTACTGCCTATTCTATACCTGTGCATTTGCTTTTTCTTGTCTAAGTGTAAAATCTTATATTTCTTACCACTGAATTGCATTTTGTACATAGGGCCCAGTGTTCAAGTCTGTCGAGATCCTTCTGAATCTTCTAAGGTGTTGACTATTCCTGCTAGCTTGGTGTGGTCTGCAGATTTGATGAATTATCCTTTTATCCCCTCATCTAAATAATTTATGAAGTTGTTGAAGAGTACTGGGCCTAAGACAGAACCTTGAGGTACTCCACTGCATGCTTTCCTCTATGTAGATTTAATTCCATTGAGGCTGCATAATGATCAGCCAGTTACGATTCCATCTGGTGGTGGTGATGGTGTCTATCCTACATTTTTCTATTTTACCATATTATCTAATTTATTTTCTGTTTACTTTGTCAAATGTCTCTAAGTATCTAAGTAAACTATGTCCACAGTATTTCCCTGATCCACTAATTTAGTTAAAGTGGGCAATAAGGCTTGTCTGTCATGATCTGTTTTTGAGAAACCAATACTGGCTTCTGGTAGTACCTTTGCTTGTTTCTAGGTGTTCACATATCTGTTGCTTGATTATCTTTTCCAAGACTTCCCTGTATTTTTCCAATAGATTTGTTTAAGTCATAGATAGACTTTTATATCCATTCCATCCATCCTCCAAGACAGGTTTCTCAAATGAGAAAAGCATACATCATGTGAATGTTAATGTAACTAATGTTACTGTAAAAGGCATTTACAGTATTTATTTGCATTTCTAATTGGAAAAGCACAGATGGTAGAGACTTCTGTTACATCGTATGCTCTTCAAATGTTGACATTATAGCAAAGTATAATCATTAAATAAGTATGCAGCTTAATCTCTGAAGCCAAATGTTGACTTATTTGAAAACAAGATATTTTTTTCCTAATGAAAATTAAGACAATAGACCAGGTTTTGATGGATAATAAAAATATTCCAATATACCTAAATGCCTGGTTTGTTGATGGATTCTATTACAATAGCTTCTACAGCAAATTCAGTACATATACAGAATAATACAACTTTTTGCAGTTTTTTTCCTGGGAAAAATGGTTTTTCTGCTGATTCCTTTATCCAAATAAATAGTTTTTCTTTCACTGGGTGGAGAAGTCACTATCCCAGTCTCACAATTGATTTGGATGAAGGAATCAGCAAAAAAAGAGAAAAAAAAAACACCCCACCCCACTTAGAAAAAGAGTAAGTTCAGGACACTCCATCCACAACTGAAAATGTCAGTGGCATCTTTCTACATGCACAAGGGTAAGGAGAGGGAGATGGAGAAGATTTCATTGCTGTGGAGGGAATGCTTACTTTATGGAGACAACATAACCTGGGATTGAGACTGTAAGAGGAAAGGTGCCCTACGTAGGCACCTTGGGCCCATTTGCTAGCCATGCAACAGGGTAAGGCTACATCTTTCTTATGTGGCTCATGTCCAGCCTTGAGCTGGAGCCTTTCGTTTTCTCATGAATCATCAGGGACTCACTAGGTGCCTGATATTTCCAAAGCCTTTATATGGTCCCTTAATCCACTGATTAAAAGTTACTTGAAAATAAGTTGCCCTTCACCTAATTTACTCCAAGACTAGCTTTGACTGAACAAGAGTCATCCTTTATATTTTATTGAAAAGTTTTATGAAAAATACAAACATTTTCACCCCCCTCCCTTCCCCCCTCAACCCCCCTCCCCTTCCCACCCTCCCTTCCCCTCCCTACCCCCACCCCCCTCCCTAGACTTCCCAGAACGAGCACAGGGTATAGCATTCACAAACCAAGAACTAAAATGTGCTAACAAATTATTACATTTCATATTCTCCCTAGGTCCTTAACTCCTTATAACTCAGAAAAAACAAACATAAACTACTTAATATTATTTCATTCATAAGCTATATGAATCTTCTTATTCGGATACTTCTTCTGTATGTAATCAATCCATTTTCTCCATTCCGATATATATCTCTCATTTGAATGGTCTTTAAGGTATGATGAAATTTTTGCCATTTCCGCCAAATGCACAACTTTTAATGTCCATTCCTCAATAGTAGGTGGATCTTCCTTCTTCCAGTACTGTGCCACCAGTAACCTGGCAGCTGTTATTAAGTTCAAAACCAGCTTAGTCTCTATTACAGTACAATCCGTAACTATTCCCAACAGAAAAAACTGTGGTGTAAATTTAATTTTTTTCTTCAAAATATTTTGAATAATCCACCATATTTTTATCCAAAAAGCCTTAATCTTTTTACATGTCCACCATATATGAAAATATGTAGCATCTTCACACTCACATCGCCAACACTTGGGTTGTAAATTTGGATACATACAAGCTAGTTTTTTTGGGTCTAAATGCCATCTATAAAACATTTTGTAAAAATTCTCCCTTAAATTTTGTGCTTGTGTAAATCTTACATTTCTAACCCATATCTTTTCCCATGTTTCCATCATTATTGGTTCACCTACATTTTGTGCCCATTTTATCATACAATCCTTGACTAAGTCTGTTTCTGAATCTATTTCCAATAATGCATTGTACAACCTTTTTATGTGCATTTGACCTTCATCTCTTATTTGCTTTATCAAATTCTCATCCTGCTGCAAAATACCAATTTTTTGATCTTCTCTCCATCTGGCCAGCAGCTGTCCATATTGAAACCAAGTCTTAATAATCCCTTCTTCTTTTAATTGTTCCATGGATTTTAACTGTAGTCTGACTCCTTCCTTATAAAGGAGTTCCTTATATGTAATCTTATCTTGCTTTTGCTCTAAATTTATGTTCTCTATCGCGTGTCTGGGTACTGTCCATATTGGTAACCTATCATTTAGTTTATATTTATACTTTTTCCAGACACGCAATAGAGCATTTCTTAATATATGACTTTTAAAAGTCTTATCTACTTTCTTATCATACACTAAGTAAGCATGCCAGCCATAAACCAAACCATATCCTTCAATATTCAATATCTTTTCCTCCGTTAAGTTTATCCAATCTGTGATTGCTGAGAGGGCAGCAGCTTCATAATACAATCTTAAATTGGGCATCTTAAGACCACCTCTTTCTCTAGTATCTTGCAATATCTTTTGTTTGACTCGTGGTTTCTTCCCTGCCCACACAAACTTATTTATGCCCTTCTGCCATTCCTTCAAGTTCTCATCTTTTTTAAATATAGGTATCATTTGAAAAAGAAATAGAAATTTTGGTAAAATATTCATTTTTACAGCAGCTATCCTTCCCAGCAAAGACAGTTGTAGTTTTTTCCAGTTGTCCAACTCTTTCTATATTTTGTGCCATAATGGTTCATAGTTATATTGATATAATTTCGTATTTGCAGTCATAATATAGACCCCCAGATATTTAACCTTCTTAACTACTTCAAATCCTGTTAACCTTTCTATCTCTTCTTTTTGGCTCCTAACCATATTTTTAGCTATTATTTTTGTTTTAGCTGCATTTATTTTAAAACCAGATACTTGTCCATATAAGCAGGTTATATCCATCAAGGCTGTAATCGATTGTACCGGTTGGGTTAAGGTAACAACCAGGTCATCCGCAAATGCTCGTACCTTGTATTCATGCTGTCTAATTTTAATTCCCTTAATTATATTCATCTCGCGTATCTTGTTTAATAAAATTTCCAGCGTCAAAATAAACAATAACGGGGACAAGGGACAGCCTTGCCTTTTTCCTTTTTCTATGTTAAAAACATCTGTTAAACCACCATTAACTATTATTTGTGCTGTTTGTTTTTGATATATTGCCTTAATAGATTGTACAAATTGTTCTCCAAATTGCATCCTTTCTATTAGTTTTAGTAAAAATTGCCAATTCAATCTATCAAAGGCTTTCTCAGCATCCAAGAACACAAGCACTGCGGGGACCTGGTTGTTCCTTCCCAAATACTCTAATAAGTTAACAATTTGCCTTACATTACCCTTCATTTGTCTACCATTTATAAAACCAGTTTGATCACGGTGAATCATTTGCTGCATGACTGTCATTAATCTATTTGCCAAAATTTTTGCAAATATCTTATAGTCTGTATTTAATAATGAAATTGGCCTATAATTTTTAGGATCTGTATCGTCATGCCCTTCTTTTGGGATCAACGAAATAAATGCTGTCTTCCAAGTTGGAGGTACCTCTCCTCCCTGTTGTATATTGTTAAATAATTCTTTCAGCGGTTCTATCATTTCCTCCTGTAAGGTTTTATAGTAAATAGCCGTCAAACCGTCCGTCCCAGGAGCTTTACCCACTTTCAACTGCTTAATTGCTAACGCAATTTCCTCAGAAGTTATCAATTGATTTAAACTATCCCTCTGCTCATTTGAAATTGTATAAATATTCTCTTTCTGCAAATATCTATCTATATCTATATCTTTAATTTTATCACCAGTATACAGCCTCGAATAAAACTCTAAAAAAGATTTTTTAATCAATTGTTGCTCATAAACCTCTTTACCCTTATATTTTATTCTCTCTATTGTCCTTGATTTTTGCTTTTTCCTTAACAAATATGCTAACCACCTGCCTGGTTTATTGGCATTGTAAAAAGTATTATGTTTTGCATATCTTAAATTAGTTGCCACTTGATCTGCTATTAACATATTAAATTGACCTTTCAATAAATTGATTGCCTCTTTAATTTTCTTATCTGTTGGATTAGCTACTAAAGCCCGTTCCTGTTTACTAATCTCATCTTCTAATTCTTTTCTTTTTGTCCCCTGTTTCTTTCTATATTTATTATTCAAATATATCAAAATTCCTCGCATATATGCCTTACTTGCATCCCATACCATTTCCATCGATGTGCCCTTTTGCATATTCATAACAAAAAATTCTTTCATAAATTTTTTACACTCTTTTACATTTTCTTCATACCTAAACAAATTATCATTTAACTTCCAGGACCTCCTAGGCCCTTTCTCATACTCCAATTCCAGCCAAACTGGACTATGGTCTGTCAATGTTCTTGAGCAAATCTTCGTATTTTTCACCCTAGATAAAAGATCGTTAGTAATTAATATAAAATCAATCCTTGAAAAGGATTGATGTCTATCTGAAAAAAAAGTAAAATCTTTTTCTTCCAGGTTTCTTTCACGCCAGATATCTCTCAACTCCCGGTCATCCATCATTTCCCAAAACGCTTTGGGCAATTTTGCTCTTGTTGACACATTTTGTTTAGGTCCCATCTTGTCTTTTTTAACATCCAAAACACCATTCCAATCGCCTAACAGGATACAAGTTTTATATGCCCAGTGTGTCAATTTTGAATGTAGTAAATTATAAAAGTTTTTTTGTTGTTGATTCGGGGCATAAACTCCGATTACAAGTATTTTTTCTCCTTTTACTAAAAGTTCTATCGCTAAAAGTCTTCCTTGATCGTCTGCTTCAATTAATTTAGCAACTAAGTCTCTTTTCAAATATATAACTATACCATTTTTCTTTTCTGGTGCTGCTGCTACGTAAGATGTACCAAGTCTTGCATTAATCAGATATTTTTGATCTTGTATTCTTATATGAGTCTCTTGTAAGCAAATTACTTCATTCTTAAATTGCTTAAGATAGTGAAATATTTTTCTTCTTTTCTGTGGAGAATTCAAGCCATTAACGTTCCAAGTCAAAAATCTAGTTCCCATCTCTGGGCCTTTGGAGCCTCTGAAGCAAGTCCTGATGCTCTGATCTCATTTGAGTTTTAGGTCTTGCTCCCCCCACTGCTCCTGTTCCAGTAGTATCTTGAATCATTTCTTGAGTTGCCATCTGGGATTGTTGCTGTCTTAATTCTTCCTTGAGTCTAGCTGTCACCGATCTGGTCTGTCTTTGATCCTTTGGTAACTGCGAGAAATCAATCAGCGCCAACTCTTGAGTAGCCATTTGAATTTGTAATATTTCTTCTTGATCAGCCAAAGCTCCCCCCTGAACTACTGTCAAGAGCTCTTCTGTCTCAGCTTCCATTACTTCTTTCTTTCTTTTGCCTTCTGGTGATTTAGTTGATTTGGGTGTGCCAGCCTTTAATACATTAGTATGAAAATCTCTTGCTTTCCAAATTGTATTAAGCCGATATCTCTCTCCTGAATAAGTCACCACTAGTCCAGTTGGCACCTCCCATCTGTACTGTATCTGACGTTTTCTCAGTTCATCCACCAGAAAGGCATACTCCCTTCTAGCTCTCAAGATCTTAGGGGGGATTTCTTTCATTGTCATTACTTCCTGGCCTTCCACCCGAAGCTTGTTTTTAAAAGTAGCCTGTAAAATTTCGTTGCGTACTCTCCTTGTAGTAAAATATATCACAATGTCTCTTGGTAGATGTTTCTGTCCAGCAATCCAGGAGTTAACACGGTACAGCTTGTCCATCTGCCAGCCCAGATCATTTTTGGACTCCCCCACCAGCGGTGCCAATGCCTCAGACATCATTTCTCTCAAATTCTCTTGTTTATTCTCCTTCACCCCTCTGAATCTTAAAGCAAATTCCATATCTCTGTATTGTACCATTATTACATCGTCTTCAGCCCTTTGAATTCTGTTTTGAGCTTCTCCTATTTTACTATCCAAAATTTCAGAAGATTGTTTAATTTCCTCAACTCTGTCATCCACCATCTCAATATTGCCTGCCAGACACTTAAATGCCATTAATATATCATCCCTAATCCCCTGATTGTGAATTGCAATCTCATCTGACACAGCCTGTATCTTTTCATTAGTTTCCTTAATTTTTTCATTAGTTTCCTTAATTTTTTCATCAATCACATCAACAATTTTATTTTGGGTGATTTGGAGAGCTTGTTGCAACATTTCCAACGTCAAAGTCTGTGGATCCGCTGGAGGAGCAGAAACTTGTGATCTAGGAATATGAGCTGGGGAGCTACCAGCACTCCCAGTTCCTTTAGTAGGAACAGTTTTTACAGACTTTGAGGCCATTTCCAGTTTGAAATTAGTCTTTATATTTAATCAGAGTCAAAAAGAAGAGTTCCTCAAAAGATTTCCCAATGTTAATTAACGTTTAAAATCCTCCTTCTGTCAGCACAAAAGCTTTTTTTTTCCCAAGCGAAGGGCTGCCAGCAAAACGAAACTTTTCCTGTAACTTTCCGTTTCCCCCGCCCTTTCAAGCTTCAATCGCCATATTGTTGCAAAGTACTAAGTGATTACTTCTGAAGGAGGCTCTAGGCATTGGAATTAGGTAAAAAATACTTGCAGTCTGATTTCTCCTTGCTCGTTCCGCCTGCTGTTAGTTCAAGATGTTAATTCCCTCATTTCCATTCAGCAAGATTGGTCACGGCTTCTAATTCCACTAATTAGCTAATTAGCGGAGACGTCCCTGGTCTGGAGCGGCTTGACAGGCTTTTAGGGAGCGTGCGCCCTTCGCGCCCCAGGATTTTTCCTAGGGCGTTTGGGGGGGTTCTACCTCCACCTGCCTGCTCTTCTCTCTCCCCTTTGCCCGGGGAGAGAATTTCAAGCCTCCAGACACCGTTTGTCGGCTGTTCTGGGGCTTTAACAGAGCCAGGGAGCAGACGCTCTCAAAAGAACGTCTTTCGAGGCTCGCAGAGCCAGCGGAAGTCCGAGTCATCCTTTATATTGATAGAGGTTGATAAAGGGGCACTGGTTGACCTTTATGAAAATAAAAATAACAAAAAATATTCTAAATATAGATATCTTAAATATTTTTGCTGTCACAACCCAACCTTTTTCTCTCCAATGCTGGGACCTGCATTCAGATATAAAATACTGTACTAATCTATATTCTCAAACCATATCTTGTATTCTGGTTATTAAATCAGGTCTCAATCCAGCCAGGTGAATGGATCTTCAAGCTCCCAATCATACTATTCCTAATTCCTAATTCACAATGAATACATTCCATCTCCCCATTAAAATCTTATTAAAAAGTGGAAGAAAGTAGATCTTGTTTTTATAATACATGCATTGTATATGCCCCAACTATTTCCCCCTGTGTCAGTTTCCTATTTGGTAAGGAATGTCAGATCCCTAAAAGTGATACTGCCATTCAAGTGGAGGAAGGGGGGACTTGGATTCGATTTACTAGCATGGCCTGTGTCATCAGATATTTTACAATCTATATCCTGGCGCCAAGAAAGCCTGAGATTCCCTTTACCTGCAGGAATTTTTATGATAGCCATGTGGGTTGTCTCACTTTAAAGGGTAGTGGTGGGAATGCATGTTTGTTCGGGTTCTCAAAGGAAATAGTAAAGAAAACATCTTGACACTTGTGTATTGGCTGAAATCTGCATTCTGACTTAAAGGGAGGGGTCTCTACCACTTTAATCCTACTGCTTTGCCTAAGGGCATTCAGATTGTGCTTTAGCTGGATGGCTTTCACTTCTGCTTAATAAAAGAATCCTTTTGAACAACTACGTTTCAAGAGTTCGTACTTTCTTAAGTTGGAAGGAGAGGCGATCCTTACAGAAAGCAAGATCTGCAAAACGGTCAACCCAGAGAAGCAATCTTTGCTCTACTGAGGGGACCTTGCAAACCATGTCTGAACAAAGCAGAGAGCTGGGAGAAACCGATTGCTGGGGAGAGACAGCAACCGCCACCCAGTTGGATGCCTGTTTCGTGCAACCCATCGGAGAGGATGAGGTAACCCTGGAGAATCCGGAAAAGCTCCGGTGGTTGATTGGCATCGGGAAGAAAGATGGCTGGGATGAGAGAACCAGAGGAGTCACCCTCAACCGTGGCAACCGAAAACCGGGGTGGAAACTGGAACTAGAAGCCCTTACTGACCAGGGGGGACTGACCGAAGCACCCCTGAGGGAGGACTATCTGAAGAGGCATATAAGCCAATTGGTGATGGAGACTTTGGAAAATCTTAACATCCGAAGGGAGCCAGGACAACAACCAAAGAGCACTGAAAGGGCAGCAGTCATGGATGATGCCAGGGAAGGCACCCCCCTCCTGGAGCCCGCCTATCGAGCAGATGGTGCAGCAGCAACAGGAGAAGACCCTGCAAACCCTCCCCCCCAGGCAGCACGCACACCAGCGCCCATTCCCAACCAACCCCGGGCTCCTCAACTGGAAAGAGAAACTCCCCCCCTTGGGGTGAAGTTTGATGGGAATCTGCAACAATTAGGATTCTTTGTGGCACATGTGCTCAGCTACATGCAAGAGTATGGGCGTGATTTCCAAACCCAAGGCTCCCGAGTGCGAGTTGTGACCCTAGCCCTAGAGGGTGCCGCAGCCAGATGGATGGTGACCCTACATAACGCCAACGCACCAGAACTGTGGAATTTCGACCGTTTCATGATGGCCCTGCGATGTCGGTTCGAGGACCCACTGGCAGATCGCAAAGCACGTGACCGCATTAAGGTGGTGAGGCAGGGACGACAGCCAGTAGCAGAGTATACTGAAGAATTCCGGAACCTCGCGTGTCGTGTGCACTGGCCGGAAGATATTTTGGTGAGCTGTTTCAAGGACGGACTGAGTGATGATCTATACAATGCCTGTGTGGCCCGAGGGGCACCGAATGACCTACATGAATGGTATGTCACCGCCGAAGAAGCTGAGATCGATATGGCCAGAAACCAGTATCGAGTGGGGCGAGAATGGAAGAAATCCTCACCCCAATGGAAGCAGGAGCCCCACAAACCACAAACTGCATTCTCCCCGAGATCTTCAGCCTGTTTCAAATGTGGAAAAGAAGGGCACCGAGCTGCAGAGTGTCGTTCGCAAACACCCGCCCAGAACCACCCACCGGGGGAGGGTCCTGAAAAACCGAGTCAGCATGGGAAGGAGACTGCCCTGAGGAGCAGGGAGACCATAGAAGTCCCATCCCCTCCCCTCTTTGGGGAAGAAACCCTGGCATCTGAACAGGAGGAATCACACTCGTTCGGAAGCGATCCAGATGATGAGCCACTGGTAAGCAAACCAATTAAACCGCTTACCCTCCCCTTAAGATTATTTATCCCAAACCAGGACAGGGAGATAAGTATCCCCACCCTAGTGGATTCAGGGTGCACCCATTGTTTGATCAGCCCAACCTTAGTAGGGAAGTTAGGGATTAATGTAAGAAAGCTGAAAACCCTCATTGCTTTCTGCCAACTAGATGGGTCAATAGCAGGAGGGGAGCCAGCTTCTCTGGCCACCGAGCCTCTACATATAGGCATCGGAAGCCACGAGGAAAGGCTTACCTTTATAGTGGCACCTGGCATGGAATGGCTGTTGGTTCTGGGCCTTGCGTTGCTAAAAAGATGGAACCCACAAATCAATTGGAATCAAGGCATCATAAAATTTCAGAGGAAGGTAACTTTTGCTGAGTATCCACATAAAGGACTTGAGGGGGCAGAGAATCGAGAAACAGCCATGCCTGGTTACGCCACACCAACTGAGGGCATACCCATAGAATACAAGGATTTAGCTGAGGTTTTTAGCAAAAAAGCCTCAGATGAGCTCCCTCCCCCACCGCGCCACTGACTGTGCAATAGAAATCTTACCTGGCACAAAACTCCCTAAACCCAAGATGTACAACATGTCACCTAAGAAGTTGGAAGAGCTGAGAACATTCATTGAGAAAAACCTAGCAAGGGGTTTCATCGAGCCAGCCCGACCAAAAATTGCAGCTCCAGTATTGTTTAGAGAGAAAAAAGATGGCTCAAAACGCCTATGTGTTGACTTTTGAAACCTGAATACTATCAGTGTGCAGAACATGTATCCTCTCCCCCTTATGAAAGATATGTTAGCACACCTCACTAAAGGGAAAATTTTTTCAAAGCTGGACTTAAGGGAGGCTTACTACCGTGTCAGAATTAAGGAAGGGGATGAGTGGAAAACGGCATTTAACACCCCCCTCGGCTGCTACCAATTCAAGGTGCTCCCCTTTGGGTTGCAAGGAGCTCCTGCAGTGTTTATGCAGTTAATAAATGAAGTACTGCATCAGCATTTATATAAGGGGGTTCTGGTCTATTTGGACGACATTTTAATCTATACCAAGACCAAAGCAGAACATGTGAAACTAGTCAGGGCAGTTTTAAACAAACTCTGCGCTGCCAAACTTTATGCCAAATTTTCCAAATGTGAATTCCACCAAGAGAAGATTGACTATTTGGGATACCGCATTTCACACCAGGGAGTTGAGATGGATCCTCTAAAAGTGCAGGCTGTACTTGATTGGGACACTCCACGCACACGTAAACAGTTACAGAGCTTCTTGGGGTTTGCCAACTTTTACTGCCAGTTTATCCCTGCGTTTGCTCAGATTGCCCTCCCCATCACCAAGCTCTTAAAAACAAAGGGGGAGGACAGCCCTAAATCAAAGCAACCATTGAACTGGACTATGGAATGCCAGGCAGCCTTTGAAAAACTTAAACGGCTGTTCTTGGCAGAACCAATTCTAAAACACCCAGACACGGAGAAACCATTTGTCATACAAGCAGATGCCAGCGATGTGGCAATAGGAGCGGTCCTACTTCAGAAGAATGAGCAAGACTAACTACAACCCTGTGCTTACACATCCAAAAAGTTGAATGAGACTGAGCAAAGGTGGGCTATTTGGGAGAAAAAGGCGTATGCAGTTCATTGGGCATTGTTAACCTGGCGGCACTTCCTAGAAGGCAGTAAGACCCCTTTTTAAGTCTTGACTGATCATAAAAATCTAGAAGCCCTAAAGACCTCAAGGAAACTCTCCCCAAAACAAGTACGATGGGCTCAGTACTTTAAAAGGTTTGATTTTACTCTAAAATACCTCCTGGGGGGGGAAACTTTCTGGCGGATGCGCTATCCAGAAAACCGCAATACATTAGTGCAAAGTCAGACGTAATCAAACCTATAGTACAAAACAATCAACTAGCCGCTAAAGTAGTCACCAGATCCCAGGAAAAACAAGAAACAGTGACGGACAATGACATCACCCAAAATTTTAAACAAGCATTGGCCACTGATGAATGGTTTTTGAACAACAAATCCAGCTGTCTGATGAAAGAAGACTTGGCTTGGGTGAGGGGGGGAAATTGTATGTCCCTGCAAGCCAAAGACTATGCTTAATGGTACGGTGCCATGACTCCAAATTAGCTGGACATTTTGGGTTTGTGAAAACTTTACACCTGATTAAAAGACAATTTTGGTGGCCATCACTAAAAAAGGACATAGAAAGCTATGTAGCTAGCTGCTCCATTTGTGCAGCAGCAAAAAGACATCAGGGGAAATCCCCAGGTCTATTGCAGAAGGTAGCTGAACCTTCAGTGCCTTGGAGAGAGATCGCTATGGATTTCATCGTGGAATTGCCGAACAGTGAGGGAAATACTGTTATTTGGGTTGTGACAGACCTATTTTCAAAACAGGCACATTTTATACCCTGCCAAAAGATCCCAACTGCTAAAAGTTTAGCCAAATTATTCCTAATACACATTTATCGACTTCATGGTGCTCCACAAAGGATCATCTCCGACAGAGGGGCTCAATTCACCTCCAACTTTTGGAGGGCGTTTTGGGGCTTACTTGGTACTGGCCAGGGGTTGAGCACATCTTTTCATCCTTGTACTAATGGTAATTCTGAAATTTTGAACTCGGTACTAGAACAATATTTAAGATGTTTCATTAATTTTCAACAGGATAACTGGACTGAACTTTTGCCTTTTGCTAAGTTGCGTTTAATAATGCTGTACATTCAAGCACTGGTTTTACCTCTTTACCCCTGTGTACAATCTAAGCTAAGCACTGATAATAAATTCTGAAGAAACTATTGACATTCCTAAAATCAAGTGTAAGAAATTATCCTGGACACTTTCAGTGCTCTTACTTGTAGCCAGATTGCTACAGTGATTAAGTTACTGGGCTGGAAATCAGTTGAAATGATTTGGATATCTATGATTCAACAATCTGTTCAAAATTTGAACATGTGCAACCTTGTCCCTCTTTGTCCAAGCTTCTGGGCTTTTTTTCTGTTGACAAACTGCAACTCTGTGTTGCTCTCTGGGAGACTCAGATAGCTATTTCTGCCTTTTAAGGCGTCGTCAGTGAGCCACACCCACTTTTCAGATATTCCCCCTGTAAAGGTACAATGTGTCTTTTTCTTTTTCATAGGCTTTTATGTGCATATTCTTTCTAGCCAGGTTTTACCTACCCAGAGAGCAACACAGAGTTGCAGTTTGTCAACAGAAAAAAAGCCCAGAAGCTTGTGAATGAGATTTCACAGAACCAGGGCTGCAGAACAACTTAGTTTACGTAGGTAAAACCTGGCTAGAAAGAATATGCACATAAAAGCCTACGAAAAAGAAAAAGACACATTGTACCTTTACAGGGGGAATATCTGAGAAGTGGGTGTGGCTCACTGATATATATAAAGTGTTTTCCTATTGAGACACCTGGTCTACCCCAGCATATGGGAGGGAGCGTACTGCATCCCTTTTGTCTTTCAGCTCCAATATGGAGCCCTCAAGCAGTCACATTCACGATAAACCATTTTATAGCAAAATATTATATATATATATATATATATATATATATATATATATATATATGTATGTATGTATGTATGTATGTATGTATGTATGTATGTATGTATATATGTATATGTATATGTATATGAATATTTTTAAATTAAATTTTAAATTAAATTTTAAATTGATTTTAAATTGGGTTGTTTTAATTTACGACCAAAATATTTAATTATTTTAAACTGTTTTTAAATTTTGTATGTTCTGTTTTTTACTTTGGCTGTTCACTGCCCTGAGTCCTATTTGGAGAACGGCGGTATAGAAATAGGAACAAATAAATAATATGTATATGTATATGTATATGTATATGTATATGTATATGTATATGTATATGTATATGTATATGTATATGTATATGTATATGTATATGTATATGTATGTATGTAGGTCTTTGGTTATTTGGGTTTTCTCCCGCGTAAAATTGGAGGTGTCTTGGCAATGTTTCGACGAAGTCTCATTCGTCATCTTCAGGCTGGTGTTCTCGGCTTCGTGGTTCTAGGAGCAATGTGTGTGATCGCAGCTGTTTCTTCCTTTTAACTGCCAGTGGGGGGGTGAACTGATTGGGTGGGAGCTTGGCTGTGTTCTGATTGGGTGGAGGTGTGTTCTGATTGGTTGGGGGTTTGACTGTGCTCTGATTGGATGGGGGGTTGGCTGTGCTCTGATTGGATGGGTGTGTGTTCTGTTTAGGTGGGGGCTTGGTTGTGCTCGGGTTAGTCTGAGTAGCAGGGGGATTTGAGCTGGTGAGCTGTGTTGCTGTTGTTTGGCTTCGTGTTCGTGGCCTTGCCACCTCTTCATGGTGGGTGTCAGTCTGCTTCATGTATGGATTGGAGGGGTTTAAAGTGGCTAATGATGCAGTTGTGGTCTGGCTTCTGGTCCGTGGTCATGCCTCATCATCAGTGTGGGTTTGCGTCTGCTTTCTACGTGGATGTGTGGTGGTTACATCCTGTGTGGCTCTCGTGAGTGTGGATCTGGTGTCATTCTTTGTGTTAGGGACTTGTTTGTCAATAAGGGTGGGTTTCCAAATGGCTGGCAGGTGGCAGGTATCATCTCGTTTATTCATGCTGTGTGGACGTTTTTCTATCTCAATGGCTTCTCTGATTATTCTGTTGTTAAAGTGTTCAGTTTTGGTGATAGTTCTTGTCTTTTTAAAGTCAATATCATGTCCTGTGGCTTTGAGATGTTGGACCAGGGAAGAAGTTGGTTCCTCTTTTCTGACTGAGTTCTTGTGTTCTTCAATGCATGCACTTATTCTTCTGTTGGTTTGTCCGATGTATGTGGTGGGGCAGGCGGTGCATGGGATTTCATATACTCCTTGATTTTCTAACTCAATTTTGTCTTTGGGGTTTCTTAGGATGGTGGATATTTTTCGGTTTGTGCAGAATGCTGTCTTGATGTTGTGTTTGTGGAGGATCTTGCTGATTCTGTCTGTGGTGCCTTTTATGTATGGGAGGAGGGCTTTGCCATTTTCTTGTTCTCTGTCTTGGGTTTTAGTGGGGGTTTCTTTTTGGATTAGGTTGGTGATCTTATTTCTTTGGAATCCATTGGATGTTAGTACGTTAGTGAGAGTGTAGTTCGGTTTTTAGGTGTTGTTCATCAGCTAAGCGTTTTGTTCTGGAGATGAGTGTCTTGGCTACGGAGTTGATCTGTGCTGGGTGGTGGTGTGAGAGTGCGTGCAGATAGTGGTTTGTGTGTGTTTTCTTCTGGTAGATGGTGTGTCCTAGGGAGCCATTGGATTTTTTTTAGACTAAGACATCCAGGAAGGGAAGTTGGTTGTTCGCTTCTGTTTCCATGGTATTTTGGGGTGTAGGCTGTTGAGGTGTGTGAGGAAGTTGTCCAGTTTTTCTTCCCCATGTGGCCAGATTATGAAGGTGCCGTCTATGTATCTGAGCCAGAGTTTCGGTTTGTGATCAGATTTTTCTAGAGCTTGGGTTTCAAAGTGTTCCATGTAGAGGTTAGCAATGACAGGTGAGAGGGGTGATCCCATGGGTGCTCCTTCTATTTGTTTGTATTTTTGTCCATTATAGATGAAGTATGTGTTGGATAGGCAGTGGTTGGTCAGATCTAGGATGTGCTTGGGGGGGTTATATTTGTTTTGGATAGCTGTCAAGGCTTCTTTGATTGGCACTTGGGTGAAGAGGGATATGACATTGAAGCTCACGAGTAGGTCACTGGGCTGTAAGTTTTGTTTCTTTATTATCTCTATGAACTGGAATGAGTTTTTTACATGTGAGTTGATGGATTCTGCATAGGGCTGTAGTTGTTTGGCGAGAAATTTGGCTAGGTTTTGTAGAGGTGAGCCTATGGAGCTGACTATGGGTCTAAGTGGGGTTCCTTCTTTGTGTATCTTGGGGAGACCATAGAGCTTAGGGCATCTGGATGATTTCTCTCTGGGAATGATTCTTTGCTGGATCTCTTTGCTGATGGGGGAGGCTTTTATTTTGGATCTAGTGGTTTTTTCCAGGTAGGTGGTGGGATCTGTGTTTAGGGGTTTGTATGTGGAGTCTTAGAGTAGGTTGGTTAATTTGGTTTGGTAGGCAGATGTGTTCATAACCACCGTGGCATTTCCCTTGTCTGCTGGTAGGATTATTATGTTAGTGTCTTCTTTCAGGTTAAGTAGTGCTGTCTGTTCCTCTTTGGGTAAGTTGCTTTCGGGGGGCTTGTGCAGAGGATGTTGGTGATTTCGAGTCTGATTCTGTTAGTGTCATCGGGGTTGACTTTGGTCAGGCTGGTTTAAACTCTGCATATAATGGTTTCAGTGGGGATGTGTTTGGGAGCGACTGCAAAGTTGAATTCTTTGGAAAGGACATTGGTTTCGGCTTTGGTGAGGATCCTGTCTGAGATGTTATGCACTGTTTGTTTCATGTGTGGCTGTGAGGGGTGAGGGGTTTGTTTCTGGCGTTCTTGTAGTCTTCGGAGTTTGTTAGTGTGTGTGTCTGTCTTGAGGGTGGTCTGTGTTTTGGCTCTCCAGACAGCGAGTTGTGTGGATCTCCTCACACTTCACCTCAAACTCAGCAACAAGATCCACCCCACACTTTGGGACAAATCCAAACAACTCGCTGTCTGGAGAGCTGAAACACAGACCACCCTCAAGACAGACACACACACTAACAAACTACATACTACATACAGTAGTTTATACACTGCTCAAACTGCCCTAAAGGGAACACAAAACTACTGTATGTAACGAACAAAGTATTTAATAAGGCTATTTCATTCATTCAGATCTCGGATGTCTTCTGCTTGTGTTCCCTTTATTTTTTTGAGCAGTGTGTGTGTGTGTGTGTGTGTGTGTGTGTGTGTGTGTATGTGTGTACAGTTAATATCTCGGGTTTCTTCCCGTGTAATTGTAAACATATGCCTAAAAGGGTAGTAGCGACGTTTCGACGAAATCACATTCGTCATCTTCTGGCTGAAGTTCTTGGTTTGGTGCTTATGGGCAAACTGTGTGATCGTAACTGACGTTTTTCTATGAAAAGAGGCAAAGGTGTATTCTGGTTGACAGTGTTGTTGTATTCTGATTGGCTGATGACGTAGCTGTATTTTGATTGGGTGGAAGCGCTGATGCTTGGTTGTGGGTTAATGGATAAGTTATGCTGGAAATGGTGGCAACACAGGCATTATGATGAATCGTTGATCTATGGTTTATATTTTGTGTTAAGATTCGTCTGTCTATGAGAGCAGGTTTCCAAATAGTAGGCAGACGGGAAGTGTCATCACGTTTATTCATACAATATGGTCTTTTCTCTATTTCAATGGCCTCTCTGATTATTCTGCCATTGAGATGTTCTATTTTTGCAACTGTTTTTGTGTTATTAAAATTAATATTATGTCCTGTGGCATTTATGTGTTGTACTAATGATGATGGGTGTTCTTTCTTTTGTACTGAGTTTTTATGTTCCTCGATGCGCACACTCATTCTTCTGTTGGTCTGTCCAATATATGTTGAGGATATATATATATATATATATATATATATATATATATATATATATATATGCATATTCTTTCTAGCCAGGTTTTACCTACGTAAACTTAGTTGTTCTACAGCCCTAGGTTCTGTGAAATCTCATTCACAAGTTTCTGGGCCTTTTTTCTGCTGACAAACTGCAACTCTGTGTTGCTCTCTGGGAGTTGCAGTTTGTCAGCAGAAAAAAGGTCCAGAAACTTGTGAATGAGATTTCACAGAACCTAGGGCTGTAGAACAACTAAGTTTACGTAGGTAAAACCTGGCTAGAAAGAATATGCACATAAAAGCCTACGAAAAAGGAAAAAAGATATATATATATATATATATATATATATATATATATATATATATATATATATATATATATATATATATATATTCTGAGGTTTTCGCAGGTGTTTGTATGTAGGTCTTTGGTTATTCGGGTTTTCTCCTGCGTAAAATTGGAGGTTTCTTGGCAACGTTTCAACGAAGTCTCATTCGTCATCTTCAGGCTGGTGTTCTCGGCTTCGTGCTTCTAGGAGCAATGTGTGTGATCGCAGCTGTTTCTTCCTTTTAACTGCCAGTGGGGGTGTGAACTGATTGGGTGGGAGCTTGGCTGTGTTCTGATTGGGCAGAGGTGTGTTCTGATTGGTTGGGGGTTTGGCTGTGCTCTGATTGGATGGGGGGTTGGCTGTGCTTTGATTGGCTGGGTGTGTGTTCTGTTTAGGTGGGGGCTTGGTTGTGCTCGGGTTAGTCTGAGTAGCAGGGGGATTTGAGCTGGTGAGCTGTGTTGCTGTTGTTTGGCTTCGCGTTCGTGGCCGTGCTATCTCTTCATGGTGGGTGTCAGTCTGCTTCATGTATGGATTGGAGGGGTTTAAGGTGGCTAATGATGCAGCTGTGGTCTGGCTTCTGGTCCGGGGTCATGCCTCATTATCAGTGTGGGTTCGAGTCTGCTTTCTGCGTGGATGTGTGGTGGTTACATCCTGTGTGGCTCTCGTGAGTGTGGATCTGGTGTCATTCTTTGTGTTAGGGACTCGTTTGTCAATAAGGGCGGGTTTCCAAATGGCTGGTAGGCAGGTGGTATCATCTCGTTTATTCATGCTGTGTGGACGTTTTTCTATCTCGATGGCTTCTCTGATTATTCTGTTGTTAAAGTGTTCAGTTTTGGCGATAGTTCTGGTCTTTTTAAAGTCAATATCATGTCCTGTGGCTTTGAGATGTTGGACCAGGGAAGAAGTTGGTTCCTCTTTTCTGACTGAGTTCTTGTGTTCTTCAATGCGTGCACTTATTCTTCTGTTGGTTTGTCCGATGTATGTGGTGGGGCAGGCGGTGCATGGGATTTCATATACTCCTTGATTTCCTAACTCAATTTTGTCTTTGGGGTTTCTTAGGATGGTGGATATTTTTCAGTTTGTGCAGAATGCTGTCTTGATGTTGTGTTTGTGGAGGATCTTGCTGATTCTGTCTGTGGTGCCTTTTATGTGTAGGCTGTTGAGGTGTGTGAGGAAGTTGTCCAGTTTTTCTTTCCCATGTGGCCAGATTATGAAGGTGTCGTCTATGTATCTGAGCCAGAGTTTGGGTTTGTGATCAGATTTTTCTAGAGCTTGGGTTTCAAAGTGTTCCATGTAGAGGTTAGCAATGACAGGTGAGAGGGGTGATCCCATGGGTGCTCCTTCTATTTGTTTGTATTTTTGTCCGTTATAGATGAAGTATGTGTTGGTTATCTATGTAAAAAAAGGAATTGAAGCAGAATTGAAATTCAAAGATACAAAGGGTAGAATCCTTATGATTGAAATTAAGAGAGGGAATTCCAAGATATTATTAGTGGGCATTTATGCCCCGACTAAAAAACAGGGAGAATTTTTTAAGAAACTTCATGAACAATTAGTGAAAATGGCATACAACGAAATCTGTATGATAGGGGATTTTAACGGCATTGTGGATCCGGAGAAGGACCACAAGAGCAATAAAGTAAAAAAAAATAAAAGGACAAACTTACCGAGAGTTTTTTTTGAGTTAGTCGATGAATTAGATCTAATTGATATCTGGCGTACCCTGCACCCAAATGACAGGCAATAAACCTTCTTTTCAAATCCACAAAAGTCGTGGTCCAGAATTGACATGGCATGGGTCAGTAGGAGTTTGGGGTTAGAAATTGGAACAGCTGTAATTAACCCAAACGATTGGGCAGACCATAATCCATTAGAGATTAGATGGAAGCCTGTTCAGAGAAAATACCAACGGAGGTGGAGATTTAATGCTAAATTACTGGGCGACAAAGACTGTATACAAAAATTCAAAGAAGAAATAAACTTCTTTTTCAAGGAAAATGAAAACAAAGGCACATCCTGCACAATAGTTTGGGACACAATGAAGGCCTACCTGAGAGGAGTTGTG